>NC_081416.1:105292947-105609059 GCF_949786415.1 Peromyscus eremicus
TCAAACTATTTCCCACCTAGAAATACTAGGAACAGAAAACACCATCTATGAACAAGATGATTATTCAGTCCTCTGTAAGCTCCACTTGAAATTTTATATATATACATATATGTATATATATTTGAATAATAGAAATATACATATATACAAATCATCTATAAGTAAACACACACACAGAAACAGACAGAGAGTTTCTTAAATATATTTTTGTGACGATTTTTGTGAATCAAATTTCAAGAAATGATTGTGTTACTTGGGATTTTCCCATGCTTCCACTTCCTCATTGGAAATAGGAAATAATAATGTATTTAATTTTCAGTATTCTGTTTAAGTACACAAAAGACACTTTATATGTTCTATGTAACAAGTGTTCAATTATTGCATATATATGTATAGATAAACATATATGTACAATTTTATTATAATCAAATGGTAGCTTGGACTTTAGCAGAACTATGGATGGCATGGCTATAATAACACTTACTGTGATCACAGATTTATCTTCCTAGAGAGTAACAATCCAGTTCATTGACAGCCCTTTTCCATAGAACTTCTACAGAGAAAGTGAAATGATTCCTTATTTTACAGTATTTTTAAGTGATGTGGCAATCAGGCTTCCTTACACTGGCGATCCCTGTGGCCCTCCCCTCACTATTTTCCATCATCATTTCAGTTCCGAATGAGTAAAAATAACCCTGATCCTAGTTTAGAATTCCTCCCTATACATCTCATCTTGTGAAACTTAAAAAAAAAATGAGCCTTGCTCTGTGCTTTTCATGGAATTTAATCAAACATTTTTCTTGCCTATTACCTTGAATACTTCTCAAATTTGTAGTTAAAATTAACCTTTTTGTAGCACAATGAACCAAAATTTGATGGTTTTCATATTATGCATGAATCTTTCATTCAGTCTAAGCATATTAATGTCATGGTGGCCTAAGGAAAGAAAACTCTGTTTCTACTACTAGAGGTTATATGCCAAACTTTCCCATAACGCAGACTAAAAACTAAACCTTCTAAATGTAGTAACAATGCACTTTAATGCATGGATATATACACACATTTTTTATTCTTCCTTGTGAATGCAAGTTGGGTGCTAGTGTTGTCACATGCTGAGAAAGCAAGTAAAACATTCAATTATAATTCTCATCGCCACAAATAAGCAGAACACTAGGCACTAGCTGAAAGCAAGTGAAAAATCTCAGCTTTTTAGGTGTATTTTTATGGGCCATCCTGAGCTATGGCCTGTCTGTGTAGCTACGTTCCTGAACAGCACACAGGAAGCTTCATGAGTAATATTCATGTTGCCAGTTGGTGTCCACTGTACACTTGAGCAGGATGTCTGGTTCACTGCCCTTTTCCCAGGAACTAGAGCCAGAACACTTGGCATGTAAAAGGTAGATGAATACTTATTTTTGGTAGATTAAGGCATGAATGCTAGCTCCCCTCCCTTTTTGAAGACTACCTTTGTCTCTTGGTTGGCTATCTCCCGGCTCATCAAGTAGATTTGTTTCTGTCATTTGTCAAAACTTGCTCAGAATTTTAACTTACAATAAGATAGAAAGGCCTGGTATGAATTTATCATTCATATATTTATAACCCAACAATCAGCATTCATCAGCCAAGAAACATTGAGTACAAGAATGAATGACTGCAAGAGCCATTTCACCATCCCTTATTTCAATGGACGTAGCACACTTTTTCTAAATACGCTGTAATTTGCTCTAGATCAGCTAAGGCTATTTTAGCTTCTAGAATCTATTCTGTTTTTGCTTCTTTCCAGGACTTTGGGCACACTTACATGCCCCTTATCTGGGTTTTTAACTTTAAAAGGCAGTCTCCCCTGAGAGCTCCAGAATAGGTAGGTGGCTCTTCTAGAACACTAAAGTCTTTGCTTTAGTTGCCAGACTTCCTTTTTCTGCTCTCCCTAGGTTCCCTACATTATTAAGTTCTGTGAAGGCATTGTCTTGATTGTTTCTGAATTCCTACATAAGTAAATAAGAAGACATTATCATGCCGGCCAATGTAGGAATTGATATATTTAAACTTACACAAAATGCAATTGTTACATCCTCTCTTTATAGGTGAGTAATCCACAGCTCACAGACATCTAACAAAATCCTCAAGATCTCAAGCCCCGCTGCTGGCACTATTAGACTAGCCATTTAGAGGGCTTCACTCTCCAACCAATTTCATTCCTTCCACACTGTATTAACCATTTCTGTTACAGTTCTCGTTTCATAAGGGCAGAGGTCTTATACCAAAGTACTAAAGCTCTACTCACTGCAAAAATTTAAAGGTCTGGGTTGGAAAGATGGCTCAGCATTTAATAGCAATTATAGCTCTTACAGAGGACTCAGGTTTGATTCTCAGTATGCACGCGGTGCCCATGACCACCTCATCTGATCTCTGAAGACACCAGACATGCATGTGGTACATATGCACAAACGCAGGCAAAACATACACAAAAATACAACAAATGAACAAACCTTTTAAAAATATTTGAGGACCAAGTTCATAAATAAATAGGACTCCATGGATGTTTTCCAGTGACCTGCCCCAGAACTCTAATCTAAACAGTCTTTCTGAAAATTTTGTTTGTATGCCTATTTTTGAACTTTTGTTCATAAACTTTAAAATAACCTTTAAAAATTTACTTAAGATTACTTGGTTTAAGATCTCATTAAATGCTCTTTCCCCCTTTAAGTATTTTACGTAATTGACTTACATGTTTTTCACATAACTCTGCAGATATGACTCATTATTTCCCTTTACGGAGGAGAAAATGAAGGTGGTTCTGAGTAATTTATGTAAGTACACTCATGAATTTCCTGAATATGGGCCATGGGTATGCAGGGCTGTTTTTACTTGGTACACACTTTCACATACTTTGTTTTTGTTTGTCATTCATGTTCCTTGTAAGTCTGAGCACAAACACACACACACACACACACACACACACACACACACACACACAAACACTAACACAAGAATGCCCATTGTCTCTAGGCTGAAAATTCTTCACTGTACGGGCTTAGCTCTGTTTACACCTTTCATATTTTAAAGGATTTTAAAAAAGAGACTTGGAAAACATTCATTTTTATTTTTTGATTGCTTCTAAAAAATCAGTGGAGGAGTAGTGAGATCTTACAGCAGGTGAGGGTGCTTGTCCCCAGTCTTGAGGTCCTCAATTTGAGCCTTGGATCCCAGATGGTAGAAGGAGAAAGCCACGTAAGCCTGCAAGCTGTCCTATGACCTCTATACATGCACTGTGGCACCTGAGTCACTGCACATAGATGTAGACACACAATAAACAAATAATGTAAAAAAGAAAATCAGTGGATATATGTTTCAGGTAGTGTGAAAGGTCAACTTCAAAATTTTTTTTTGTTTTTTGAATTTTAACTGACAAGCCAATGTGTTGTCATTTGAATTCCAAATGAGGCTGCTGTGAGCAAGAATGTGGACCAGCATAATTAGGCTGCAAAAATTTTCCAAAGGTTAATCAACAAAGAGGATTCTTAGCTTAAAATTTGTTTGTGGCCTTGTCAAAAAGTACAAAGTGACTATCACCCTTTGAAGCCATGAAGTGGCAATTTACAGTGTCTTGTGCATGTGTACAGAGAAGGGGAAAATATGTTCCAACAGAAAGATAGACTTTCCTCAGTTATGGTGTCAGTAGAAGTGCTGAAGATTTTGCAAAGGAAATCAATATACCCAAAGATAAGCTTGGAAACACACTAAGTCTTCTGTCAAGTGTGAGTAGGCCTGCTTCCAGGTCTATGGACAGACAGTGACCCCAATCTCCCAAACCTCTCTTTCTTGAACTTAAGGAGGTAAGAGAGCACCATCACACTGACTTGGAATGATTATTTTACTCCTTCATGAAATTTTGTATATTTGACCCATCTTCAAGTGTGGCAGTGTAGCCATCCAACAGCCCACAGTGTCATTGGTGTCCACAGGCCTTTCATTTCATTCCTACTT
The DNA here is from genome assembly GCF_949786415.1 of Peromyscus eremicus. Classification (NCBI taxonomy): domain Eukaryota; kingdom Metazoa; phylum Chordata; class Mammalia; order Rodentia; family Cricetidae; genus Peromyscus; species Peromyscus eremicus. Next base: position 105,296,935 of record NC_081416.1, read on the forward strand.
CACTTTTATTGTCATACCCATTTCACATCTTTAGAACTATTTCTGTCCTGAGCTAGCAACACAGCTAGAAAATGAGCTTGAGCCAGCCAACTCTTACATGCAGGAGTTTATTGCAGAGGAATCAAAAATGCAAGCTAGCAAAAGAAGGCTAACACGAAGGGACATGTGGCATTGTGAGTCCCTTGTTTCTGCATTAGCCATCCTTCATCACTACTCTGGAAACTTGTAGGTCATTCTCACTATGGCTAGATTTTCTACTCTTCAAATTCAAATTGATCACTCTTCTATTTGACATCATACTGTTTCCTTAAAATCTTGTTGAGTACTTTATTATGGAATAAGTGTCCCATATAAGACAATATGTATTGTAGCTATATGGTGGTTATATTTGCATGTGTATACATATATATGTATGTGTGTATAAGTATATATGTAGGCCAAAGCATTAAATAATAATACCTAGATGTGCACTCTTGTAATCCTAGCATTTAAGAGGCAAAGGAAGGTAGATCTCTGTGAATTCAAGCCCACCCTGATCTACATGGGGAATTCTAAGGCAGGCAGCCAAGCCTACATATGAGAACTTGTCTCAAAATAAACTAATAAAGAAAATAAACAAATAAATACAAACCAAGCACTAAGTATCACATATAAAAGATGTGAAATCACTACTCTTTCACTATTTCTATCTATGTACATCTCTCCTTGTTTATTTTTTCCTCCCAGAAATATGCACTATCCTAAACTTTGTGTTTATAATCCCTTTCATTTTGTTTTTGCTTTAAGTATGTGTGCTTTTATTCTTGAGCAATGCATTATTTACTTGGCTTTGTTTTTGAGATTTGAAATTGTAATGTAATCACACCATATGCAATTATTCAGCAGTGAAAATGAAAAATTTCAGTTACACATGATACCATTGATGAATGCTAGAAACATAATGCTGAATAAAAAAACAATTAGTAACAGCACATATACTATGGTACCATTTTTATTGTAGTACATTTTAATTACTTTTTACATGTATGGTTTTCCTTCTGGGCTACACATTCCTTGAGGAACAAATTCATTTTAAACTTCTGTTTGTAACTTGACGTTCCCCTAGCATGTAACATAGTGCTTGCCACATCACGTTTTGTCAATACATATTTGCTAAATTGAGTTGGACTTATTAATCCACATTCATTCTGAGTTAAGGTCACCTCTTGGATGTTAGGCTATCATCTGACATTTCCTGTTTTGATTTGGCTCCTTATTTCAGTCTTATGTTTGTTCTATGTAATGTACTTTGGCCAACCTGTGTCCTTCCCTATGTTTAACTTTGCATTAGTCCTGTTTAGAGCCTTGCTGCTCTAGTGTCAGGAAGAGCAGGGAGATGAAATGTTTCCCATCCGTTTTTAAAACACAGGACACCAGCTTCTTCTCTAATAATAGTCTGGTGTAAGCCAGTGTCACGAGTAAGAATAGCTCTGTAGAATGACACTGCCTCACCTCTGAGGATGTACCTGTGTATTCAAGCTCTCATTCCCAATGACTGGATCCCTCCCTGAGTAGCAGCAGCAGCGGCTGTGCAGTGTAGTTCTCCTTGGAAGCAAGTCACATATGATACCTCTCTAAATTACTCTCAGAGAGCTCAAGTCACACACACCATCAGAGAGGTCACAAGGATAATCGCCACAAAGTACTAACCAGTACAAGAATTTCTTCTCACAGCTACCATGAAGTGTTTAGCTTTTCTTAAACTCTCTCTAAGGCATAGAACTCAGTAGGTTTCAGCTAATATTTCATTTCTGAATGACTTGAGAAACAATAATGCCTTAGAAGCTAGGCTTTCTTCTGAATTCCTGCTTCATAAGTGAATATAGGTAACCTCTGGAAATCTCACGGCCTCAGTTTCCTCATCTATAAATGAACACAGAACATCTATCCACCAATTTCCCTTACACATTCTAGCTCCTCAGTGAGTATTTGTCTACTTTGTTGTCCACCTTTGTAGTAGGAATCTTAAAAGGTACTTATTAATAAAAATCAAACCTGAGGCCAGGTATTGGGGTGAATGCTGGAAGATCAGAGAAGCAGAACAAGCTACAGCTACCTCACCTCGCCATTTCCTCAGCTGATCCTATTTCCTCAGACTGGAAGCTTATGAGTCCTCATCCAGAATGAATCTCAGCTGAACTGTGCTACTCAAAGCCTAAAAGCTTAATCAGCCAAATGCTTCTAGTTCCTGGTCCTCATGCCTTATGTACCTTTCTGCTTTCTACCACCACTCCCTGGGATTAAAGGCTCGCTTTCTGGGATTAAAGGTGCGAGTCATCATGCTTGGCTGTATCCTTGAACACATGGATTTCTGCCTCTGGAATGCTAGGATTAAAGATGTGAGTGCCACCATTTTTGTAGCCTCTGTATCTAGTGGCTGTTCTGTTCTTTGACCCCCATATTTTGGGGAACACAATACCATCACATGCCTTTCTTTATGAAGATACCACCCAGATATAGTAGTTTTGTTAGTTCTCTCATTGATAGACTATGCAACCTCTAATTTTTTTTCACTCTCCCTCAAATGGAATGGTGTTTGCTGTCTCTGACACTCCAACTCACATATACTTTGAAAGATTATATTATTGAGTACACTGTGGGTTCTTTGGCCCACTGCTCTACAATATTACTACAATTGCCAAGTAGTAGTCTTGAGAAAGTTTCTAATGTGTCCCCCATTTACTGTGGGCACAGGTTGGACAGACAAATAGGAGACCATGTAAGGAAGCATCAAATGAACATGACTGCAAACTAGGAACCAAGGCTAATCTCGAGAACTTTCCAAGTACAGGCTGTGTCTTCAGGCAACCCACTTTACCCTATAGTGCTCATTATTTTTCCCATGGTACTCACTTTGTTTTCCATCTCTATAATGGAGCTAAGAGTGTTTTATCAAGTGTCTAGTCTAAAGATAAGATGAAAAAAGCACATTAAACAACGCTTTAGAGACTTTGACATTTGCAGTCAGTTGAGACATGATAGTTACTTAGTACAATGGCCCTGCATTCTCATCTATGTGTATCTGAGGAAATTACATCAGCAACTTGAGGCAAATAAGCCAACACTCACATTGATTATTCAGTTTAATTGCTAAAGATATCCTTTGTTAAAAGTACCACATCATTCCTCTTATTCAAATCTAAAAGCTGTAAGTTTGTGAACTCCATGAGAGGCCACCCTGTTTCCAGGTTTACCGGAATCCCTGCACAATTCATTGTGGGTATGCCTTCTTTTACCATGGGTGTTTTGCCTCTGCCATCTCATGATGCCTGTGAAACCTCACAATGAAGGTAAGCACCTACTTTATTTAGATGATTCTATTTTTAGTCCAGAGTTAGCATGAGATTATTTATTAATTTTCAGAGAGTAGTGGGTGCCATGTCCAGAGAAGAGCTCAGTTGGGTTATCCCTCATTGCTCTATACCTGGGCTCAACATAAATTTCTTCACACCCCCTTAATATCTGAGACTCAATATACATAGAATGGATAAGTTGAGGACTTTTTCTAATTATCTCTTGTTGAAGTTGCATACAATGTACTGCAGGATATCCAAGTTGTGAGAGACTGTCCTCTGAGCCAAAGAACTGTCATTCCAGCTGGGCTTGTGCTGAGGTATATCTTTCTGTATGCTGTGAATATATGTTGTTCTCATTAGTTAATAATAAGCTGCTTTGGCCTATGGCAAGGCAGTTTAGAAGCAATTGGGAAATCAAAGGGAGAAACAGAAAGAAGAAAGGCAGAGGCAGAGAGACATGAGCAAGCTGCTCAAGGAGCAACATGTAATGGGACACAGATAAAGCCACGGAACACATGGCAAAACATAGATTAATAGAAATGGGTTAATTTAGATATGAGATAGCTAGCAAGAGGCCTACTGTAGGCCATACAGTTTGTAAATAATATTAAGTCTCTGAGTGGTTATTTTATAAGTGGCTGTGGGACCTCAGGGCTGGGCTGGACTGAAGAAATCTTTTGACTACAGGCTTGTTTACTTTATACCACCTTAAGGAGATGTGGGGAGGGTTGCAAAGCCCTCATCTGAGTCTCTAGGCCCTTTAACCCGTGTTGAATGAAAATCTGCCTTAATTCCATATGGCCTTGGTGAGGGGCTAGAGTTCATATAAATGAGGGAAGACTGGAGTGGACTACAGTGACGGCCCAATGCCTACTGGGAAAGTTTTTTCAGGTAAGGCCTGATGGGAAGGAGGAGCAAGCACATGTGTGTAAGTAACCCCTTAGCTAGGCTCTGGGAAGAAGCCCAGTCAAATCATTGGTTCCCCAGACTGAACTCTGGCAAGATAATGGCTTTATCCTTGGGAACTTAGGAAAAAGGGTGGATATTGATTACATCTTCCCCTTTGGAAGGAATTTTAGCAACACAAGTTTATATATAAAAGAATGTACTAGGTCAGAAAAATTGATATAGTATAGATTTGGAATTCAGGTTTAAAATCTCGTACTCTCTGTAGGTATTTAACATACAATATGTCAGCCCAATGTTGCAAACTTTGTAAGGCTGTTTCTGGCATGCTGGTTTTTACCTGTCTCTGAATTTCTGGTTTTCTGATAGGTTAGAAAGTGATAGAAGTAATTACCTCATCCTTTCCAATTTTGTTTATTAAAAAAAAAACTAGAATAGTTCTTGGTTTTTTCCTCAGCCTTAATGTCATTATAATAGTAATTATAATCATAGTAATAAAATAATAATAATAATATTTGGCTTTCTTCACAGGTAGAAGTAAAGAACAAATTAGAAAAAAAGTATATTAAACCACAACTACAACACAGATATATATTATTATGTTTAACTATATGTCAAACTCTTTTAGCAACCATCAAGAGGACAGGAACTGGTTTTATTCTCTTAGAATATTGTATCCAAAATACAAAGAGCTTAATTATCACTTAGTATATTTGATAATAACACATTTGAGGCATTAAAATCATGACTTCAGTTTTGCTTGAGAAATAAGTTGGACATCTATATTAATTAAAAATGATTAGAGAATCACTTATGTTAACACTGATATTTTCACAAACAAATTTTCAGTGCATAATGATGAAATTCTTTATGAATGTGGACATGGGTTTAGAATATGAATGATAGCAGTAATTGATTACATATAAGTGTGTGTGTGTATATATATATATATATATATATATATATATATATTCACTTTTATGTTTTCTAAGATCTACTCACAGGAAGCATAGACAACTATGAGTTACTGAGTACCTGAATATTTAAGGGCCATGGGAGATTCACCGTAGCTTAGACACTTACATTGAATGTAGCATTTCAGGTCCTTGGACTGGGGCTTTTATTTTATTTTTTTCATTATGATTCCTCCGTGGTGCTTTATGTCATCTTATAAACTAATTAATTTCCAGTGTATTCTCATATCAATTATGAGTTCTTATTCACTTTGTGTTGATGTTAAGAGGACATTCAAAGTAATTTATCGTCATTATTGCATTTCCATCTACATATCTCATTATACTTTGTTCTAAGTAGCCATTCCTAAATACATTACTTGTTTTTATTCAATATATATTCTTTAGTGTTATGCCTTGAGGTTTTCATCTTGCCTTTCTCTCTTTTGTTCTCTGTATCCCATTTATTCAGCTATACTCAACAAATGTTATATTGTTTCAAGCACATCTCAGAAGGTAACCTTAAATCTTACTTAAATGACCTGATTATTATAACAAATTAAATATTCCTAGAAGATCCAAGTATTGAAAACTCCAAATGCAACTACTTAGCTCTTCTCTTGAGAAATTCCCTCCCTATCAGGGAAACCTTGTTTTGGCCCTATATGACTGACTGGAGACCTGGTTTTAGAAACATGTTCTCCACATTATGCTTGACTGAATATTGCATCTGGAAGATGTTCCTCAAAAACAGTGTTTCACGGGCATAGTTTTGGACTTATATACATATTAGGATTCACAGGCACACATATGCATTCAATTCTCTTCAGAAAAGGACCAGTTAAGCTTGTTTAAGTTTCTATTTCCTTAAGCATATCAGATATAATCCATTTCTGATATGCAACTCATCAGAAAATACTTCGGTAGCACCATAACAGATGATGAATTTGGGAACTGTGCCTTATTTATGTTTATTTTTAATGCTTACTAGGTCTCTGCTCTGCCTAGGGCACTAGATGCAGAGACCCACAGCCAAACATTAGGCAGAGCTTGGGGGAGTCCAGCAGAAGAAGTGGAAAAAGAATTGTAGGAGCCAGAGGGGTCCAGGATGCCCTGAGAACAGGGCCCACAGAATCAACTAAGCTGGGCTCATAGGGACTCAGAGAGACAGAATTAGCAACCATGGAGCCTGCATGGGTCTGAGCTAGGTCCTCTGCATGCATGCTCTGGTTCTTTAACTTGGGATGTTTGTAGGACTCCTAAGAGTAGGAGTGGGGGTGTCTCTGACTCTTTTGTCTACTCTTGGAAGCCCTTTCTTTCTACTTGTTGCCTCATCAAGCCTTGATAGGATAATATGGGCCTAGCCTTAGTGCATCTTGTTATGCCATGTTCAGTTGATATTACTGGGAAGCCTGCTCTTTTCTGAAAGGAAATGGAGGATCTGGGGGAAAAAGGAGGTAGGGGCTGGGAGGAGTGTGGGGTGGGGGCTGCAGTTGAGATGTATGAGAGAACAAAAAAAAAGAGTGAATAACTGAAATGAATATTGTGTGTTATTGTCATATTTCTTAGATATGCTATTTCTCCAATGTCATGATTCTCATTTAAGGTCCATCCACACCAGCACTGATGTATTCTCTCTGTGTCTTTCTCTTTGTATCTGACTATTTCTCTCTCTCTCTCTCTCTCTCTCTCTCTCTCTCTCTCTCTCTCTGTGTGTGTGTGTGTGTGTGTGTGTGTGTGTGCCTCTCTCTCTCTTTCTGTCTGTCTGCCTTTCCCTAGCTCTACCTCAAATTTGAGGTAAATTTTTGTGTCTTTACAGCCTTTTAACATTGGAAGCCAGAGAACCATCGCTCACCGTGCCCCGCCCCCCATGCCTTATAACCAGACTCACCTGTTGCTTGTGATACTTAGCAGATTTATTTAGCCTCCTTGTCTATCCCTACCAACTCCCTAACATTTAGAGTCAGAGAACTCTTGAGTTCTTTGTCATGGAATATTATTCTGTGTACCAGAGATGTTTAGCAGTCTCAAGTCCTCAGTTCACAGGTGCCAGTTGCAAACTTCCAGTTACGCAAACTGAAAGATGTCCCCTGAAATCCTATCCATATCTTCTGCTAACAAATTCTGATCAGGTACTAGACAGTAAATTTAAGCACCACAAAGGTCAGTGGTTAAGTGCACTTGTTGCTCTTAGTAAGGAATTGGGTTCTCTTCTCTGCCACACATAGAAGTTATGAACCATCTGTAACCCCAGGTTTAATGGATCTGATGCCCTCTTCCAACCTTTCTAGAAAATAAATACATGTGCTCACAGACACATTTGCAGCCAAAACATCCAAAAGCATACATTAAAAATAAATCTTAAGCCAGGTTTGGTGGTACACGCCTTTAATCCCAGCACTCAGGAGGCAGAGGCAGGTGGATCTCCATGAGTTCGAGGCCAACCTGGGCCACAGAGCAAGTTCCAGGAAAAGCACCAAAGCTACACAGAGAAACCCTGTCTCAAAAAAACCAAAATAAATAGATAAATAAATAAATAAATAGAAATAAAAATAAATAAATCTTAAAAAAAATATTAACTCTCCAATCAGAAGGTCTTTGGTGGTGTTATTCATTCTTCCTGGTACCAGCTTCAGTCCAAGAATCTGTGACTATACATGTCATAATCCCTAGAGGAGAATCTACTACTCTTTTTTTTTTTTTTCGGTTTTTCGAGATAGGGTTTCTCTGTGAATCTACTACTCTTATTCTACTAAATAGACATGTCTTATTGTGCTAAATAGACATGTTATTAAATTGACTCCTAATGACCTGTTGTTATACATCGATTAATGCATCTCTCAGGCCCTTATCAGAGAAGCTTCTACTTGCAATAGATGGTGAATAACACAGAGACCCATAACTGACCCAAGTGCGGGGGACAAGAGACTACAGAACACTCAGCCTTAAATAGGACTTCTATATGGTAAGTCCTCCTCCTAAGTATCAAGGATCATGTGGACCAGTTGGTGGAAAAGAGTGCAAGAGTCAGAAGTGGTGGGTGAATAAAAAGAATCAGTTTTTTTCTGAGCACAGCAGGGCAGCTTCACATATGAGCACACTGTGATTGTGATAGCATGCACAAGGCCCAGGCAAGCTAAAGTCAGACCAAAACTTGAAGATAGACAGAAGGAATAACACAATTCTATTCTTTAAAATGTACTTAATGCATTTATATCTAGTACAATTATATCTAATTTATATACCTAATATAAATACATCAGAGTTAAGAAACAGGTATGCAAAACAGAGCTAATCTAATGTGAAAAAGTGTAGCTTGGACAGAGTGGAACACTTGTATAATATATTGACAATTATTCCTATGATTCACCAGTTTTTATTGTAATCATTGCACTAATTCTTCTTCCTTGTGGGAATTGGAAAGGTAAAGCAGTCAGAATCCTTTGCTCACTATTTCAGGAAATAGTGTGTGCAGAAGTGTGAATGGTGAAGTTTTTGGTTGTTTCTCCTGAGATACATGTTACTGTGTCTAAGCCAGCATGGAGAAGAGAGATAGATATGAAGTCCCACCCATAGCCAAGAAGCTATTGGCAATTAATAGCTGCCAGTAGAGGGAGAATTAGTTTTCTTTATGAGTTCTGCCCCTGATAAGCTGATCAAATTCCAGTGAAAGGCAACACGTGCAAGAATATAAGGGCAACAAACATTGTACTTGATTGCTTAAATTAAAAGAGAAAACAAGTTTTGGTGAATAAGGAAGGGGGATTTGAGCTTGGAGAAGTATGAGAGGAGATAAATATGATCAAAATACAGTTTATACAATTATCAAGAACCAATGCAAATTTTCCCAAAAGAAAAAAAAAATTAAATCACTAGCCAGTAACCAATCTCCATCTCTCTATGTAAATTTAAGTGTACTATTGATTGACCCTCATACATGTTAGGCATCAGCCTACAGTTTAGATGCCATTAATACATATAATACATCATGTGTGTTAAATGAACGAAGTTTAGACACAGGAAAGAGAACAACTTACCACAAAACCCTCCATGGCACCTGCACATTTCTTCCCACAATATTTCTTAAAAACATCTTAGCAAAGGGTTCTTATTGTTCTACCTTTCTACATCCCACAGGACCTATTGGAAAGAATTTGTACAATAATGACACTAAAATTTGTTGAATCCTAGGAATACTTTCCAATATATTATATACATTTTCCACTCTGCCTTGGCTACACATTTCTACATTAGCGTTACCTCTGTGCTTTCCACTTGTTCCTTAACTCTGGTGTATTTATAGTAGGTATGCAAATTAAGTGTAATTGTATTACTTAAGTGCATTATTTAATAATATAATTGTGTTAATCTTTCTGTCTGCCTTCAAGTTTTGGCATCTTAGTATAATACAAAACACATGAGCTTTTAGAATCCAAAAGATGTTAAGTTTAAATTCTGACTTCTTTCCCAAGGGTGGGTAGCATTTACTTTAAAAACAAAACATGTCTGTGATTAACACAAGGAATAAAGAGAGGAGAAACAGAACCCCAACTATCTAGTAACTTACATTCTACTAACACAGAAATAAATGTTGTTCCAACAGAGATAACATCAAAGGCAGGCACAGCATACAGGGATGACACAGAGATGGAAGAGTTGACTATCAGTCAAGCAGGGGATGGGGTATTATCAGATGACACATGGTGTTTCTGGTGAAAGCTGAGACATACATACTCAACGACAAGAATCTTACTTAGACTTTCTGAGTCTCGAAACAAATTTCTTACAACTTAGTTTCATTTATACTTTTTAAAATTTATTATGGCAGGGGATAGGGTACTACACTGCCATTTCGAGGTCAGAGGACAATTTGCAGGACTCTGTTCTCTCCTCCCATCATGTGGGCTCAGAAAACAAACTCAGGTCTTCCCTCTTGCTGGTAAAAGTCTTCATTCACTGACCCAACTTGTCAACTCTCACTAAGTTATATTTCAAATAGGGACATGTATCTGCCTCACAATGCTGTGACAATTAAGTGAGATAGCACTAGCAAATATTTATTATAATGTTGGAAAAAACAGTAGATAGATGACAGATATTGCCTCCTTTTAGATCCTTTAAGTGTAAGGTCTATGTCATACACATGATATAATTTATGGCATATATACAGCATAATTTACATATTAAAAGGACCTGGGAAAACTACAAAAGGAAGAATCTCTTTAGATTGCAACATTGATTGACTTTTCCTTCCCTCCTTTATTCAAAGAAAGTTGTTGTGCATCATGAATTTCCCAAGAGAGATGGATACAATCTGTACACCATTTCAAAATTTAGTACAAATATTTTATTTTCATGAAGACAAAAATGCATCTTCCTTAGACACTTTCCATAATGTTCTTACTACTAAAGAAACTAAACACAAGGAAACATGTACAAACACAGTGCAACCAGAACCTTTTAATGGGTCTGCTTTCTGTTCCACTCGGTGACAGAAACACAGAAACGAAACAGAAAAGCAAAATCAAGTCTCAAATGTCCTTAGCAACTTCCTGAGCTTCTGAGGACTGTGAGGATAGATGCCTCTATTATTCAAACTAGCCAAACATTGCCTTCTGACAGAATTTGACTGGCACCATACTTTCCATCTTTATCCAAGAATGCTCATTTTTATCAGGTAAGCCATTATTCCTATTTGTAAAGGGGCAACAGAGATCTGTGACAAGGAAGAGAACGTTTCCCCACTGGGCTTCAGATACCTCATTCCTAAAGCACTTCAGTTGTCCTTACTGTGACCATGCACTTGTGAAGTCTTATTAAATCTGACCTTGGTTGCTCTCTGCTTCTGTGACTCATGAAAAAAGAAGGTCAGTGGATGGAATTATTTCATCCAAGCAACATTTACTGAACATTGACCAGTTGTCAGATAGAGAGAATATAGGGCCAGCTAATATAGATCCTCATCAAAGATTTAATCACCCAAAATGAATATAATTTGTTTTGTTCCCATTCCAGTAGCCCTATTCCTTTTTTTTTTGCTGAAGTAGCTGTTATACTGATAAAATATTTAGCAATTGTTTTTATTTTATTAGATGTCTTCACCACTTTGCCTTATTGCTACTTGCTTTGTTAATATAGACGTTGCCCCAACTTTAATGTGGCTCCCATCTGGACATAGGAATATTTGGAGCTAAAGCTTACATGAAGAACTTACTATTGCTAGAAAAAGAAATGGTTTATAACTTATTTGTTCTTGATTATTGTTGAGGTAGAAACATACATTGTGTTTTATCAACTTTCCAAATCTTTACATCTCAAGGGAAGTTAATTTTGTAGGGGTATTCAATGGCATGTGTTCCATCTTCTTGGGATGCATTCAAACCCAAACAAAACATAGAGCCTTCTTTTCTCTTTGCTAAATATTGAACCATCATTGAGCATAATGTTAACTCTGTGAGATTCTCTGAATTATCTTGCTAAAATGAACCCAGTATATGATTATATTTCAGAAGATTCAGAAAAGTTGAAGAATAACCTGTAGGTATCAAATATTAAGTATTAGGTGAAGACTACTAAGAATATCTAGACATTCTTTTTATAAGCTGTAGTATCCTAAGACACTGAACCAATACCTGGAAAGTCAAGTTCAAGGAAGGCCCAACTCCAAGGAAGGGAATTACTAGGACCTGTTTAGATAAGAGGCCTATAGCAGACCAGCATCACCTCTCAGTGTGAATTAAAGGGAGAACCAGACCCTGAAAACAAACAGGAATTAGTAAATATTTATTTGAGTTGGTTATATTTCATGGAAGATATATTGCTTCCCTCTCCTAGAGTGCTTGGAAGTACCTGATTTTACAAATATAACTGCACATGAAATATCTCATGTGAACTCTGAAGACAATATCTACATGTGATGTTTTAAAGAGAATCATCTACTTTTCATAATGCCAGATATTCAGGGACTCAGTGATAAGATATTATAGAAACAGTGGCATACATGTCATATGAGGAATCTAGGAGCTAACATTTCTCCATTTATCATAGATGTGATAAAGGAAAGGTTGTGTCATTTTCTAAGGCAAGAGAGAGGTCCAGCCACTATTTTGAGCTTGCTATTTTATGTTAGATATTTTGCCTTCTCACTTGTATATGTATATAGACATATATTGTAAACATACCTATCCTAGAATATACCATGCTTCTGCTACATACTTGTCTACTCAGTATCTATTTCTTGAGTGACATCTGTGCACCTGCTTTGCTATTAGAGAAGAAAGCAAGTCAGGAACCAATATGTTCTCAGGAAACATTCTCACTTGTGAGAGAAGGAAGAATATCTGTCTATGTAAACAGGGCAGTTTCAAATAAATTGAGTGCTGTGCAGGCAACAAAAGAGGATATTTTGTTAATAATTCTGCCCTCACACATATAGAAGGTGGCAATGACTAAATGCAAATTAATGAAATAGGAAGACAACCAGTTCTGCCTTTTACATTTACTGGCATGCTGCCTTCCTGTGATTTCTTTCTCTAATCACATTTTCTGCTTTGCCCACAATACATGTTTTCTTTCTGTTACGCTTAGAAATTTTCAAAGTATTTACCTAAAATACTCCCAAATATTTAGCTTTATGAGTGATATATTTGAGACTAGGCAAAACAAACCTATAGGAAAGATTCAATAGGTGAGATGTGAGGTTCAGTCAACTCTTTCTTTCTCAAAGAACTATGCAGAGTGAGTGTTCAATTTCTTAGCATTAAGCTCACATAGAACATGGAATATTCTTAGATGGTTACAGGACTCATTATTTTGCATCATGTATAAACCAGGTTATAAAATATGTCAGAATTTCAATTCTCAGGACTCTCTATCAACTCCTCGCCCATATCATTTTAAACCCAGTACATGAATGGCATTATCAGAAGGACATTGTGCATAATGATGAAATCAGTCCATTTAAAGAAGAGATTTAATTTATTGAATTTTTTCTCTAATATTCTAAGTTTTCTTTATCTAATGAGTGAAATAATAGATAAATGTACCCTTTCAGGGTAGCATGGGCACTCCCATGGGTGAGTTGTTCCTTTCACTACTCCCAAGTTTTATATTTTGTAAATAAAGAGATGCCTGGGGGTTTGTTTGATGCTTAAAAGTAATGACATGTTCATCTGTAGTCAAATATATCAACTGACTAAATGACACAAGCATGACTCAGAATACATACTACATAGATATTTTTTCCCTGTACACCAAGCCCTAGTTTAAATTTCAAACAAGTCATTATCTGAATTCATGAGAATGAATATGAAGGATATAAAAAAATGGAAAATGTGTAATTTACTGAAAGCACAGAACCATTAATTGTCATTGGTGGTTTTCATTAAACTAGCAGCATATGTTGCTATTATAAGGATGTTTGTCATAAGATCCTGAGAGGTCTATTAACAGTAAAACCCTATTATTCCAGATGTCTCACATCCATGTAATACAACCACAATAATTAATTTCATATGGACTAAATTCATAAATCTAGAAAACTAGGAAGATACGTTACTCACCACAGAAGGCATTTTATATTCTATTTATAATCAGACTGAAATGCTAAAAAATGCCATTAATTACAGGGAAACCCACTATCATTTTTCTTTATCTGTAGAATGGACTTTGAATTTAAAATAATCCATTACCATTATAAAGGGAGCATCTGAACAAACAAAGAGAAGAGAAAGTCTCTGCCACATCTGCTGCAGCCACATCCCCTTCCCTCCTGTGACATTGTCAATGCTCGCCTTAATACTTGCATCCTCCACCTCCAGCTGGCTGTGGTTGAGCTCCTGTCTTGTGCCAGGCACCAAGCTGGATGCTTTGCATAGATCGTGACTTATCCTGACACAATTCATGTTAGTCTGCCTATTTTATAAACTCTGTCCCTTAGGGAGATGAAGGCTCAAAAGTTAAGCAACTGATCCACAGCCATAACATCTAAATAGCAGAGGCAGAATTTAAATGTACAATCTTTATATCAAAGCCCAGTTCCTTCCCACATGCCCTAGCTGTCATTCTAAACAGTAACAAAAGCTTTATTTTATTATATCCTTGACCCAGTGTGTCAACCTGAGTTGGGGATGAATCAAGGGACTCTGCATTCAGGAGTCTGAAGGTCAACTATTTTAACTGCCATTCAATGTCAGAATTCCCTCTCATAACGCTTGACAAAGAACTCACCCACAATTCACTAAATTCCACACCTCTAAAAGGCATCTGTCCATCTTCTTTTATATTCTTAGCACCTGTAACACACCCTGGTATTATGGTCAGCATACCCTTGTATTATGAGACATGAGACAATAAAACACACAATGCAGGCAATTCAAGAGGGAAGGTTTCTAGTTCATGATGATGGGATTAAATTAATGTAAGGATAACATTAGATAAATTATACACTGCTTTAAAATTTAAATTTAAGCCTGGTCCTTGTATAAAGAGAAATGGAAGCATGTAAACAGTATCTTTGTTAATAATGGACATTAATTGAGTGATATTTATGCATCAGTTACTCTATGAAGTACAATGAATTAATTATAAACACAACTAATTTTCATAACAATACTGATATGGGTGTTTTTGTGTTCCTGGACACAGATAAATTAAGAAAGGTAATAAAAAGTGTCAGGAAAAGCCTGCACACAACACAATAGTGCATTCTCCTTGTGAGTTCAGAATAAGCTAATGGAATATCGTGCAATTCAATTTTCATGTTTGTCTATTTGAAGTTTGCTATTGAATGCTCTTATATCACGGGGAAGATAACTTGTAAGATAATTTGGTTTGGCCTTGAAGTAGGAAACAGGAAAAGACAGAATGAAAATTCACATTCCAAGAAGCTGGAGGAGCTGGGTACAGTAGAGCTAATAGATTAGGCATGTGCCATCATCTCTCATCTGCACTGGATGAAGGCAGAAAGCAGTGTCATGGAGGGAGTCAGAGTGCTGCCTTTCAGGTCTATGGGGATCATGTTTAAATGCAGCTCTGACACTTACTGGCAGAGTGACAAGGGATGCCCCATGATTTCAACCCTTCACATAAAAACAAACAAACAAACAAACAAAACACCTAGTTGTAATACCTACTGACATGACAGGACACTGGGAAGATAAAAGAAGATGATACATGTGACTATAAGTACAACGCCTGTAATAGACTTAAGCAAACACGTAAATATCACCATTAGTCACTCTGTTACAGATGAGAAGCCAGAGTGGCTGATATATCATGATGTGGTCAATAAAGTTTATAGAGTAAACAAAGGTCCATGTAAATGAATCTGCAATCAATGGAGAGAAGTTGCTACAGAAGTTGATGAAGGCATTGAGGCATCTCTCTTTTGTCATATTTTCAAATGGTGGCAGCAAAGGAAATACATTTTTTTAGCACTTTCAGAGAACTTGTAATGCTTCCAAGCTGTCTCTTTGACCCTACATTCAGTGCCAACCCCAATAATTTCTATGGTCTAAGTGCTTTGCCCTCTGCTTTCTCTACAACTATGGAAAACAGAGTGAGTTGATGCCAGGAACCTGTCCCAACTTCATACAAGATATAAACTCTAAAGAAAAAGCTAGCTGACTAAAAAGGAAAATGAACAATAAAAGAGTCAGTTTTCTACTTCATCTTCCATTCTCTTCCAGCAGCTACCTCCTAATATTAAGACTCAGTGGCCTTCATTCGACTTTCCATATGATGTTAAGTCTTCATGTACACATTAGCGGATGGGATTCTCACTCTCTTACAACTAGCTAAGTTGTTGGGTTCTCAGCACTTGTTTTTTTTTTGATGAGGAAACTGAGAATTGAGTCGCCGACACGGGTGAACCCCAATCAATAATCACAAAGGGACAGAGAAAGAAACGTATTGTTTTAAAACCTACAGTAGCTGCTATTACTATGAAAATGAAATCTGTATTCCTGTGTTGCTTTCAATCAATGTTGGTTTCTGTTCTCTTGTCTGGCCTCAGTCAGAGAACTCATTGCCCTGATTATCATTTTCTCAGGACATGGAATTTCTTCTGAGGAAGTCACATTTTCTGTGGCTTCAGGTAGGAAGGCCAATATGTAGTCAGAAGATATAGAAGTATTCATCAGCAGGTGTGTTAGAGGGCACTCCAGTAGGTAGAAGGGCAGATTTTCTTTAGTTTTTTCTTCCTTTCTCTTTCTATTCTTCCTTCCTTCTTTCCTTCCTTCCTTCCTTCCTTCCTTTCTTTCTCCTTTCTTTCTTTCTCTTTCTCTTTCTTTCTTTCTTTCTTTCTTTCTTTCTTTCTTTCTTTTCTTTCTTTCTCCACCCTCTCTCCCTCCCTCCCTCCCCCTCTCTCTCCCTCCCTCCCTCCCGTTTCTTTTGGTGGGGTTTCAGGGTCTCACTATATAGCTTGAGTTGTCCTGGAACTCACTATGTAGACTAGAATGGCCTCAAACACGGAGATCTGCCTGTTTCAGAATGGCAGAGTTTCTATCCTAATGTTCTAGGCTCTTTTTACAGTTCTCCTCAGGTATCTATAAATCTAAAATCTGGGTCACTGTGTAGTTCAAAAAAAGTCATCTGGGACCATAAAATTTCATGGTAATCATGATAATTTTGCTTGAAAATTCTCATTGAAAGAACTAGGGAAGGTAGGCAGGCAGCCCTTAATGTGTATTGCCTTCTTAACTTCCCAGTAGAGTTTCACTGAAGAAAGCAACTGATGAGCTATGATAATCGGTACACAGTATACACTTTTTAAGTGGCACATTGATATTTTAAGCCAAATTTGCTTGATTCTACTACAGAGATCATTGTCCTTAGAAGAGGAGGAATTGGTACTCTACTACCAAGTTTAGTTAATCCATGCTATTTTAACTTTTTCACTAAGGACCTTTGTATCTCTAGATTCAGGTATGGTATTAAAACAAAGATTACATCAATTGGCAGCCTTGTGTCAGGAGTTGAGAAAGAGTACTGGAGTACAGAAGGATTTTGATATCAAACTGTTTCAGGGGAAATGCACTGTACACAAGGTACTATTGCAGGAAAATGTGTTTTATTCAAATCTTTATTTTGAAAAGATTTGAATTATTAAACATTAACCAGAAATATTTAATAATAGCTTTAACCCTCTTCATTTTTCTTTTCTAATTATTGAAAAAAGCCAGCTAAACTTAATTATAGAATTATGACATTTCAAGGGATTTATGTTAAGGAAATCTGCCAAAGAATTTGAGATGCATGCTAAGTAAACAAAATGCGAAGGCACAGACTGGGCACCAGACTCATCCCACACTAGTGGTCATATAAACCTCAGATTTTCTTTCCTGTTTGAATAACTTACAACCAGGTTAAGCCTTAGTATTGGTTTGCATAAACACCTTTCAGATAAAGTGAAATGACACAGGCATACTTTTATCAAGTTATTGGAATTTTGCATGCCTATGCACATTGTACATAGAATAAACGAATGAATATACTCATAAGTATTTTTAGAGCACTTTAAATAATATGGCCAATGCTTAGTTATTGGTAGCCTTTTTAGTTCAGTAACAACTGATTTATTACTGCATTAATTTTAATTGTGTATCTCATTACTTTACTAGAATGCAGGATCACTGCTATTTCATACCAATGTTCTTTTAAAACTATTAGTATACAACATAATCATAACCACGCTCACAGGATCTGTCACCTGACCATATCAAGATTCTGTGCTCATTTAATACCTTTTAGTAGTCAATGGCATGGGCAGAATAAAACCCTTCATTTGCACTTTTATTAAAAGAAAAAGAGAAACTTTGACTTATTTTGTTTCTTTGGAATGACTTCAAGCTTCCATTTTCTTCACAATGCATTTGGTAATGGGCAAACCTTTCTTTCTTACATACTAATTGATTTTTGAGAATTCATATAACTGTATTTTTCAGTTATGACCAAGTCAAATGAGATATTTTGCTTGATTGATTCAATTTTATTCTTAATGGGAACATTCAAGTTTAAGAGCTGTCAGTAAAAGAGTGATTACGATTTTTTTTTCAGTGTGAGTTCGGTTTGAAAATGGAATTAGATAATACCTAGTGACAACAATTGTTTATGCTATAATTTAAATATTTATATAAACAGAGTTTGTAAACAAGATGTCCAGTTTCTAGACTATCAGCCACCATTCTAAATACCTTGACACAGAGCTGAAATTACTTATTAAGTGTGGAAATTCCTGAGTCTACTTTTCAATTTTTCTTTTAAAATGAAGCTTGGATTATATACTAGTCATAACTAGCTCATGGAAAGAAGCTTATCCATATAGGTTTATAATAGTATATATTAATTAAAGTTTCATGAAAAGGGAAAGAATTCCAAGAGCATGATGCATTTACTTTGGAACAATGGATACTTTGACTGATAATAAAAGAATGAGTCAAAGATACTGAAATAAAAACATCAAATATTTCATTAATGAGCTCATTTTTAACATGAGGACCTGGCTATAGGCTCAGAATTTCTGCCTAGACCTCTGCCTCATCAAAAGTCACTCTATTTCTGATATGTCTGCATTTAATGAAAATCACTAGAGTATTTTTATGAAAACATTTGGGCAATGATTCTGGGGATGGTTCCACTGAAGAGTCTGCCCTTCAGTAAAGCTTCTACTGGATCTGAGTATTAGCCCATTCCACACAATATTTGCAAGCTATATTTATGTAGAGTGTTGTGGAAATATAGAGAATAATGTAAGAAATGCTGGTTCAAGTAGTGAGGAACTTCTCAGCAAAAGAATACTGGGTTATGTCTTGAAAGGAGAAGCCATAGTTGAGCATGTATAGAAAAATAGAAAGATAAAAGAACATATGTAAAACCACTGGATAACTAAAACATGTGGAAGAGGCATCCTGTGGCAGACTGTGACAAAAGAGATCATTAATGTCATACTACAGTTTGGTTTTGAGAGTGAAGGATGATGATGCCAAGCAAATGTACACTACACTTACTTATTCACATCTAGATTCCTGCTTTTAGCACACATATCAAGTCACCACTTTTGAAGTGCATTTTGTGCTTATATATTTTTTTCCATGAAGATACTGATATACAGTTAGGTTTGAGAATAGTGTATGTTGTGTTTATAACCTATTTTTGCAAGACAGAGGTTGCACCTTGCTCTCTGCAGCTCTCTCTAGGTAGAATTAGCTTCTCTAGCACCAGTTCTAAATATACTGTAATGTTCTCTACTGATGTTGTTCTCAGATTCTAAGTAGATGTTTAGGAACTATAGGGAGCAGAATATAAGGATTCTTAGTTAACGCTTTAACTTTTTCTATTTTACTCTGCCTTATACAATGATATGAACCAAACATGATTTGCCAAAGAGGAGGGTCATCAAGAGGAATTATTATCTCAGAGGATGTAGGAGGATCAAGAATACATTCACCAGATTTTATTCTTTCATAGTACATGTCTCTTTATAATATCGCTTTTCATCCTTTTGCCATTTTACCATTCAGAGCAGAAAATCTCTTGAGTGTGCAATATTATCTAAACTTATAACTCATTTCCTACCATTAGCTGAAGAAATGTTTATAAATTAGATGAATAAACTACTTCCAATAATTACAATTTTGTATGTTGTCCCTGCTCAAGGCAGAGGTCACTATCTTCAACTTTGTAGACCCCAGTCTGAATCAAGGAAAGAAATAATGCAAATGTTTTGTTAAAATTCAGAGTTGCATTAAGCCACCAATAGTTTTTCATTCAGTTTCTTCCTCATTGGCCTGAAGAGATTGAAGAAGCAAGGTTTTAATTGCTAGAAGTCTTTTCTCTTTGACACTGTTGAAATGAGGATGCTGAGATTTTATAAGTCATTTTATAAGATTCCTGAGATCTTTGTGAGAGATCAAGTGATGTAAATTAATAGGCATGAGCTGCACAGAAGTCATGATGAATATATAACTCCTCAAGTAAAGCAAGGAAAACTGTGTCTAGAATCTTCAGCATAGAATGTTCCAAATAGCATTGACAGTCTCAGTCTTGGAAAGAGTTTGATCATGCCAAACTTTGAGACATTTTCAAGTACCAAGTACTCCTTTGACTTTATCCATCATATTTTGGGAACATCTTGATTTGTCAAGATGGAGAAATAAATACTAAGTTTTCAACAATATCTGTTTAAAAACAGCTTTGGCTATTCTAATATAGCACCTTACCTTAAGAAGACTTTTGTTTGTTTTCATAGCTGTGACAGAATTGAGAAGTATAGAGATCACAAGACAATATCTTAGCTGATGGTTCTATAACAAAATATTTGTATATAAGGTGACTTAAACAGTAAACATGTTTCTCAGTCTTAAAAGAGCCAAACCTCAGATTTAAAAACTTTAGTCCCAGGGAAAGCCCCCATAATTGCTTATTAATTAACTAATCAATTAACTAATTTTCATTAAATATCCTATTTATTTTTAAAGGTCCCAAGAAGAAAAGCTTAGTTCAAGTATTATTTGAGCAACAATGACATTGCTCATTTTTCCCCACATTGACACATACTTAGAATGTATCTAAGGAGTCTCATGGAGATTCAAATATGATTTCCAGACTTCATGGATGCGTGGATTACCTTTTGTTGTCAATTGGACATAGCCTAGAGTCACCTGGAAAGTGAATCTCAATGAGTGATTGCTTACACTGTCTTGGTCCATGGTCTGTCTATGGGAGATTGTCTTAATTAAGATAATTGATGTGGAAAGATTCAGCCTGGGCAAGAGATTTGAATTTTATACAAATAGAAAATAAAGCTGGACACTGACGAGAAAGTCAGGATGCATGTATCACCCCTCTCTGCTCTATGACTATGACCAGGTGTCTCAGACTCCTGTTTCTGTCATATTCAATGACCTGAAATTGTGAGCTAAAGTAAACAATTTCTTCCACAAGTTGTTATCTGTCAGGATATTTTACTACAGCAACAGAAATGAAACCAAGACCATAGACTTGCCAAACTTCTATTTGCTTTGTTTTGAATAGAAACACAATGTACAGGGAAAATTTGGCCTGATTAAAGTTGGAGAAATTTATCTGAGTGTCAGAAATAACATTATAAAGCTGTGAATTCACCCCAACACCTATTATTCTTGCTTTGTGCAGTCATTGAATGCTTCCTATACTAAAATATGAACACTTCTCATAGAATTGAGCATCTGATGATACAAAATGCATGAAGGTAGGCTAAAAGTACAACTTATAGTATCCCATCCATTCCCAGTGAGCAGAGGTAGGAATCACATTCGAAAGACAAAGAGAATGAGCATGATGTCGTGAACACATAGGAAGTTAGGTAAGATCACATTGTAATTCTTTCTTCTTTCATGTCAGGGACAGTGATCATTTCCCTAGTGACTCTGAGAAAATCAAGGTCACCAACCTGGGATAGGCTACTGGATTTAGGAAAAATCTGTTTTGTGTACAGCACTTCAGTGTAAAAAGCCACACGGGCTATCTTAAAAGAGCTTTTTGAATCTGTTTGAAGTCTTTAAAAAACTTGCATATAAATGTTGAATACCTCCTAAATGTCAATCAATCTTGTTTTCCAGTTAGCTTAGAATAAAATGGTAATGAACTCGCATTTAGCCAGTGCATTACTCAGAGTGAGAGCGTAATTAGACTTGGAAAAGACCTATTATGATATCCAATTCCATCGCTCCACCCAGAGAGTACTATTTCTCCTGAGAGTACTTTCTTACCATGCCCTGTTTAGTTTGAAACCCGCCAGCGATGAAATATTCACAGCATTTTTTAAATTATTTAATCTCAAACTTAAGGAGGAAGAACGCCCACCAGGAATCAGGAAGTGTGGATTTGCTTCTTGGTTTTATCATTTATTTGTTTGTAACTCTGAGCCAGAAGCCTAAGCTTTCTAAGCTTCAATTTAAAAAGCCCTGTCAACATTTTCATATCACGAGACTGTAGTGAGAATTAAGAAAGAAAACACGTGTGAGCCGACAGACACAAAGATTGCAGCGCCGTCGTCACTGGGTGGATATAATTTCTCTCATTGACAACCTTCTAACAAGCACCCTCTCACCTCTTCTCCACTGGCACCTCCTCCTTTCAAACTTTCTTGAGGAAAACAGTTTAATTGGAGTGTGTGTTGTGTGTGTGTGTGTGTGGGGGGGGTGTTCTTCTTTTGCATAAGTCTCCAAGTGAAGGGACTACAGATAGCTTGACTGAAGACAACAGACTTTCATTCTCTCAGGGTCCTAGAAGCTTGAAATCCAAGATCAAAGTGTCACCTATGACAGATCTCCAGAGAGTCTTCATTTGCCACCTCCTGCGTTCTTGTGGTTCTCAGATGTCTATGCCTTCCTCAACTAGTAGCTGCTTTCTTCTGTCTTCACACAGCCTTCTTCCTCATGTGTGTGTCTGTGTGTTCTCTTCGTGTGTGTGTGTGTGTGTGTGTGTGTGTGTGTGTGTGTGCATGTGTTTATGGCCACAGTCGTGGTTATGCATGTGTATGCATATGCACCTGTGTAAATGAGATGTGGAAGCCAGTGTATAGCTTTCTTTAGTTACTGTCTGCCAACTTCTCTCTCTCTCTCTCTCTCTCTCTCTCTCTCTCTCTCTCTCTCTCTCTCTGTGTGTGTGTGTGTGTGTGTGTGTGTGTGTGTGTGTGTGTGTGTTATATTCACACACATATATACAGGTGATTATACCCTTTGCAACAGGTACAGAAACCAGGAAAGGATATTGTCTTACTTTCTCACTCTCTCTCCTCTTTGAGCCAGGGTCTCTCACTGGAACTGAAGCTGGGCAAGAGGCCAACAAGCCACAGCATTCTCCCTATCTCTAGCCCCAACCTGGCTGAGGTTGCAAGTACTCACATAGCCACACCTAGATTTTTAAATGGCTAGTGAGAAACAAACTCAAATCTTCACTGTCTTATCTACTGGGCCATCTCTCTAGTCTAATTGTCCCCAATCTTTATTATTTATGCACAAAGTCTTTCATTGGCCTAAAACTCACCAAATAGGCTACGTAGGCTGGGGCAAGTCAACCTAAGGAAATTCATGTCTCTATCTCACCAGCATGAGATTTCACAATCACGCTATCACATCCAGTATTTTTAACATGGATTCTTGAGATTGAACTCAGATCCTCATACTTGCAAGGCAAGCACTTAACCCAACTAATCCATCTCCCTACACCTGTTTTTTTTGTTTTGTTTTGTTTTTTGCTTTGAATTGTCTTTTCTTTATTTTTTTTTTCATTTTACATACTAACTACTGTTCCCTCTTCCTCCCCTTTTCCAGTTCCTCCCCCACCTGCCCCCCATTGCACCCCCATTCACACCTCATAGGGGGTTAAGGCTTCCCTTGGGTAGTCAACTTGCATACCAAGTTGGGGGCTGGACCAAGCCCCTCCCCTCTGCATCAAGGCTGAATAAGGCATCCCAGCATAGGGAATGGGCTCTGAAAAGCCAGTTCATGTACCTGGCTTAGGTCCTGGTCCCATTGCCAGGGGTCTTTTTTATCATGTTAGGACAAGAGCACACTAAGGGTTCAACCAAATCCATTATGATGTAATAAGAGTTAATTCCATCTGCAGTGTTCCTAATTACAAACAAGGACCCATTTTGAGGGTCTGAGTGGACATCAGCTGTATGAAGGCATCACCTGTCTTAACATATCTGGACAGCACTTGTACATATGTTGCTAAGCCATCACCATAATTGTGTATACATAAGAAATAGCAATTGTTTTATTTGGTTACTTCACTTTCAGTGTTTATCACTAATTTACTAATTTCCTGATTGGTTTTCCTGGTTAAAGAAAATCACTATCCCAACTCAGGTATTTAGGTTATTTAAAGATCTTGCTTGACAGGACAAGGAAGAGAGGATAGATGGGTTCATTCTGCATGAGTAGAGAGGAAGTTCTGACTGCATGGATATTCTATGTATGTGTTAACTTCTTGTGTACCATTTTACATACTTAAGAATAAGAAGGGATTTATTTGAGATCTCTATCTATATGTGGTTCTACTGAGTATCCCAAGCAACCCATCTTTGATCTCCATAAATCTAATCCCTTCTTAAATGTAAAATGTAGAAAAAAAACCAGTGTGTTACCTGTCATTTGTTGTTGTTGAGAGACAATGTGTCATGAGAAGCAAGGAAAAAAATTTGAAAGATATATTTAGCTTTATATACAGACTACTGTCTGCATGTTAGAATTATGGTACTGAGTGTTACTATTGTTTTGGTAGACTTCAATATTGTATTAGCTTCCAAGGCTCTGTAACACTTGTACTTACTATGCCTTTGTCTCTGTATTCCTTTCATAGAGCAATCTATTAATGCCTAGATTAAATATTTGGGAACTCAATCCATGTGAAATTATATTGCATTCCCCCTTATCCAAAGTTATCTTTAAAATAACTGTTAGCATATGTGTATAAGATGATTCCAAAGTTTTAAGATTTACCACAGATTATTTCTTTATTCTGTTTATGGATGTCACATTTCCTCTTATTCATATTCCAACATTGGTAGCCAAAACATTATCTATTTGCAGGAAAAAGGTCCTAAATAAATTGCTTTCAGTTGAGTTTTAATAAAAATATACAGAAATCACTACTATATATATATAGCTCTTGCTTTGTGATGTAATTGCTTTATGATTTACCCCTCAACCAATGGAGGGGTAAATTAAAAGCCATGAAAACTCAAATATGCTGATGCTCTCACAGTTACGTGAAACACTTTGGTGAGCTTAATATTTTCTAGACTTAATTCATAGGGATGAATATATTCATAAGCTTGTGATTTTGTTATTTTCTTTTTTTTTTGGGGGGGGGCTCCAATGTGGTGGTGCACGCCTTTAATCCAGCACTCAAGAAGCAGAGAAAGACAGATTTCTGTAAGTTCGAGGCCAGCCTGAAGTACAAAGGGAGTTCCAGGACAGCCAGGGCTATTACAAAGAGAAACCCTGTCTCAAAAAACAAACAAACAAACAAACAAACAAAAAAGATTCCATGAAACAATGAGGTGATTCTTTGAGAAAATCAATAAGATTGATTAACCCTTAGCCAAATTAACCAAAAGATGGAGAAGAAAATCCAAATTAACAAAATTTGAGACAAAAATGGCTATATAACAACAGATATTGAAGAAATCCAGAGAATCATAAGTATATACTTTAAAAACCTATACTCCAGCAAATTGGAAAATCTAAAAGAAATGTACACTTTTCTTTTTTTTTTTTTTTTAGTTTTCTTTTTTCTTTTTTTTTTTTTAATTTTTATTTTGCAATACAATTCAGTTCTACATATCAGCCACAGATTCCCTTGTTCTTCCCCCTCCCGCCCCCCTCACCTTCCCCCCAGTCCGCCCCCCATTCCAATCTCCTCCAGGGCAAAGCCTTCCCCACAGACTGAGATCAGCCTGGTGGACTCAGTCCAGGTAGGTCCAGTCCCCTCCTCCCAGGCCGAGCCAAGGGACCCTGCATAGGCCCCAGGTTTCAAACAGCCGACTCATGCAATGAGCACAGGACCCAGTGCCACTGCCTGGATGCCTCCCAAACAGATCAGGCCAATCAACTGTCTCACCCACTCAGAGGGCCTGATCCAGTTGGTGACTCCTCAGCCATTGGTTCATATTTCATGTGTTTCGGTTCGTTTGGCTATTTGTCTCTGTGCTTTATCCAACCTTGGTCTCAACAATTCTCGCTCATATAAACCCTCCTCATTCTCGCTAATTGGACTCCCAGAGATCCACCCGGGGCCTAGTCATGGATCTCTGCATCCAGATCCCTCAGTAGTTGGATGAGGTTTCTAGCACGACAATTAGGGTGTTTGGCCATCCCATCACCAGAGTAGGTCAGTTCGGACTGTCTCTCGACCATTGCCAGCAGTCTGTTGTGGGGGTATCTTTGTGGATTTCTGTGGGCCTCTCTAGCACTTTGTTTCTTCCTATTCTCATGTGGTCTTCATTTACCATGGTCTCCTATTCCTTGTTCTCCCTCTCTGTTGTTGATCCAGCTGGGATCTCCCGCTCACCCAAGCTCTCTTTCCCTCGACCCTCGCTCTTCACTACCCCCACTCATGTCCAGGCTGTTCATGTAGATCTCATTCCATTTCTATGTCATTGGGCGATCCCTGTGTCTTTCTTGGGGTCCTGTTTTCCAGGTAACCTCCCTGGTGATGTGAGTAGCAGTCCAGTCATCCTTGTTCCACATCTAGTATCCTGCTATGAGTGAGTACATACCATGTTTGTCTTTCTGAGTCTGGGATACCTCACTCAGGATGATTTTTTCTAGATCCATCCATTTGTCTGCAAACCTCATGATGTCATTGTTTTTCTCTGCTGAGTAGTATTCCATTGTGTATATGTACCACATTTTGTTTATCTATTCTTCAGTTGAAGGGCATCTAGGTTGTTTCCATGTTCTGGATATTACAAACAATGCTGATATGAACATAGCTGAACAAGTGCTCTTGTGGTGTGGTTGAACATTCCTTGGGTATATGCCCAAGAGTGGTATAGCTGGATCTTGGGGGAGATGGATTCCCAATTTTCTAAGAAAGCGCCATATTGATTTCCAAAGTGGTTGTACAAGCTTGCATTCCCACCAGCAGTGGAGGAGAGTTCCCCTAGCTCCACATCCTCTCCAGCATAAGGTGTCTTCAGTGTTTTTGATCTTAGCCATTCTGACAGGCATAAGGGGGTATCTCAGAGTTGTTTTGATTTGCATTTCCCTGATGATTAGGGATGTTGAGCAATTCCTTAAATGTCTTTCAGCCATTTGAGTTTCCTCTGTTGAGAGTTCTCTGTTTAGTTCTATAGCCCATTTATTAATTGGACTGTTGGGCATTTTGATGTCTAATTTCTTGAGTTCCTTATATCTTCTGGATATCAGTCCTCTGTCAGATGTGGGGTTGGTGAAGATCTTTTCCCATTCTGTAGGCTGTTGCTTTGCTTTGTTGACCGTACCCTGTGCTCTACAAAAGCTTCTCAGTTTCAAGAGGTCCCATTGATTGTTTCTCTCAGTGTCTGTGCTACTGGTGTTCTATTTAGGAAGTGGTCTCCTATGCCAATGTGTTCAAGACTACTTCCTACTTTCTCTTCTAGCAGGTTCAGAGTAGCTGGATTTATGTTGAGGTCCTTGATCCACTTGGACTTAAGTTTTGTGCACAATGATAGATATGGATCTATTTGCAGCCTTCTACATGTTGATATACAGTTTTGCCAGCACCATTTGTTGAAGATGCTTTCTTTTTTTCATTGTGCACTTTTGGCTTCTTTGTCAAAAATTATTTGTTCATAGGTGTGCAGATTAATGTCAGGGTCTTCAATTCGATTCCATTGGTCCACATGTCGGTTTTTATGCCAGTACCAAGCTGTTTTTATTACTGTAGCTCTATAGTAGAGCTTGAAGTCAGGGATCGTGATGCCTCCAGAGGTTGTGTTATTGTACAGGATTCTTTTGGCTATCCTGGGTTTTTTGTTTTTCCATATGAAGTTGAGTATTATTCTTTCCAGGTCTGTGAAGAATTGTGTTGGTATTTTGATGGGGATTGCATTGAATCTGTAGATTGCTTTTGGTAAGATTGCCATTTTTACTATGTTAGTTCTGCCTATCCATGAGCATGGGAGATCTTTCCATTTTATGACATCTTCTTCAATTTCTTTTTTCAGGGACTTAAAGTTCTTGTCATATAGGTCCTTCACTTGCTTGGTTAGTGTTACCCCAAGGTATTTTATGACATTTGTGGCTATAGTAAAGGGTGATGTAGCTCTGATTTCCTTCTCCGCTTCTTTGTCCATTGTATATAGGAAGGCTACTGATTTTTTTGAGTTGATCTTGTATCTTGCTATGTTGCTGAAGGTGTTTATAAGCTGTATCAGTTCCTTGGTGGAATCTTTGGGGTTGCTCAAGTATACTATCATGTCATCTGCAAATAGGGAAAGCTTGACTTCTTCCTTTCCAATTTGTATCCCCTTAATCTCCTTATGTTGTCTTATTGCTCTGGCTAGAACTTCAAGTACTATATTGAATAAGTATGGGGAGAGCGGACAGCCTTGCCTCGTTCCTGATTTTAGTGAAATTGCTTTGAGTTTCTCTCCATTTAATTTGATGTTGGCTGTTGGCTTGCTGTAAATTGCCTTTATTATGTTTAGGTATGTTCCCTGTATTCCTGATCGCTCCAAGACCTTTATCATGAAGGGGTGTTGGATTTTGTCAAATGCCTTTTCAGCATCTAGTGAGATGATCATGTGGTTTTTTCCTTTGAGTTTGTTTATATGGTGTATCACATTGACAGACTTTCGTATGTTGAACCATCCTTGCATCCCTGGAATGAATCCTACTTGATCATGGTGGATAATTGTTTTGATGTGTTCTTGGAGTCTGTTTGCCAGTATTTTATTGAGTATTTTGCATCAATGTTGATGAGGGAGATCGGTCTGTAGTTCTCTTTCTTTGTTGTATCCTTGTTTGGTTTAGGAATCAGGGTAATTGTAGCCTCATAGAAGGAGTTTGGTAATGTTCCTTCTATTTCTATTGTGTGGAACAATTTAGAGAGTATTGGTATTAACTCTTCTATGAAGATCTGGTAGAATTCTGCACTGAAACCATCTGGTCCTGGGCTTTTTTTTGGTTGGGAGACTTTTAATGACTGTTTCTATTTCGTTAGGGGTTATTGGACTATTTAAATAGTTTATCTGGTCTTGATTTAATTTAGGTATGTGGTACCTATCCAGAAAATTATCCATTTCTTTTAGGTTTTCCAGTTTTGTGGAATAGAGGTTTTTGAAGTATGACCTGATGACTCTCTGGATTTCCTCAATGTCCGTTGTTATGTGCCCCTTTTCATTTCTGATTTTGTTGATTTGGATGCTCTCTCTCTGTCTTTTGGTTAGATTGGATAAGGGCTTGTCTATCTTGTTGATTTTCTCAAAGAACCAACTCTTTGTTTCATTAATTTTTTGTATTGTTCTCTTTGTTTCTATTTTATTGATTTCAGCTCTAACTTTGATAATTTCCCGGCATCTATTTTTCCTGGGAGACTTTGCTTCTTCCTGTTCTAGAACTTTCAGGTGTGCTGTTAAGTCACTAGTGTGAGATTTCTCCAGCTTATTTATGTGGGCGTTTAGTGCTATGAATTTCCCTCTTAGTACTGCTTTCGTAGTGTCCCATAGGTTTGGATATGTGGTGTCTTCATTTTCGTTGATCTCTAGGAAGTCTTTAATTTCTTTCTTTATTTCTTCCTTAACCCATTGGTGATTCAGTAGGGTATTATTCAGTTTCCATGAGATTGTAGGTTTTCTGTAGTTTTTGTTGTTGTTGAAATCCAACTTTAGACCATGGTGGTCTGATAGAACACAGGAGGTTATTCCAATTGTTTTGTATCTGTTTAGATTTGTTTTGTGACCAAGTATGTGGTCAATTTTTGAGAAGGTTCCATGGGGTGCTGAGAAGAAGGTATATTCTTTTTTGTTAGGATGGAATGTTCTGTAGATGTCGATTAAGTCCATTTGAGTCATGATATCAATTAAGTCCTTTATTTCTCTGTTAAGTTTCGATTTAGGAGATCTGTCCAGTGGTGAAAGTGGGGTGTTGAGGTCTCCCGCTATTAATGTGTGGGGTTTTATATGTGATTTAAGCTTTAATAATGTTTCTTTTACATATGTGGGTGCCCTTGTATTTGGGGCATAAATGTTCAGAATTGAGACTTCATCTTGGTGGATCTTTCCTGTGATGAGTATGTAATGCCCTTCTTGATCTCTTTTGATTGATTTTAGTTTGAAGTCTATTTTGCTGGATATCAGGATGGCTACACCCGCTTGTTTCTTAAGACCGTTTGATTGGAAAGTCTTTTCCCAGCCTTTTATTTTTAGGTAGTGTCTTCTTTGAATTTGAGATGTTTCTTGTATGCAGCAGAAAGATGGGTCCTGCTTTCATATCCATTCTGTAAGCCTATGTCTTTTTATAGGTGAATTAAGTCCATTGATATTGAGGGATATTAATGTCCAGTGATTGTTCATTCCTGTTATTTTTTGGTGGTGATGTGTGTGTACTATTCTTCGTTGGGGTTTACTGCTGTGGCTTTATCTATTGCCTGTGTTTTCGAGGGTGTATCTGACTTCCTTAGGTTGGAATTTTCCTTCTAGTGCTTTCTGTAGGGCTGGGTTTGTGGATAAATATTGTTTAAATCTGGCTTTGTCATGGAATGTCTTGTTCACTCCATCTATGATGATTGAAAGTTTTGCTGGGTATATTAGTCTAGGCTGACATCCATGGTCTCTTAGTGTCTGCATTACATCTGTCCAGGTCCTTCTGGCTTTCAAAGTCTCCATTGAGAAATCGGGTGTTATTCTGATAGGTTTGCCTTTATATGTCACTTGGCCTTGTTCCTTTGCTGCTCTTAATATTCTTTCTTTATTCTGTACATTTAACTGTTTAATTATTATGTGGCGAGGGGACTTTTTTGGGGGTCTAGTCTATTTGGTGTTCTATAGGCTTCCTGTATCTTCATAGGCATTTCCTTCTTTAAGTTGGGAAAGTTTTCTTCTATGATCTTGTTGAATATATTTTCTGTGCCCTTGAGTTGGTATTCTTCTCCTTCTTCTACCTTTATTATTCGTAGGTTTGGTCTTTTCATGGTGTCCCAAATTTCTTGGACATTTTGGTTCATGACTTTGTTGGCTTTAGAGTTTTCTTTGACTGATGAATCTATTTCTTCTATTGTATCTTCAACGCTAGAGATCCTCTCTTCCATCTCTTGCATTCTGTTGATTATACTTGCATCTGAAGTTCCCAATCATTTTCTCAGATTTTCTATTTCCAGCATTCCCTCTGTTTGTGTCTTCTTCATTTTTTCTATTTCCCTTTTCAGGTCTTGGACTGTTTCCTTCATTTGTTTCATTGATTTTTCTTGATTTTCTTTCAGTATTTTATTGTTCTCTTCCAGGACTTTATTGATTTCTTCTAATTTGTTTGCCCTTTCCTCTAGTTGTTTACAACGTTCTTCACATTTTTTTGTCTTTTCCTCTACCCGAGCCTCTAGCTTCTTCATGATGACATTCATAAGGCTATTTTCTTCTGCTTCTTCCAATTTCTGATGTTCAGGTCTAGGTGTTGGAGGAGGGCTAGGGCCTGGTGATGCTGTATTGCTATTCATTTTGTTGTATGTGTTTCTGCCTTGACGTTTGCCCATCTCCTTGTGGTTCGTTCTTGGCCTTATCCGCACACTTGGTTCAGACAGAGCAGACAGATTCAGGAAGTCTCTCTCTCTTGTCCAGATGGGAGCTCTCTTGTCCAAATTGGAAGTCCGGGGCAGGATGGGAGCTCTTGTCCAGAAGGGAAGTCCGGGGGAGGATGGGAGCTCTCTTCTCTCTCTCTCTCTCTCTCTCTCTCTCCTCCAGACGGGGAAGTCTGGGGCAAGATGGGAGCTGGGGGCCGGCCTCTAAGTCTCAGGAAGAGGCTTGGGGCTCGGGCGGATGGGCGTGGGGGCAGGGCGTGGAGACTGCAGGGTCTGCCAGGGGTCTTGGAGAAGGGGATCCTTCCTAGTAGGGCTAGATGGGAACCTGCCCGGTGGCCAGAACCTGGGGCCAAGTTGGACAGGTCTTCCCCGGAGTGGCTGGTGCCTGTGCTTCAGAAGGGAAGTCCGGGGCAAGATGGGATGATTTTGTTATTTTCAAATGAGTCAACGAAGGTGACATGGTAATTTGCTTTATAGAACATGAGGACACAGCCCTCTTTGGCTATTATTGTTTCATTCGACAACTCTCAGACATAACTGTGGATCTGGACACTTTTAATTTTCATTTTCCTTCAGAAAACCAAACAATTCATTTCTTACAATACAAATTCTGTCCCTTGCCACCTTCTTCCATTAGCCATTGATTAATTTCGCTTAAAAAAAACTTCAGTGTGAATAGGAGAGAGTTCTTTGTAAATTGTATGTCTATGTTTTTAAATTAAAAAGTATATATGGACACACTTCACTTCCAGAATATTTAGCTGTAGGGCCTACCAATTATAGGGAAAAGAAGGTTCTCAATATGTGATCTGTTTTTTACTGACCTGTAATTCACATCTCTGTAAACTGTAAATTGGTATAGAAACTAAATTCCTAGGAATTTCAGGAAAAATAAAAGGAGACATTTGGAGATTTCAGAAGTGAGAAGTTGTCAACTGAAATGTTTCTTCTGCTTAAGAGTTACTTGGCCTAGAGAAGTTTGTTCATCATCCTGCCTCTACCTCCTTAGTGCTGGGATTTCAACTTTATGCATCACACCCAGTGGAGTGTGATTCTGGAGGTCCAACTGGGATTTTGTACATGCTAGTTAAGTGCTCTACCAAGTGAGTTACATCACCTGCTCATTTGCCTCTTATGTAAAATGAAAGAAGCACTTTTCACTTCCCAATGGGAAAGTAACAAAAAACAGCAAAAAAGATACCTGCTTATTTCAAAATGTAAAATTATTTAGAGACTAGGTAAAAGACAGTATTTAGAAAACATAAAATCAGTCCGTTCAATAAAAATCACTTACACTTGGAGGTGTGGGGGTGGGGAGGCTGCAACTGTGTTTCCTAACTTAGAATTATCTATTTCACTGAAAAATTTAAATTCCCAGATGTAACTACTATGCTGTCTAAACAAAACTGCCTTTAGAAAATCGGCACTTTCAAACAGCGCTTAAAGCAAATAACAGAGATTTTATTTCAAGGAAATGTTAAATTTGAAAGACAGTCTTCTATTTCTATGGACTCTTTAAGATTCTGCAGCAGAGGAGGTGATAGCCAAATGAAAGTGGGAAGGGCTGGGTGGCTGACGAACATACAAAAAGACTATAGAGAAAACTACAATTGTAAGTGTCATATAAAGTCAACAAATGAAAGGGTAGTTTGCAGGTAATATTAACTCAGCTAATATGTTCCTAGCTGGCTCCTGGGGTTCATTGTCATTACACTGTAACTACAGATTCAAAATATTTTGCTCAAAAGTTATTACCTGCAAACTCCCTTATGCCATCTATGAAGATGATGTCTACTCAGGGCAGCTCTGTGTAGTTCAGTTGTGAATATATAGGCCCAAAAGCTTTATATCCAATTGGGAGCACATTGGATGTGCTAAGTGATCCTAAACCATCCAATTCATGTCCCACGAAGAGGTCTAAGAAGGAACTGTGTAGAAATTGCTAATTTATATTAACAATTTCAATTTATATTAACTAAGAGCTGGTAATATGAAAAATGGTCAAGACATTATGTAATTAGTACAGTTCTCCTAAGGAGGGCTATAATTATAGTAATCATAAATCACTTTTCTGCCATAACTGTAAATAGAGAACAAAAAGGAACTGACAGACCCTCTTTACCAATTTCTTTCTGGTAATAAAATATTTTTGACATGGATAACTGTCACCTTTGATTGTCAGTCAGGAGAGATGGGGGGAGAAAAAGCATTTTGTTTTAATTTCTAGAAAAAAAAGTCATTTTTTTTCAGTGATTGTCAGTAATGTTCTTTGATGAGTGTGAACTTTTCACACTTAAATAGTTCTCTGGCGGTCTCTGAATAAAGGAGAAAGAAGAACCCTTGAACTTCCCTTTGACCTTTATTCTGAGCCTAACAAGAGGAAGGGCAGCCTTTGACAGAGTAAGGTTCTGTGATGTTTTCCTGTTTCTATGGTGGGGATCTAAAAGCACTCTTTTAAAGGCTTTGATACAACTCACTTCACTTCACAATGACCCACTTTTCACTTCTGTTGAGAAGGGAAACTTAGAATCCTACCTTGGCCTGTAAATATAGTACTCTGTAGACACAGTTATCTAAAGGAAGATATTAAAAAAAAACTAAAGGAAAATATATCATTTTAAGTTTGCATATATAGATATTGATATGTATATATTAATACATACACACATATATGTACATATATAATTGTTTCAATGAATTTACAGTATTTGGGGTGGTAATGCTACCCACTAAGGGCCAGAGACTAGCTAACAAAAAACCCAGTCCCTTTGAGCCAGAAAGGTCCAAGAGATTCCCCAAACACATAGGCTATTGCCATTGTCCTGGGTTGTACCACAGACCTTAAAGGTAAAAGCCTACTATTGAAGACATCACATATTTCAGACATAGGCCTTGGAGGAACTGACCTGGAACTGACCTGAAGGTGCTATGCAAGCTTTCAAGGGAGAACAACAATCAGTTGTCCTATACAACTGCACAGTGCTTAGCTATGAATCACAACAATGATCAGCATAATAATGTATCCTCAATGGTTAAATAGTGGCACCCATATCTTGGGGAAAACCAACACTGTCTATTGTACAAAAGGCCTATTAAATAGAGGAGAATTCACGCCAGACACTATACCCAGAGTACAGTACCCATGGCTGGTGAGGCTATGGACTGTAGAGGAGAGCTTACTATTGTCACTTTTCCAAAACCAGGATGATTTCTAACTGAAGTCTAAATACTAATCATTATACCCACAGAAGAATGTTGCTCTAACACCTCCTCAACATAGCTTCTTTTCACCATAGATGGAGACCGTCTCAGAAATCCACAGTTGGCCAAAATGTAGAGAATAACTGACCACAGAGCACCCAGTGTCAATTGACCTATGTACAATACAATTCTTATATCTGGGGCTCAAGGAACATTGAGGTAGAGGGGGTGGAATGATTGTAATAGTAACAATAGTTTGTTTTGGGATAATTTATGCAGCATGAAATTTGTCTATTTTAAATATACACTTTCCATGACTTCAAAAAACCAAATTGACAGTTTTGGAACCACTTGAATAATCCAATTAAAATAGTTAATTTGTGTGTGTGTGTGTGTGTGTGTGTGTGTGTGTGTGTGTGTGTGTGTATACATGTGTTCATATGACACAGTGTACTCCTGGAGCTCAGAGGACTCCCTGCAGTGATCAGTTTTCTTCTTTAATCCTGTGAACTTTTGGGATCAGAGAGCTTCAGACAAGTGACTCACTGCCCTTTCCCCAGTAGTTTATTTAGAACTTACTCATCCCCTGTACATTCATTCTCCTATCGATCTACAGACAGTCTTGTTCTCATCCTTCCCACCAAGCTACCACTAATCTACTTTGAAGCTTTTAATATGTTTGACCATTCCTTTAAATACAAGGGCCAAAGAGATGGTTGGTTACATGGTTAAGAGCATCTACTCTTCCATGGGACCAGAGTTTGGTTCTCAGACCAAACTCTTCCTTGTAGCTCACAACAACCTGTATCTCTAGCTGCAGGGGATCTGATGCCCTCTTATGACCTCTGATGGTACCTGCAGTCATGTGCACATACTCCCACACCAATACACATGCAAACACACAATATACACAATTAAACATATATTTATGTAGTATATGGTTCTATATATCTAGCTTCTTTCACTGAACATAGACATTTTTATGTTTATTTATGTTTTAGCTTCTGTAACTACTTCATTTTTCTTGATGAATAACATATGTTTTATTGTTTTTATTTGCTGAAATATTTTCATGTGTTAGTGAATCATTTCCATGTCTTCTTTGGTGACATGTCTTTCAAATGTTTGGTCTATAAATTATAGCCTCATTCCAGTAAATGATGAATTTCATCATTAATCGTAATAATCATAATCATATGGTTAGCAGACATCAGATTCCTGATCTCTCATCAAATCAAAATTTCCTCTTTTTATTCCAGGCTTGCCCACTTTTGGGTTTTCTAAAGCCTTTTGATGTTATTTGCTAATTACTTAGGGTTATTAAATTTGAAATTTAAAAACATTTACAGTATTTCAGTGACCTGTCTCTTGGCATTTTTGTGACAAGATGATTAGTGATATAGAATGGAATACCCTGCCTAGGCAATGCCATTCACTTTACGCTGGTGAGACTATTTATCACTTAGGGTAGCACCCTTAGGATTACCAATCCCAGACTGTACTCCTTTTCATCTGTCCTCTTTCACCACTATGATGAAGAATGTATGTAATTCTCATTGTTTCTTCCCCCAACAAGGGCAGGTCACATAACAAACAAGATGTAATGACAAAGGAAGAAGACAGTATAATCTAAGAGGGAAAGCCAACACATTTTGATGGATTTAGTGAAGCTCAAAAGTAATCAGATTGGTGAACACCCTAACTCATCATAGAGCCTTCATCCAGTATCTGATGGAAGCAGATGCAGATATCCATAGCCAAGCACCAGGTAGAGCTTCAGGAGTCCACTTGAAGGAGAGGGAAGAGGGATTATATGAGCAAGGGAGGTCAAGATCATGATGAGGAAATCTACAGAGATAACTGAAACAACATTGTATAAACTCATGAACTTTAGACCCATAGCTGTGGAACCTGCATGGGACCAGACTAGGTCCTCTGCATAGATGAGCCAGTTGTGAAGCTTGGTCTGTTTGATGGGCCCCTGGCTGTGGGATCAGGATCTATCCCTCGTGCATGAGCTGACTTTCTGGAGCCCATTACCTATAGTGGGAAGCCTTTCTCCTCCTTGATGCAGCGGGGAGGGGCTTGGTCTTGGCTCAACTGAATGTACCAGGCTTTACTGACTCCCCATGTGAGGCTTTCCCCTTTTGGAGGAGGGGATGGGGATGGGGAGTTGAGGAGAGGGGGAGCCTGCGGGGAGCAGGAGGAGGGATGAGAAGGCTATCTATGGTTGGTATTTAAAAATTAATAAAATAATTCTTCAATAAAAAAATCCTAATGATTAACTCTTCCATATTTTAAAGGGCCTTTAAAATGTGCAGACTTTTCTTCATATCTCGAAAAAGGTATCATTCAATGACAGATTGCCATTTTGCCCACCTCTTTCACAGCTCAAGAAGCCACTCTCTGATTCTATTTGTGTTTTGGAATTTCAGATTTCTCCCACCCTCCCAGTGTTTGACCTCAGCTGACTTTTGTGCTTCTGTGATCATGATCAAACTGGAGCCTGACTTAGACAGGACAATACTAAGAATGCTACTGTGGACTCTGGACCAGGTGGCTTGTAACTACCTGCTGGGAAAATTACTTCACCATGTCATGCCTTGGTTTCTTTATCTATAAGATAAAAATAATACTAATACGTATTCCACAGATTTCTTATGAATGAAAACATCATAATGTGTTGTTTTATTATGTGTTGGGATGATGCCTGGTACGAAATAAAAACTGTAGAAATGCTAAGCCATTTTTCTTCTTATTGATCCTCAGACCTAATGTCTGCTGCTGTTTGCCTGGTAATAAATTTTACTTCATTCTCTGTCACTGAGAATTTCTGCCATTAATTGAACTGCCTCTGGCCATACTGAATAGATAACCTCTCAAATAACACCTGGCTACCAGACTATAGAGGGGAGGCTTCATATAATTGTTAACTCAAAGAACTGCAGAATTACAATCACCAGAACTCTGCAAAGTGGTTCTGTACCTTTTTAACCTCAGGCAATTAACTAAACTTGTCTTTGGGTTTAAGCTTAATAGAGTAGTTATGACCAAGAAGAGCTGGATCATTTGCGGTGTGTATGTAGCACTGTGCTCCAACTAAATTATCTGTTATCACTATTGCCAGCATCGTCGCTGCTGGCACCACCATTTTGGTGCAACACCTAATCTAGACAATAACAGATGACATAACCTGAGTCCAAAGGACTTCAGACATGCAGGACAATAGCAAGCATAAGAGCTCAGTAACTGAGCAGGGGAGAATTAAGTGAGAAAAGAGGCAAGGTGCAACATGAAGAATAAGAAACTGATGACCCAATATAATACATTCAATTTAGCTGGAAATTGAGACTTGGGGACAAACACATAAAATAAATCTTCTTTTTTAATGTAGGAACAGAAATAATGGAACTTATATTTGAGGAAAATATACAAGAATAAATAAAAGAATGGCATTTTGAGGAAAACGAACAATCAGCTTGTAGACAGTAGTTACAAACTCTTAGAGAAGGCAGACAAGATGTAACTAAAGCCCTCATTCGATGGAAGACTGAAAACAGGCACTATGTTCCTATGGGAGCACTACTTCTTGGAACAAATAGCTTGTCTGAAGGATAGAAGTTTGCATCACACAGAAACAGAAAGCAAACATAACCATGAATTTTTGAGACCAGGTCAAAAAAAATTAGAAACAAGAAAGTTAAACAAAGGAGTTCTTTGCACATGTAGATGGTAGGGGAGGTTTTAGGTATAAGTGAGGAAACATGGTTTTAGTAATTGTTCATAGAAGAACAAATTGTTTCAAATCTCCTCCATTCACAATCCTTTGATGTCATGTTGTATCAGAGACCTTGCCAGATAATTGTGGAAACTACATAAAGTTATAATACAGTATAGCTCCTGCCACAGAACATGGCATGGAGTATAGTAAATACTTAATATTTTATATTTTGTTACTAATTATTGTTGTGTAATTTTAATTTAAAAGGTAACCGAAGACAAATGCTGAACACAGTCAGTGCTGGAATGGGAGATGTATTGGAGTTAGTTCTGTGACCCCCTCAGTCACAGACAAAATATCACCACTGAGGAATGTTCTCTGGTCCATTGTTTATCTCTGGTTCTTGATTCAGACTCCTGCATTAAAACTCTGTATTATCACTGACTAAGTCAGACTTTGGGCAAATTGCACAATCTTTCTTTTCTGTTATTCATTAGATAAATGAAACAGATTCTAATTTATTAGATTACTGCATAGATTAAATGCACTTATTCATATAGGACATTTAGAATGGTGACAGGTCTCATTAAACACAGAATAAGGTTTAACTACCAGCAGCATTACTATTTGTCAGGTTTTTTCACAGTTCTCTTTATGTAAGAAGCAATAAAGGAAAGGTGATAAGGATTGAACTTTCCCATACTAAAAAACAGAAAAAAAATGCATCAAGAACTGAGAGGCAATATATTGAGTAAAATCAGGCTGCTTCACAAAGGTGAACAGATGACTGACTCTTCCAAAGAAGAATGGTGTTTTCTAAATAAAGAGTTCAGTGAAATCAAAGGTCAATGATAAACCACATGTCACAGGTTAAATAAAGGCCATTCAAAGTTGGCTAAAACCAACTACCTGAAACTTTTAAGTATGTTAGCTTGTATGACAAAAGGACTTTGCATATGTAGACTCATTTTCTCAGGATAGAGATCATCCTGTATTTCTTGTATGAAACTTTGAATAAAATATCAAATATAAATGACAAAATCAGAGAAATGATAGGACAACAGAAGAAAGAAGAAATCATGAGCTAAAGCGTATAGGTAGTTCATTAGAACCTGAAAAGTCAAACTGTAGAGGTTTATTTCCCCTGTATCAACAAGAAGGTACCAATCATACTGAAACCTTGCTTCAATTCCACACATTTCTTTTGGACATTTGATATACACAATGGTAAAAAACATTATATTGTATCCTTGTTTAAAGCTCTAAGATCAAGGTGATTTGCTGCAGTGGTGTGTTAGTTGGGGTGTCTATTGCTGCAAAGAGGCACCATGACTGTAGCAACTCTTATAAAGGAAAACACTTAACTGGGGTGGCTCTCTTACACTTCAGAGGTTCAGTCAATTATTATCATGGTGGGAAATGGTGGTGTGCAGGCAGAAGTGATAAGGGAGAAGTAGCTGAGAGTCCTACATTTGTAGGCAGCAGGAAGAGATCTGTCTCAACAGGCATGCCTTGAGCATATGTGAAACCTCAAAGTCTGCATCCACAACAACACACTTCCTGCAACAAGACACCACCTACTCCAACAAGGCTACACTTGCTAATAGTGCTACTGTCTTTGGGGTCCGTTTTCTTTCAAGCCACCACATTCCATTCCCTGACCCCCAAAGGTTTGTAGGCATATCACAATGCAAAAATGAATTCAGTCCAACTTCTAAAGGCCCCATAGTCTATAACAGTCTCAAACTTATTTCAAAGTCCAAAGTTCAAAGTCTCTTCTGAGATTCATGCAATCTCTTAAATGGAATCTCTTGTAAAATCAAAATAAAAAAGCAAATACATGCTTCCAATAAGTAATGGCACAGATCATACATTATTATTGCAAAATATAGGGAAGGAAGGATAGGGAGGAAATACTGGACCAAAGCAAGACTGGAAACCAGCTGGGCAAACTCCAAACTCTGCATCTCCATGTCTGATGTCAAAATGCTCTTCAAATCTCCAACTGCTTTCACCTTTGTTGACTGTAACACATTTCATTTTCTTGGACTGTTTCTACTTCCTGTTAGCAGTTCTGCCAGGCAGGTATCCCATGGTTCTGGTATCTTAGCATCTTGGGATCTCCAAGGCATTCCAGGCTTCTCCCTCACAGCTTCACACTATGGCCTCTCTAGGCCTCCATTTAGAGACACCACTGACATATGCCTCACCTCAGTGGCTTTCCTTAGATGCAGAGGCAAATTTCATAATCCTTTTCTTCTATCCTTGACTCTAAAGACAGAACTCTATGTGGCTGAAGCTGCCAAGTTCTGCTGCTTGCTGGGCCTGAAACATGGCCCCCTTGTTCAATTACATCTTCACCCACTTTTATTTTCCCAGCTTGCTCCTTTTCATTATAAATTTCCATCAGAGTTAACACTAATAATCACAGGACAGAGTCTATACTAAGCTATTTTGAAATTTCCTCTGAGAATGAAATTAATACAAAACTCTTAATTTTTGCCTCAGGCAGATTTTTTAGACAATGGCAAAAAGCAACCACATTCTTCACCAAAACATCACAAGAAAGATCTTTAGGCCACATATTAATATTCTTCTCCTATGATATCTCCTCAGCCAGTTCCCAACTCTTCATCAAACCACACTCAGCACCTCTGTCTTCCATGCTCTTACTAGTATGGCCTATTAAGCAAGACTTAAAGCATTCGACTGATTTTCTAATCCACAGTTCCAAGGTCCATATTCCTTCCAACAAATACATGGTCAGGCCTATGACAGCAATATCCTAGCCCCTGGTACCAACCTCTGTCTTAGTTAGGGTTTCTATTGCTATGGAGAGACACCATGACTATGGAAACTCTTATAAAGAAACTAAACTCCCTTACAGTTTAGAAGTTCTGTCTATTATTATCATGGTAAGACATGGCAGCGTTCAGGCAGCTATGGTACTGAAGAAGTAGCTGAGATTCCTACATCTTGAAGGCAACAGGAAGTGTATTCTGACATTGGGTGATATCTTCAGGATATATATGAGACCTCAAAGCCTGCCTGCACAGTGAAACACTTCCTCCAACAAAACCAAACCTAATCCAACAAGGCCATGCCTACTAATAGTACCATTCCCTTTGGGGTCCATTTTCTTTCAAACCACAACTTGTAATAGAAAACTAATATAAGATGTGTGCATGAGAGAAATTTAGTGGTAATGAAAACATTAGATGTGATGATTACTTAATTGTATGGCAAAAGTGAAGAAATCAAAGTCCAAGAACAAAGTGGAATACAAGGAATGGAACTGAGTAGACATTTGGAGACTGGGTGTTCCTTTTCCCTAGTGTTTAGTTAAGTCACAGTGCAATTCACATTCTGTACTAGAAGCCGAGCACTACATTACAAAAATTATTAGAAAAATTTCCCCTTACAAATTTCTTCAGCAAGAAGAATAACAAGATTAAAGTGTAGTGAAGACATTCAGCTTGTTATGAAAGAAAATTTTCAAAAGAGGGATGGTGATTCTTTGTGGCTATAAGAAACAGAGAACAATGCCCAGAATTTGGGATTTAGCTAAGGAATAGGTGTTTTGCAGAGTAATTATGGAGGCAGAGTGTTGCAAACTGTAGACACAAATGAGCTGTTTAAAGGACAAGGATATTGTCAAAATTCACAGGTAGAATGACATTAATTGAGATAATACTGAATGAAAATGACACAAATAAGAGAAGAAATTTTCCATCAAGTGGAGAACCCCTTAAACACATTTTTAGTAAATGGTCTACTCTCCATGCTCATTGTCACAGCTTTATTCGAAGTTTTCCAATCACACCATCATTCAACAAAGACACATGCCTGTTTCTCCTTCGCCTCTACACATACTGCCTTCTCCTCTTATTTGAACATTCTCAAAA
Organism: Peromyscus eremicus; assembly: GCF_949786415.1. Classification (NCBI taxonomy): domain Eukaryota; kingdom Metazoa; phylum Chordata; class Mammalia; order Rodentia; family Cricetidae; genus Peromyscus; species Peromyscus eremicus. Next base: position 105,339,221 of record NC_081416.1, read on the forward strand.
CTTTTTTTCCTTTACAGCTTCTATATTAATATCCTTATTTTCTATAGCACATGGTCTCAATGAGTTCACATAGCCTGTCTATTTCTCAGTCAGGTTGCAGGTTATTAGAATGGTATTCTGTGATTACAGCATCCAAGGTAACATCCACATCACTCACCCCAAAGCATACTGTCCTGTTTTAATTTTCAACCTGACATACAGATGTTGGTGAAATTATTAAGGCCACTCCATGTAGTTAAAAGGGAGGTTTATTTTGTGGGGTAACTTACAAGTGAAGGGATAAGTAACAGGGTCTGGAAAAGGTGTGGCACAGTCCGGCGATGTTCTCTGGAGAACTCTGCTCGGTCTACCTCCAGCGTCCAGGGTCCAGGAACCAAGAGAGATAGTGCATCCAGATCTCGGGTCTTCAGTGTCCTCTCTCAGTCCTGCCTTGTAGGCATGACAGTTACTGAAGCCTCAATGGGGGTTGGAACTTCCAGATCAAAGCTGGAATGGCTACCCACTACATCTCCCCCTTTTGTCTAAATAAGAAGGTTCTAACCTAATACAAGACAGTATACAAAGGAGTGGTTATCAAATATTGTCCAGGAGTAATGAGGGATAATGACCTAGATAAGATGGAACTACAACCAATGCAAACAATATCAAGCAAGAAACACATATTAAAATCCAGAGAAGTACAGAGCATAGGTAAATGGCATGTTACAAAGATCATTCCAAAAGGTGTCCTATCATAAAGAACCTGAATCTAATACTTAATATGTTCTATTTAAGATATTATATACATACTAAGTTGTAACTATAACTGCTAGTCTTCAATCCCATCAAAGACCTGAGAAGGAAATATAAGACAGATAGGATATCTTATTTAATATTGTAACTGTAATTCTTGCTTGATAATTGTTTTGTTATATGTAATTTTTACTATGTTAAAATTAAAACCTTCCTTTTTGAAAAAAAAGGAAAAGGGGAAGTGCTGTGAATGATTGATTAATAAATAAAACACTGATTGACCAGTAGCCAGGCAGGAAGTATAGGTGGGACAAGGAGAGAGGAGAATTCTGGGAAGTGGAAGGCTGAGTCAGAGAGATGCTGCCAGCCGCTGCCATGAAAAGTGAGATGAAAGATACTGGTAAGCCCCGAGGTAAGGTATAGATTAATAAAAATTGGTTAATTTAAGATAGAAGAAGTAGATAGCAAAAAGTCTGCCACGGCCATACAGTTTGTAAGCAATACAAATCTGTGTGTTTACTTGGTTGGGTCTGAGCAGCTGCGGGAATGGCAGGTAAGAAAGATTGTCCTGACCATGGGCCAGACAGGAAAACTCCAACTACATACATCATTATTAGAAATCATGTCTATTTATTCATTTGACATTTTGCATCATCTCAATTCTAAGCTCTGCTAAAGTTGAAGCTTTTTAAACATGTGGGTCATTAACCTTGTTAATTATCACCTAAACTGTTACCTATAATATTTTATGTACCCACAGTGTATTTATTGAACATATTTTGAAGACTCTTTAATGTGATAGAGCACAGTGGCATATTGTAGGCTTAAATACAGCTTACTCTCTTATTCTATTGGCTGATGTTAGAAGATATTTAATATCTTCGACTCTGACTTTCTCAATACACAAAATGAAAGTTTGTATAGATCCCTTGAAGGCTCTATCTAGTAAAGTAGTAAAGATTCAAAAATATATGGCCAAACCACCTGTTTCCAATTCATAGAAATTGCTTGATAATGTACTTTATTATTAACATTTTCCTTAACAATGGTGAAATGTTTATAGAGAAAGAGTATGGAGTAATCACACTTCCAGAATTTAGTCAGGCAGCAAAATTTGTACACAGGTATAAGTCAGGAAGTCTTCTGCAGGTGCAATTTATGTGACCTTGAGAATACACTGATCTGAGATATCTACTGGAAATGCAGTGCAAATCTAATCCCCAGTACAGATCTAAATGTATATGCAAATGTATGCATTATATAGAGATACCTATGTGTATGGATGTCACACATACACACACACACCCCTTGAAAGGCCAGGCAGACTATTTTGAGTAAAGAAGGGGGCAAAGGAGAATATGGAGGAGGGGTTAAAGGAAGATAGTGAAGGAGTAAATAAGAGCATGGTAAAAAATTTGTCTATATGAACATGTCATAATTAAACCCATTGCTTTATCCACAAACTTAAATGAAAAAAGAGAAAGAAATTTTATTAGAACTAGTCATGTTTATCCAGTGCTGAAGAATGTCATGAGAAAAGGACAAAATTCATATCAACACACCCAACAAATACATTCTCACAGTATTGGAGTCCTCTGAAGACATACATGACAAAATCAGACTAGAAATACAAGGAAAGAGATTCTGGTAGAATAAAAGTTCCTGAAGTTGATTTTATTTAATCTTTTAAGTAAATATGAAGTATGCAAATGTTCTACATCCAACAAATATTGCATGTTCTTTCACTCATATGTGGATCTTAGCACTGACTCTTCAGATTCATGTGTTTAACTTGGACTACCTTTAGAATCCAGGAAATCAGAAAGGACTTACTGATGGTCAGATAAAGTATACTGGCTAATTTTATGTCAATTTGAGACAAGTCAAACTTATTTGGGAAGAGAAACTCTCAAATGAGGAAATACCTCCATAACACTGGCCTGTAGGCAAATGTTATTGGTGAAATTATTAAGGCCACTCCATGTAGTTAAAAGGGAGGTTTATTTTGTGGGGTAACTTACAAGTGAAGGGATAGGCTACAGGGTCTGGGAAAGGTGCAATCCAGCGGTGTTCTCTAGAGAACTCTGCTCGGCCTACCTTCAGTGTCCTGGGTCCAGGAACCAAGAGAGCTCGCGCATCCGGATCTCGGGTCTTCAGTGTCCTCTCTCAGTCCTGCCTTGTAGGCATGACCATTACCAAAGCCTCAGTGGGGGTTGGAATTTCCAGGTCAAAGTTGGAATGGCTACCCACTACATCTCCCCGTTTTGTCTAAATAAGAAGGTTCTACCCTAATACAAGACTATATACAAAGGAATGGTTATCAAATATTGTCCAGGAGTAATGAGGGATAATGACCTAGATAAGATGGAACTACAATCAATGCGAACAATATCAAGCAAGAAACACATAATAAAATCCATAGAAGTTTAGACCATGGATAAATGGCATGTTACAAAGATCATTCCAAAAGGTGTCCTATCCTAAAGTACCTGAATCTAATATTTAATATGTACTAGCTAATATATATATATACTAAGTTGTAACTATAACTGCTACTCTTCAATCTCATCAAAGACTTGAGAAGGAATATAATGGTACCTGAGAAATGGAAGATGGATGCAAGCAACTTTCGGGAATCTTGCAAGAGTAGACAGAGACAGCTGGCAGCCTGGACAGTCACCTAAATATTTCTCAGCATTGTTGGTGCATTCAAATTGGCTACTCACCTAGAGTTTCTGACAGACCATTTTCAGAAGCAGGAATTCTGAATGACCATCTTACCCTGTCTTGGCAGAGTTCAGAAGTCACTTTTCTTTGTGTCCCGCTTGTCCAGAAGGACAGCACTCATATTGTCAGCAGTTGAGGCAAGGGCAGTTCTTTGCCCAATAGGCCATTTTGTGCCAAGAAGACAAACTTCCAAATGGAAATGTCTTAGAAGCCCAACATTCTCTCGGGATCAAATTGGTGCTGCCAGGAGCAATTGTGTCTCACATCAACAGAATTCTAAGTTATTTAAATGCCATATTCTCTAGGTCTATGAAGTATTTGAAGATTACCTGTCTATCTGACCTATGTATCTGTAAATCTGGATAACCTAACTAGCATAACTATAGAGATTACAAGCATAGGTGACTGTAAATCTATAAGTCTTATCTACCTAAATAACCTAAGGATTAAGGCTTTATGTAAACAAGGTAAACAGTCTATAAGCAAATGTACGGTAAAGAACGATGACTTCAAAATTGTGACAATACACAGGATATTTATAACAGAGGTAGGAATGTATAGTGCAATATGAAATATGACAATAATCTTAAATATATACCAGTATACAGAATATCTTAAACAGAAGTAGAACATACATACAGTATGACAGATATAAATTTACATTCTTATCAATGTACAAATATTTCAAATAAGAGTAAAAATATGTGTACATTATAACAAATATAGTTCTGTATTTCTATCAATATACAAATTATCTTAAACAGGAATATAAAAATAGTTTATATTTGTATCAACATATAAGAATCCATAACAGTGCAAATTATCTACAGCTAGCAGGAAGCCTGATGTGGCCATACAGTTTGTAATCAATATAAGTCTCTGGGTGTTTACTTGGTTGGGTCTGAGAGGCCATGGGCCTGGCGGGTGAGAGAGATTTGTCATGACTGTGGGCCAGGCAGGACAACTCTAGCTACAAAGTGTAGTTATTTTCTTTTTTTCTGTTGTTGTTTTTGTTTTTTTGGCATTTAATGTTTATCATTTACCAAAGCTTGTTAATGGTTAATTCAAGGTGTGTGTGTGTGTGTGTGTGTGTGTGTGTGTGTGTGTGTGTATGTGTTTTATTTTTCTCTCACATATTACATCCCTTGACATTAATTCCCCTTCCTCCTCCCCTCCCAGTTCAACGCCCCTACTCTTCCCTTTTCCCTTCAGAAAAGGGCAGGCCTCCTAGGGATATCAATCAAACATGGTATATCAAGTTGCAATAAGTGTAACACTCTCTCTCATATTAAGGCTGGACAAGGCAACCTGATGGGAGGAAATGGATCCTAAAAGCAGATAAAAGAGTCAGGGACAGCTCCCAGTCCCACTATTAGGAGTCCCATGAAAACACCTAGATCAGACCCACCCAAGCTCCCAGATTATTGGTTATATTTCTGTGAGCCTCTATGAGCCAGGTCAGTTGATTCTCTGGTTTTTCTTGTGGTGTCCTTGACACCTCTGGCTCCTTCCTCCTGATCTTCTGAAGGATTCCCTGAGCTCTGTCTAATGATCGGCTGTGGTCTCTGTCTCTGTTTCCTTCAGTTGCTGAATGAAGTAAGTACATACCATGTTTCTCTGTTTTTTGGGTCTCGGTTACCTCACACAGGATGATTATTTATTTATGTGTAATTTATCTATTTATTTTTAGTGATTGATTTGGGAGGGCACAGACCATTTTGAATGGTGCCACCCTTGGGACAGGAGATCCTGGATAGACTGAGCAGACTGAGCAAGCCATAGGGAGCAAGCCAGTAAACAGTGTTTCTCCATGCTCACTGTTTCAGTTTCTACTTCTAGGTCCCTGCCTGTTTGAGTTCCTACCCTGATTTCCCTCAGTGAAGGACTGTGCTGTGGAAATGTAAGGTGAAATAAACCCTTTCAACTGAAAGTTGCTTTTAGCATGATGTTTTATCAGAGCATAAGAAGCTCTAGAAAGATCTTAAAGAAGGGCAATGGTAAAAGATAAATAATATAAAGGAGAATAATGGGGAGAGAGATTTACGTGGGAAGGTAAGGCAGGGGAGGGAGTGGGAGAAAGAGAGAATATTTGAACAAGTAATATAGGAGCCTATTATTTTATAAGATATATTATCTTATATACATATATCTTTTGTATATACACACATACATACATGCATAAATACACATACGCATATTTAATCAGACTTGTCCTATGCAGCAGGTAATGCTCTTCCAGAAGTCATAGGTTGCCAAATGAAAAACCCAGTGCTAGGTATGGGGTATTTCCTCTTGAGTTGTTGGTCGTAAGTGTTCCAGAGATGGCAAAACAATACAGGCTATTGGCATAGTTGATGGTTGCCCACCAGGACTTGGTGTTAAGGCCCTGTTACTGAAGATAACACATTTTGGTTATAGGACATGAGGAAATCAAGTTGATATTGACCATGAAGTATCCACCCCACTGGCTGGTTTTCATAGTACTGGAAGGTGCTATGTAGCATGCTGGCGAATGGTGGTGATGATAGGGAGCCAACAACAGTCTTAATTAGCTCTAAATTCTGTGTACTTTAGTGATGATGGGCTGTACATGGGTTAAAAAAATGGCACAAATGTTATGGGTGTAGTCAATTGCTATTTGATATTTAATGTCTGCTCCAAGAAGGAATAAACATGCTTGGTCTGTAATTCTAGCCCAGAAAACATGGTTGGAGAACTTAAAAGCTTATAAGCCTCAGGAGCTAACCCACTACTGAATTACTTTGCTTAAGTTGACAAAGCTTTAGAATGCCTTCTATATTTTTAACTCTGTCCTCACATATTAGTGCAACTTCAGAACTCATCAGAGAAGTTTATTTGTATAGTGGGCAGAGGTCAATGCAGAAACTCATAACTGGGCAACGTCCAGAGATCAAGTATCTGTGGAGTGCTCATCCATACATGGAACATTAATACCACAACTTCACCTACTCCATTGATCAGGGATCATTACTGAAGAAATGTCATAAAGACTGTAAGAGTGAGAGGTTAAAGAAGACTGAGCTAAACCAGTGTCTTCCACGTGACAGGACCACTGAACTCATGAATTTACAGCAGCTATGGTTTCCTACACAAGACCTGCACGAGACCTAGCCAGTTAATATTCCAGCATGGATTAGATAGAGGTTCTCAAGCTTCCACCACTCACTGAGGAGCAGTTGATAGTTGATGGCTCTGGGAAGAGGGACAGCCAATTTTCTTTGAGGATGTGATGCCTAGTAGATCAAGTATGTTCCACTGGATGGTTCCACATACTTAACATGTATAGAGCACAGAATGGAGTGGTAGTTTTTTAAAAAAATAAAGTGAGGGGCCATGAAGTTGAGAGTGTGTAGAGAGGAGTGGAGTGGATCTAGGAGAATGAGCTAAATATGTTCAAAATATATTTTATAAATGTATAAAATTTCAAAGAAAAAATAGCAATATTGCATTTAATGTTTTTCCCACATAAAATCCCAGAGACATGAATAAGGATTTAGGACCCCCAAATTCTTCATGATGAATTGAATTAAAAATTAAAGTATGGATACACATAGGAATCTAAAGTCACTTACTCCACAAACATATAATCCGTTTTCTAATGACTAAAAGGCTATCATGATACTAATAAGACTTTATTGCCATTATGTAACTAACTATTTTTCCAGCATTATAAACACTTATAGTGTGAACATAGCTCATGCACAAAAATCTTATTTTCTTGATTTTGTACCTTAATTGAGTTCAGAAAGTAGATTTCTTCAGGAGGAAAGTAAGGTACAGAAAATGCAGTCTTCAAAGTAAAAGCAAGGAAGGTTACATAAAATTACCATGAGATATGCCCAATAATAAGTAGAGTCAATAGGTTGAGTATACATATGGATAAGTGTACATGTTTCAAGATAATTAAGCCAGAAGTTGAGAGAGAACTGGGCAGAATGGGAGGGGTAAGAAGAAGAAGTAGGTATGGGTAGGAATAATTTAACCATACTACTCACATATGAAATTCTTAAATAACAAAAATATAAAAATTATCAAGCCCAACTTCTGTGCTGCCTATATTCTTGGATGTGTGTTCCAGTGGAGCATGTTGACATACCAAGTACTTAAGAAGTATGAAAACAAAAGAAGACACATAGATAGGTAGGAAAGTGGGGAGTGTATCTGGGAGTTGTGATGGGGCTGAATATGATCAAACCACAGTGTAAAAATTGCAAAAAGGATTTATAAAATTTATCATGTGAAAAATACGAATTTACCAAGTTAGCTAATTAATTAATTTTATTGTACTCCAGACTGAATCTAGAACCTTCTATGAGCTAGGCAAACACTCTACCACTGAGCTATATTCATAGTCCTTTCTTTCTTTTTCTAAAAATCCCTTTATTGTGAGATAGGGTTGTACTAAGTAGCCACTGAGGGTGGTCATGAACTTATGATTCATCTGTTTCAGCCCCATGAGCAGCTAGCATTATAGGCCAAAATTATCCATCTTGAACCAAATATAGAATTACTTTTTATTTTTGGAATTTTTTTCTAATTTTTGATATTATAGTATAATTATACCCTATTCCCTTTCCCTTCCTCCTTCTAAGCCCTCTTATATACATACCCTCCTTGATATTTTGCAAATTCATGAAATTTTTTAAGACAATTTTTGGGCTTCCAAAGAAATATGTGTCTTTACAAATAATACTATCTCTCACTTCATTTAGAATTTGATTCTAGAATACATTTGACCAAAGTGAGATGCTCTCCACAACAGCCGATACTGACTAGAAGCCAACTTAACTGTATTTAGTTAGGGTTTATAAGAAACTTGGATTTTCAGATGTAGTGAGGGCTATTAGGACTGGATGGGGAAGGATTGATGTGGTTCTCCTTAGAACTTAACAGCACCCAAACGTTTGTCCTATGAAAGGAATTGTATATACTGATTTTGAAAAAATTAGGACAGGGCAGAATCTACATGAAATATTTATGCGTCAACATGTAGACAAATTGTGCAAACACTTAGGGGTCAACACAGTATGAAGTGGTGTCCAGGTGACGTCTTATACTGGAAAAAAAGGTGCTCATTTAATATGTAAATGACTGCACAGCTTTGAGAAAGCAGCGGAGAAAGCCAATTCCAGGACTGTTGCATTCCTTTTTAATAGTTGTATTTGTCAATCAGAGAAAAATGCTGGGCTGTGACTTTAAAGAGAGCAAATTTAGTCACTGCTCCTTGTTATGGGTTGAAGCTAAGGGAGTATAAATGACAAGATCTAATACAGAGTCCAAAAACAGCCCTGAAACCTGGCAGCCTTGTTAGTCACAATGTCTCCCCAGCTGACTCTTAGGGAGGATCTATGAACAGGACACATTTCTTTTTTAATCAGCTTCACTTTCTAATCCTCTCTTGTAAGATTCTGAAAGGCAAGGATTTAACATAATGTGAGCTTTACAAACCTTCTCAAGTCAAGAGAGGGCACATGCCGGCCAGTGAATTAGTTGTTGGATGGCTGGATATGGAAACAGAACAAACAGCACAAGAAGAATGCACCAAGCTGGTAGTTGTCCTTGTAAATAATGTTCTTCAATTACAGTGGGGTGGGGAGGACATACCAGGAGTTAGAGTTGGAAAACAGGTCTGTAAGACATTCAAGCTATGACCTTCACTTCCAAATGCTACCAAGGCGCAGGGCATGGAGCTGCCTGTATCTACCACGATTACCATTCTTTTTTTGTTTGTTTTGGTTTTTCAAGACAGGGTTTCTGTGTGTAGCCCTGGCTGTCCTGGAACTCACTCTTTAGACCAGGCTGGCCTAGAACTCACAGAGTTCCTCTGGTTCTGCCTCCTGAGTGCTAGGATTTAAGGCATGCACCACCATCTGCTGGCTCTACTACATTCTTCTTGTCAGAGGAAGTTATAAAAGACAAAAAGAAAGGAAATAACTCACATTTACTGAATATAAGAAAATGTTTTATTGTGTCTAAGATTATTCACAAATTTGGATGTAATATCCCTTGTAAAATCCCATGCTGTTCCATTATATGAATATTATTCCTTTATGTTGTCAACATTATCAATTGACTTGGAGACATTCAGACTTACTTTGATAGTATCCTGTTTTTTTCTCTGCCATACCTTATTTTACACTACAGAAATGATTCACTGATTTCTTCTTTTACCTACTAGGCTGGAAAATCTTTGTGGATTAAGACTGTAGTTTGCCTTTGATTCTTTATGCCAAGCACACAATAAATAAAACAGAGAGCATTTAATCAGTGCTTGTTGGTTTGAATTAAACATGTAAATACATCTTTTGTCATTATTCAGATGCCTGGAATTATACTCTAAAAATGAACACTTTTATTATTTATTTGCTATGTAAACATGGTAAATATTTAAAAATACTTCAAAAATCTTTCTGTAATTTTTACATATTATTTTCCATTGTAAAAAAACTGTTGCTTATTATTTCCTCATATATAGATTACTTGACATATAGCAGGTTTTTAACAAATCATATATAAGCATATATGTGACTATATATATATATATATATATATATATATATATATATATATATATATGAGAGAGAGGGCGAGAGGGCGAGAGGAGGGAGTTATTATTCTATTTTTACTAAAAGCACTCCATCACAGTATGTAGCAATTCATTAGTAGGTGAACAAGAAAAGGAGATGCTAGAAAGTCAGCTGTCTAGTCTTAAGTCATCTGTTTTCAGGAGGCAACTGCCCTTCATTCCTGCAGACTCCAAAGACAGGAGTATTTTCGTAGAGAACACTGTAAAACAGTTTTAATTCTTTGTTTTGAAGTATCCCAATTGTATACACAAGGTTAAGTGTAGTTCAGAGTCCTCTTGTGATCCTAAACTCAACTCCCCTCCTAAGAAGGTTCTCATTTCATTGCATTTGCTCTGAGGTACTGCTGTCTTTTCTGTCTCTTCTCCATTCTTCACTCTTCTCTTCTTTTCAGACATTTGCCTGGACACATTCACTCATCCTTTCCTGAGCCATTTGAAAATGACTTATTAAAAACTTTCTCATGCCAGACCATTCAACTTAAAATAAGATCTGAGTTCTTTACTATTTACATAAGATTTTAAAGAAATTGGCTGTGCACTGCTCCCATCACAGCTGGATTTCACTAAGTCTGCTCTGGGCACTATGACATGCTTGCTGTTCCTCTGTACTTGCTACTTCACCATCCTGGCACACGTTTTCTCCTTGGTACCTTTGGGCTCATTTTTATATCTCATTGAGGTTTCTTCCCTAACTTCTTGCTGGGGACCAGCCTCAGCAGTTTCGGGGGTCTGAAGGATGGGATACCTGGAAGGCAGAGTAATGACTCAAAGACAGTGCTCAAGCAAGCTGACAGGTCACTTCGGGCTTCTGCAGTTGCTAAGTAGCTTCTGCTACAGCTTCTGCTTTTGCCTTGGTAAACTGAGTCTTTTATTATCATGAACAAGGGGAAACAGAAAAGAAAGGGGGAAATCACCCAATATGGAGTGTTCTCATGATTCCAAAAGTTATTCTTAAAAAATCACCAATATATTCTTCATCATCTTTGATTAAACACAGGAACTATCCCAAACTTAACACCAAAGCAAGCATAATCTATTTTTATTATTAATGAATATACAGTCTTCTGAGAACATGACCCAGAGGCTAGCAACATGCAATTTCACAAAAAAGGTAAAAATAAGAACAGTGGTTAATGTACCAGACAGTCATTTCCTTCTCACATACCCTGCTCCAACCTCAAGACCCCTGCAACCACTTAAGTTCCTCCTCAGCCCTCTGCAAACACCAAGCCCTGTGACTGGTGGTGCACAATAACCTCAGACAAGAAATTTGCCCCTGCAAGTCAGAGGCTTTTGTCCTTCTTATGCCAACAATTCCAAGGAAGACCTGATCCAATTTTCAGAGCTTCCATGAAAGGAAGCTCATCTTCTCTGGCAGGTCTTTTCAGTCTAGGAACCCAATAAAACTTGCAGCAATCACTCCAACCATTGCCACGTTGTCTCCACAGTCCTTCAGGAGGAATCAAAATATCTGGATCAAAGCTGCCATCTCCCTTTCTTGATGGAGGCCACCATTTTTCTCCTATTCTAGGTTCCCACACTTCTAGTGTATCATTCCATCTATATGTTACTCCACCCACAGTCTTCACATTACCCTTTAGAGTCTCAAGTTTTACACAATGTCCTTGGAATATCCCCAGAAACTGAATTATTCATCATGGCCAATTTGAGTCCAGTGTGCTGATACACATCATACCATGTGCTATAGTTGACCACACATTCAGGATAGTTTATCCAAGCCTGAAAAGCTTCCCCAGGCTGCAGGTTCTTTCCCATGATCTGCAAAACTGCCTTAACCCCAGCCTGGGTGATCATCTCTGTATAATTTCCTGTAAAATTTACTTCACTCCTTTCTTGTATCACAGAAATCACCATTGATCTAGGAACACAGAACATGAAGATCAGATAGAACAAAAAGACCAATATTACAAGAAATAATTATATGGAGGAGAACATGACATGTGCATGTCATAAAGCATGACCTCAGGATGCATAGGCATTTCTGCCTTGGCCCTCTAGAGGCATGTTAAGCAGAAGATCCAGAGGGGAATGCACAGAGGGTTGATGGTCCACAATCTCAGGTCCCTCATCTCCAATCTCTGCTGACAGCACACCAGGCATTTTCTATGCCATACCCAGCAACTTCTTTATCAAACATAGCAGCCCATTGTATTTATTTATAACATTCAGGCACTTTCTATCCTCAGGCTATGTATTTCTCACCTATCACTTCACTGCAAATGTGTGATGCATGATGGAAAAAGCAGCAAGTCCATTCAGACACCATTGTGTTTCCAGTGCCCAGACCAGCATCTGGGCCAAAGCTGGTTATTGTGAAATATCTGTTCAATTATAGAAAGGAGTCAATAGGTACATGGATTGTTTTGGTTTTTGATGGCAGTCGAGCTAACATTATTGAGAAAATATCTATATTTTGACCTTTTCCCTATGCTCTGTCTCAATACCCAGTACATAAATATATATTGAAGGTGTGAAATAATGAATAAACAAATGAGTGAGAAAAATAGCAGCGAACCACCCTGAATAACTGACTCTAGAGTCCTAGATTACCGATTCTCCTTCCATTGTTTTTACCAAGCCCTTCTCCTCACCTATTCAATTACTCACTTCCACTCAGGGATTCTTAAGTCTGGCTGAAGTCTGAGTTGAAAAAATAATTTACTACTGAAAATAAAAGTTGGGTCAAACTTGTCTTTCCTTTAAGGCTATCGGATTCCTTCTATATAGGCTAAAATCTATTAAAAGTTGACTAAAAACAGCAATGTAGGATTTCCACAACACAGGGCAACAGCAGGATAACCAAGAGAAGTTCCAGTGAGGTCCCTGAACTGATAGCGTAGCAGAAACCAGAGGCCTCGAATCAGACCAATGACTCTTTGCAATGAACACTTGCAAATAAAGATATATGGACATAGGGGTTTACTGCGTGACTCACTATGTCACACTACAGCTTCCATGATGAGACTCCCCCCCCTTTTTTTTCTTTTCTTTTTTCTCTTCAATTTTATGGGGGACAGGCTACAAGGGCAGAGGACAGATGCACAAGGACAGGAAGTGAATGGGGCCATAGCAATAGTCGCATGCAAAACATTTAAAAGCTAAACAATGTCTTTAATGCCTGACAAATCAACATTAAAAATAATCTCTGAAGCATTTAGATTTTATAGCTGAAAAAGAAATGAAAATTAATCGCTGATCTCAGACTCCACTGTCACATTAGCTTGTTCCCAGTGAGAATTTGGAATGTCATACAAGACAGGGAGAGAAGTCACAGAGAGCCCAGAACCAGTTCTCGATTCTATTCTTCTCCTGAAGTTTTCATCAGTCTTAGCACACTGTCTGAGATCTTAGATGTTGCTGTCAAATTTCTTTTTCCCTTCTACCAGGGCCACATTCTGTTTCCTGTCATGTTCCCAATTGTAGAACTTAGAACGTGGTTCCCTCTCAGACCCCCTCCCCTCGATCTAAATTCATTCATGACTTCAAATGGCATAATATATTCAAGTACGCCAAGCAATACTTTGGGAAGTGTTGCATTATTATTATTGCCTTCTCTTCTTTTCCCAGAACCACAAAAGAGATAATATTGTCACTAGAAAGAATCTACATAAAAATGGGGCACAAGTTTTTAATATCATCATTATGATAATTCTAGGCCTCCAAGTCAAATGGAGAAGGAGATGCTGAAAATAGAACATGAAAATGGAAAACTCCAGCTTCGTCGCACATCCCCACAGTCTGCTTCCTGAAATGCAACATTGATGGTTCAATGAATAAGAACAATTTTTCATCAAACAGAAATCTAAGAGGCATTTAATGCCTTGGTCTTCTTCAGCACTCCACTGTTAGGTGATCACACAAAAATGTCACTTTAATTCTCCTCTTCTTCTATGTGCAAACTGATGCTTTCTTGATTTTGAATTTCATCCCTTTATACTATTAGACCTTCTCTCTTCTTAGATTAACTCCTCCAAGACTTTAAAACTGTCAGTGATTTTCAAAGCAATGTTGCATTCCTCTCCACAGCAATAGATTCACATTGACTGGAGCATTCACTTAAAAAGAAAACCTTATCACCTATGCTCTTTTATGGTCTGGTCATAACCCTCCTACACAATCCCTTTTCCCATCATGCCTTCTCAGTTCCATATCCTGTATCCCAGTCACTGACTGCACTGCACTCATCACAAATCTTCCCATACCTTGAACTTCTGCCTTTGTATATATACATCACCAGTCAGTTGATGGATCACTCCATCCCTCCTATTTCTTCCACTGCTACTACTTCTGATGTTCCCTTGCTTATTTGTTTCTATATTATCTCAGATACTGTAAGGCAAACTCCCTTACAGAGTGATATGCTCTCATTCAGTCATTGACTTCTGATGTGAAACTGAGAAATGTGTATTTGATAATCAGCCCCCTTTCTGGCACACAGATTTTTAACCATAGGAATCTTTGGAGATGTGTCTTGTACATAATTGTGAGTTGGATGTTAGCTGGTATTGCCTAGGTAGCTTGAGGATGATAGTTGGCCATCTGAAGCCCACAGTTAGAAGGTTGGTGTTTTCAACCATTGACCTCAGAGGAATACAGTGGGGATGAAGCTCAAGTGGCTGACAGTGATTTTCTTCATCTTTCTTATTACTAATGCCTCTGTAAACCACCCAAGGGCTGTGTTCATGAAATGCATTGAGTTTCCAGAGAATAACATGCCCAGCTAAAGCATAGGAACTCCATAACCCTCCCCATACACTTTTTTCTTCTCCTTAGCTCTTCCAACTGGGTTTCCTCTATAAACTTTGTAGCATTCTTTATAACACGTGGATAAGTATACACCAGTTGTTCTCTGAAATTATTTAAGTCAGTCTAGAAAATTAGCCAAAGCTAAAAAGGGAATACCTTGTTCAAAGCTGATTGGTCAAAGTAAATGTGATACAATAGTACTTTACTTGCCAGCTGAAGTGTAGGACCATATTGGGAGAAACATCCCTCAAACTGCAAGATCTCATGTTGTCATCTTAAGGTAGATAGTGTTGGTTGAATTGAATTATATGATACACATTTAGAATATACTAGAGAATTGCTTTGAGGTATATTTGAAGGTAGTCCTGATTGACTTGGCAGAATGAAAAATAAGTTTCATATTTCCAGATATGATACTTGTAAAAATCACCTAGAAATTATTGTTTCAAAATTTGTGAGTATCAAATAAATAAACCCTCCCTCTAAATCATTAGTTTTACTTCCTCTTTTTGGTCAAGCACTATCTATCTTCCAACACTCAGTATAAACAACTATAGGGAGACATGAGAGAAGTAACATGTAAACCAACATCCACGCCATCTTTTTCCAGGACTAAAAATGCACTACATTTTCCCACCTCTGTGGCCGTTCCATGTCCTGGGCATATAACAATGTTCTGTCCATGACAATGTGACATGAACAGAACTGATGCTGCCTCCTTGAGAACTGTTCTGACACACATAACCTTTGCGTGCTTTTATTAGTTGTTCTATTTCTCACTCCCTGGTGAATGAAATAACTCTAGCTTCACAAGATAGAAGATGTCGGAACCCCCAAGTGACAGACTAAAACTTCCTGTCTCATCTCGCATCCACCTTGAACTATGGTTTATGTGCTGTACTTTTATTTTATTAAATGGTTGAAGTTGAAGAGTTATTTCAGAGCAGTTAGCCTGGCCTGTTACAGATGCTTCAGCAGGCATGTCCCCCTCCTTTCTGCTCTCCACAATATGGGTTTTCAAGGTAAAGGGTCATGACTGGTTCAATTTTTGCCTTCTTAGCTCCAAGTATAATCCCTGATGCACATGGCATCTCAGAATTAATAACTGCAATCAGATCCTTTTTCAAATTCTCCATAATCATTTTCTGTTAGAGGGTACTAATGTTCCCTTGTCTTTTATTTTTCCTTAAATCAACTTGAATTACAAGGGAGATTGGTATAGTATATGTGATAGAACAGAAAAATATAATCTGACAGACTAGATATTTTCATTCTTGAAGCCCAGCTCTATGACTTACTAAAATGTATTAGTTTATCTTTGTGAATCTCAATTTCATGGGAGACCTCGATTTGGGGGACGTGGGGATACAGGGTTGCTTGGGAAAGAGGACTGGGGGTGGGAGAAGGGAGGAAGGGGGATCTGTGGATAGTATGTGGAGTGAGTAGAAAATGTCTTAATGAAGAAAAATGAAAGAAAAAGTAAGAGTAATAATTGTTGTGATGATTAGAGATAATCTCCATAAATTATGCAATAGTGCTTAGTAAATACGCTGTTCACCAACATGGTATCAGTAATTATTATTTTCACAACTATAGGGGGAAATATATAATTCTACATAAAGATATGGGGAAAACTTAGATCAGACTACTTTGATTGATACTTGAGAAGGCAGTACTGACCAAATTTCTTGCATTAGAGGGAAGTGGAGCCATCTCTGAAGTTGCTGACTGTGTCTACTGTTTTAGAACATGTGGGCGACAGATACATTGATTAAAGGAAGCTGATAGCAACTGAAAAGCATTCCTTATACTCAAGGGCTTTTCCAAGAGTGCAGACCACTTGTAAGCAGCAGAGACTGACCCAACCACTGGGACACCGACAACCTTCCAGTCAGAGACTCAGATATTATACTATCTCAGCAATAACAACAGGAATTCCCTAGTCACCTTTCAAAATTCTGTGGTATCGTATTTATTATTTGTAAGTGGATATTTTACAGAAAAGTAACAGCAAATCTTGCCCTTGGAGGTAGGATTTGAAGCTAGAGTTTTCTCTGGAGAGATTTATTCAGAACAAACCTTTGAATCATTTAAAAGTAAACCAGGAAAATCCTCATGTATTTTCCCTCAGGAAATCACCTCAGTTCTAAGGTGAAGATCAGATGATATTCAACAGCCAATATTGACTTACTGAAGATGTTATCAAATTCTCTGTCATGCCTCATAATAATATGTGAAAATAAAGACACATTCTGCTGAAAAGTTCTCAACAGAGAAAGTAGATTACATACTTCTGGCCTGAGGGTAAAAATTTAGGGCTGACCTGGAGTTGGCTTCAATGTATGGTCACAATCTATGCCTATGTACTCAGAGAATTATGAGTTTTGGCTCATGTCCTGGAACATAGGCCTTACATTTTAAAGAAGATTTAGAGAAACCATACCCTAACCACTAACTATAAAATGGTAACTAATAGCCACTTTATCGTTTGCCTTTGTTGGGTAACTCTGGTTCTTGTCAAAGCCAGGTCACATTCATTATTTAATTTAATTCCATAAAGGGAATGCTGCTGAATATTTTGAGATGAGAAGTCCATGGACTTAAAGTCATGACTATGAAAGAACCAAGGAGAAAGAGACTCAAGGATAAAGAAAAAGCAATGTATAGAATATGTTTCTCTGGTTTGTTTCTGCATAATGGGTGCCTTAGTCACTGAAGAGCTGAATGTTGCAAAAGCAAACAGTATAAAGTAAAAGTGAAGGAACTTGTGGGGCCCTGTCAATGGTTAGTCTTTGGTGGATCAGTGTGAAAATTAGAGAATTTGGGTTTGGGAAGACTATGCATGACCTCTGCCACATCCAGAACCGTCAGAACATTGAAGTATTGAGAAATAAAACTTCACTAACTTTTGGCCTTATATTTTGAGAAGAGAACTGAAGACAGTACAATTAAATAGTTTAAATGGGAATTCAAACAGCAAGGCAACAATATAGGAAGGGATAAGAGAATCACCCAAGAGGTCTATGAACCTTGTTCCAAAAGGAACTTTCCTTCATCTTAGGAAATGGGGGAAATGTAAGTATAAAAGATCCTCACATTACCTACTACACATTAATGAAGCATACCTAAGATAGGTCAATAATCAGTATACTTAATTTGTTTAGGGATGTAGAATTAATTAACATCAAAAATAAACAAGAAATAAGTTCATAGATTTAAAGTGGCTCTGAGCAGTAAAAATGTCTAAGTGTAGGCATTAAATTATTCAAATAAATACACATGCATAGGCACAAACACACACACATACATATCACATTTTGAAAAAAACTTTAAACTAAAAAGCTTTAAAGCCTAGGTATGGTGTCCTTTGCCATATCTAATTCTTACCACTATGACTTTAGGAATAACATGTTCTCCCAATAACCTGTTTAAAAATTGTGTATGCGATTTATTTATATCGACAGTAGGTATTATATATTACTACATTTTCTATCTCAAATGGTAGACATTTACTCTAAGAATTTGTCCATGGGAAAGAGTGACTGCTGTCCATCTGATAAGGAATATGAAGTTTAATCAATGCTCTCCTGATGCACTTATCCTGCTTATTAAATAATTTGGTTCCAAATGGAAAATGGTTAGTGATAATGATTAAACTGTACATTTACTGAAACAGCTAGAATTGAAAATATTCAAAAGGTTCTGGAATTCAAAGATAATATACTGTTACATCACAGATATCTAAGGGATCTATGACCTACACAGCTCTGAAAAGCAGGAGATACATATATCTCATTGAAATGGTTCCTGGGAAACTTGACATGAAGGCTTTACCCTAAGTATGTTGGGTAGTGGGGAGAAAAAATCACATCAGTATATAACACATTGAGATTGATAGCCCACCTGAAAATATTGGTAGCATGAGCCTACATAAAGACTTGAATAGAGAGAGAAAATCAAGTCCCAGCAGAATACATATGTGACGTTAAAGAACAGGAGCTTCATCTCCAATGAAATGCACAGTTAATGTAATAGTTAATAATGATTGTCAACTTGATAGACCTAGAATTACATAGAAGACAATATTCTGGCATTTCTCTAAGGAGCTATCTAGGTTATGTTAACTTCAATACTTGCTTGCAAGTGACTGTTTCAGATTAGGTAAACTGAAGTGAGAAGACCTTCTCTAAAACTGGACAGCATTATTCCATTGGCTTGAATCTTGTACTGCATGTAAAAAGAAAAGCTAGCTAAAAACAAAATAACCTTTCTGGTCCTCTGACTGTTCAAGTAATGTGATCATTTATCTCAAGCTCATATGGCCATCACTTCCCTGCTGTGATGCACTGCACCCTGTAACTGTGAGACAAAATAAAGCCTTCCTTCTTTCAGCTGCTTGGGTGGAGACATTTTATCACAACAAGTGGTACAACACAACTGGTCCAGTTAAACTATCATTGCATGAACATTCAACTTGCGTGTCTATCGCATGTAGGTGATGGTTCTCCAGCAATCACTGCTGATTCTCATTGGACCATTTGCAGCTCCATCTTGACACTCACTGCACAGCAGAACTTTAATTCTTTAGTTTATTCTTTTCACTTAACACAATCTGAGGGTCTTTCTATCTCCGCATATATTTGCTTCAAAAATTATGGAGAATACATCTGTCCAATGGCTGCACAATACTTTACCCAGGGCTCCAATAGCACTTTGCAGATACACACAGGGAGACTATTTTCTTACACTCCAGCTTTGTCATCCCAGTGTAAGGTGGGCCTGTGCACTCATTTTTACCCCATTACTCTGGGTATCAGACATGGTTTCTGGAGTCTAGAAGAAATTAAAGTATTTGTAAATGAGATTATGTATAAAAATCTTTGAGAAATCAAAAGAAGTATTAAAACGTGATACTATGTAAGGGGTAACTCAAGTTATACTTCATGTTAGATGCTGTGAACATGAACTGCTTTTAAAATTCTCTGAAGTAAGAAACCTTGAAATTGTTAAAATGTAACTTCATAAACCTCTACAATTCCAGCTACTATAAAAATCAAAATATATTCTCACCCTCTAAAATCTTAATTTAAGGGAACAGTTAAGCCCTCAGTGAGTATTTATAGATTTCATTGCCTTATGGTAGAGATTTGGTGGTAAATATTCAGGATTACAAGCTCTCAAGGAACTTACTTGTGTTTAATGTCATTCTTCTCCCTTATCCACACTTTAAATATATTTTTATGATCCATCAAAGGAGCACTATTCTAATATCAAATGATATATTCTGTATGTCCAAATACAATATATTTGGCTCAACATCTCCCAGAGAAGAACTGACTGTTTAAAAATCATTTCTCCCCCTTCTTTCACAGTTCCATCAATACTATACACCATACATTTAATCACACACTTAAAAAACATGTACTGAAGAGCTTACTCATAAAATATTAAAAAGAATATAAAACTAATAAAACTTCTAATTAGGTCTAATACGTCTTACTCCATTTAGCAAATCAGAGTATTCATTGCTTGAAATAAAATTTTATTTACCTTTAAATGACAATGGCCATTGATTTGTGTAAGTTGGAGTTCAACTCTCCCTGTTTTAGAAGAAGCTCTGGTAGGGAACACCTGGATTAGACAGATAATTCTCACTGCCTCTCTCTTCTCCCCACTTCCCATGTTCCTATCTGTTTTCTTCTACTTTATACTACCACTTACCTCACTTGATCTTCTATAAATGACATTCAAATATAAAGGGTCAAAATAACAGTAGAAATTGACATATAAGAATAGAAACATCTCAATCCCTGAAAATACTTTTTAATCTCCCATTGACCTTATCCTCATATATGCTGACTTACTTTCCTGGAGAAACATACTCACTTCTAAGACAAAACCATAGAAGTCCCTCCTGGAAATGAAGTCAGACATCTGCACAACAAAGTCAAGTTAGTTTTATTCTGCTCATCACCACTCAATATCATGATGACATATCATGTGTTGGCTCACATATCTTCTGCTTTATCTCATTTCATTTACACAACCATTCTGGGAACTATGATTCTATTATGATCCTATGTTTACGGTTAAATAAATAGCATCTTGGAAAGGATAGGCAACTTATTTGAATTTACTATGTGAAGGAGCTAAGATCCAAATCCTGGACTGCACGACTCTACACTCAGGATTATTCTCACCTACATATAATACTATTGAAGGGAACTAAGCTATTACTGTAGAAGGAACTAGGCCATAGTCATTCTACATCTAGGTATTGAGATCCTAATGGAAATAGCCTGTCATTGTGCTCTAAGTGCCTAAAACTTAGTGGGGGTTGTATGATTAGGATTGGTGGCTTGACAGATCAGAGAGATAGATGGAGTGAGACTGAGTGCGTTCCAGCTCTTCACTGTTTGCTGTAGTCTTTGTGATGTGAATTTTATAATGCATTTGAAAGATACACCTTTGCTTTATCCTACTTAAATAGTAATATCCATTTTCCTAATGACACCAGTGTTTACCTGTCATATATATTAATAGATTTTCTAGTCTTCATTTTGAGAAAAAAAAACATATTTAAAACTACGAGGAAAACAGAATCCTCGATTATATATAATTCTCCTCATTAAATTGGCCTCAATTGCTTTATAAGGAGCTGTGGTGAAATAGAGCCAAGTGCTTCCCCTAAATAACTCTATGTAATCTATCATCTGCTTCTTGCCTCCCACCTCCCTCTCCAAACATAGAAAGATAATCATGTATTTATGTAGTACTTTTTATAGCTCAACATGTTTTTCAAAGGGTGATTCATTTGGATGTGCTTTCTTGTGATTATCAACTTGGCATCATCTCCAAAGGCAAAACAGCAGCTAGCATATGCGCACCTTCCCAGGACAAATTGTCCACCTGCTCTGTCTCAAAGTAAGAGCTTACTGATTTTAGTGCTAGGGTAAATTTGAAGGAACAGAAGTTGAGAGAGAGAGAGAGAGAGAGAGAGAGAGAGAGAGAGAGAGAGAGAGAGAGAGAACTTAAAGGATTCTTCCTTAAATGAAAAAATTTATGTCTTCAAAGAAAATGTAGTATCATGGTTTTAAAGTACTTTCTTTCTTAGATACACGCATAATTTACCACTCAGAAGATTTTTTATAACATTTGCAAGGTTGGAACATAAATGGAATGGGACCTGTGACAATAGATCGTCTCTGTAAGTGAGACATCACAACTCATTACAAGAAGGAAAATGTAAGGACTAACATTTGTGATGAGTCAATTTTTATAGTTAAAATTCTACATTTAAATATGCTTTCCAGATAAATTAAAACAGGGAGACACTCAGTTTATTTACTTCTGGTAGTTATCAGAAGTATTCATTTTTTCTTGAACACTATATGAGGAGGATTTTTTCCTTGAGCAAAACCAAAAATTAAATAGAGAACCTCAGCCTGGAATCCCCAGTCCTGGATAAGATACTTCCTGAATAAACTGTGATAAATTATTTAACCTTCTAAGGTAGTCTTCTTTAACCTTCTAAAGTAGCTTCTATTTAAGAGTTACTAACAAATCAGAAAACATAGATTTGAAAAGGAAATAATTACATGTGTACATAGATAACAAAATGTGCCTGGGATTGTTAGGGACTCTGGATATTTTTCAGGCCCAGTCCTTCTCCTCCATTCTCCATCAAGCTCATGATTTTTTTCTTTTCTCTTTCTTTTGTTTCCTTTTTGGTTTTTCAAAACAAGGTTTCTCTATGTAGCCCTGGCTGTCCTGGAACTCACTCTGTAGACCAGGCTGGCCTCAAACTCAGAGATCCACCTGCCTCTGCTTCCCAAGAACTAGGATTAAAGATGTACATCATCATGCCCAGAAAGCTCCTGAATTCTTAAAGTAGCTCCTTTCTGACTGTGCTATAGAGTTTCCCACTATATCTATATACCCTTAAACAAGATCTTATTTATTGACTTATATTTAAGTTTACATACATGTAATCAAACAGAAGACTTGTTTCTTCAGATTGATTTTTATACTTAATTTTATGCATCACATTTATTCCTGTAGTTGCACTTAACCGAATTTTAGTGATATTTCTTATTGTTTAACATTCTGTTATGCTATAATGAGTCAATCTATCTGCTCACTACTATAATCATTTGGAGATTCTTCCTTAATATTTTTGTTTCACAAACAATGCTTCTATCAGTATTCATTTTTTTTTCCGGAGCTGAGGACCGAACCCAGGGCCTTGCACTTGCTAGGCAAGTGCTCTACCACTGAGCTAAATCCCCAACCCCTCAATATTCTTATTTAAGTCTTCTAATGTATGTGATACATGTGTAAGATTTCTTTTGTATATGTGTATGTTTGTGTACTCATGCATATGTGTATATTCATGTATGTATGTGAATGTACACGGATCTCTATATTTGTATGTGTGTGTGTGTGTCTGACTAGGAGCCAAAATCCAGTGTCATTTCTCACATCTGCTGCCTCAATAGTGAGATGGAGTCTCTCATTGGCCTGGACATTGCTGGTTAGGCTAGGCTGACTAGCCAGTGAGTCCCAGGGATCTGCCTGTCTCTGCCTTCCCGGTACTGGCATTATAAATATGTGCCACCATACTTAGCTCAGCTTTTCTTAGATTCTGGGAATACAACTCAAATCTTCATGCTTGCTTAGCAAGCATTTTACTGATTGAGTTTTCTCTCCAGCCTACTGTGAAAGTTCTTACAGCTGTTTCTGAGTTTAAAGGCTATACATACCTTCCTGTGGTAATATTGTGTTCCCCAAAATATTGTGCACCCTAATAAACAGAAAATATTCTGTTCTGTCAGAGAACAGAACAGCCATTATATATAGAGAAAATGGTGGCATACACCAGAAAATGGTGGCATACATGCCTTTAATCCTAGCATTCCAGAGGCAGAGATCCGTCTGGATCTCTGTGAATTTAAAGCCACACTGGAAACAGCCAGGCATGGTAACCTTTAATCCCAGGAAATGATGGCAGGAAACAGAAAGGTATATAAGGTGTGAAAACCAGGAACTAGGGCTGATTAAGCTTTTAGGCTTTTGAGCAGCACAGTTCAGCTGAGAGGCATTCAGTCTGAGGAAACAGGATCAGCTGAGGAATTGGCAAGGTAAGGTAGCTGTGGCTTGTTCTGCTTCTTTGATCTTTCAGCATTTACCCCAATACCTGGCTCTGGGTTTGATTTTATTAATAAGAACTTTTAAGATTCGTGCTATACCTTCCTTTCCTCAATTTGGGGTTCTGGGTATCAGGTTCTCATATTGGGTTCCTCCCAATCTTTGATTGCTGGGGGATGTCTTTCTGTATGCTGTGAATATATATTGTTCCCATTGGTTAATAAATAAGCTACTTTGGCCTATGGCAAGGCAGCTTAGAGGCAGGCAGGAAATCCAAGGAGAGAGACAGGAAGAGAAAGGCAGAGTCTGGGGAGATGCCAGCCTGCCTCCCAAGGAGCAACATGCCAGCAGACCAGTAAAGCAATGGAACACGTGGCAAAACATAGAATAATAGAATTGGCTAGAAAAAGGCCTGCCATAGGCTATACAGTTTCTAAATAACATTAAGCCTCTGAATAATTATTTTAAAATGGTGGTAGGGCCGGGCAGTACCAGAGAAACTTTCCGGCTACATTTGATTAATAAAACTTTCAACAAAAACCATCCTGCAAACACCAATGAATTTGCTTTTTACTTGATAATACATCATTGCTTTCCACAGTAGTAATATCAGCTTAACTGTGACTATTACTGCCAGTTTGTGTTGCTCTATAGTTTAGTGAAGAGTTGGGTATTTTAATTTTTTTCAAATCGGTGGATAAGATACCATATCATTTCATAGTTACACTAAGATGAATTTGTCTTATTTCTAATTAAGTTGAATATACTTTGCACGCTTGTTGCCCACTAAGATTGCTTCATCTTTAATGCTTAGCAAAATATTTTACATACCCTATTAAAGCAATGATAATAGTTATGCATTCACATGAAATACACAGCTGAAGACTTGGTATAGAGCTTGTACTTGATTCATTTAAAACCCACCCTTGGTTCCAACATTCTCTTAATTAATCACTATGTGATAGAATAAGGAATAATAATGTCTTCTTACTTAAAACAAAACATTAATTTTCATGGAAATAAATCGTCCTTGAGAGCATGTGCAGACACATACAAACAGAAAAAGTATATATTCAACTCACTGAAGGAATCTTTGGGGGAAGCCAGAATTAAATTGCCCTGTAACATTTATGTTTTGCATTGGAGTTTTACAAGAAGAAAGAGCTTAACGTTAAACAAACAAGAACTTGCAGATGAAAAATGCATTCAAACAGAAATGTGAGAACTTTTTTTGTAGTAGTAATCTTTATTGGAAAGGTCTGATGTGAAATTTACCACAACAATATCCTTTAAACCTGAGAGTACAATGAAAATCCAATTTTATGTAAAAATTTAAAGCTAGTAAGTTCATGGTTTACTAAAAAAGCTATCAGTGATATATAAATTATATTCTGTAAGTATAGTAACTACTTTTTATAACAGCTAATAAACAGAAAAATAAGCTTCTAAGAAGTCAGTGGGGTCTCCTTTATCAGTTCTAGAGGTTTTTTTGGAGGGATTCCAACTATGAGTTAGTTTCAGGACTATGAAGCAAAACTGAAAAAGTGGCAGTGGTCATCTCTACTCTGAAGAATTATTTTTAAGATAAGAAAATATATGCTTTAGATACACATATATTCTTCATTGCCTCAAGAATACTAGATAATAATTATAAGGAATGATTTATGCAATTTTATTTTGTCTTCAAATATATATTAAAAGGCTGATAGGCAAGCACATTCTAAGCACTGAAGCATATTAAGTTTTAAGAGAAAAAATAGATAAAACAAACTAAAAAGGAATCCTTTCATGCTTCTGATATATGTCATAAATTATGCATTGATAAAACTGGTCTTTTAGAATGTTTATACTAGCCATGTGTGTGCTGTTCTAATTCCTTGCCGTGGAGCCTTTCCATTGCATCAGGGCTTTTAGCAGCATTGGCTTTTGTTTTGTCGGTGCCAAACACAATGACACCCTCTCTCCCTCAGAACATCACCAGACACTGTCAAATTGTCAAAGTTTTACTCAGTTGAGAGATAGTGAGATAGAGAAAATAGCAGTGCTTAATCAATGGTAAAATGAAAAACACTTAGAACTGACCCTAGGCTTTGTCCACTGACTGTTTCTGCATTTATTCAACTAGACGTAGAATAGAGGATATACAATACATAGAAATACTGTAATAGATTTTTTATTAATTTCATTAATAGATATACTACACTCATGGATTGACATGTGGGTTATCAAGCATTAAATTGAGTGTAAGTTTGAAAAACTAAAATACCTCATGTCTAAATTTAACATTGGTGCAATTTATGGTTCAGTAACATAAAAGTTGGATATCTTCTGCTGTGGTAGAAGCACAGAGTCCCTACAATTTTAACTAAAACTCAGTTTCTTCATGTATTAAAACAAGGATGAGTCCTTGCTTCTCAATATTGGTTGGATATTCAAGTATTAATTTCCACTAGCCCATTCATTTACAGTTTTCTTGTGCTATAACATCAAATATTAAAGTTGTTTGCCTTTATTTTTGAAGAAGAAATGATGCCCTGTTAACCATTGTTTCCTAAGTCCTGAATTCTGTATTTTACCTATAGTGATTATTTAGTTAGTTAGTTATTAATCAATTGAATGGCTTATTTTGGAAATTTATCTTTTCAAGCATATGGAATTATTTCTGTATATACTTATCCCTATCTC
This sequence comes from Peromyscus eremicus, assembly GCF_949786415.1. Classification (NCBI taxonomy): domain Eukaryota; kingdom Metazoa; phylum Chordata; class Mammalia; order Rodentia; family Cricetidae; genus Peromyscus; species Peromyscus eremicus. Next base: position 105,365,886 of record NC_081416.1, read on the forward strand.
CATCTCTCTTGATCTTACTCATCTATTACCAATATAATCAGAAGTCCTGATGACAGCAAGATGAGACCAGATTCTCATCATTTTATAACTTCTTTACTTACTCTAGTCCTTTCCATAGGTGCTCAATCGTGAATGAGTACTTTGGTTTCTTTTTCCATTATTGTGATATAATACCTTGGCAAAAGCAACTATAGGAAGGAATAGTTTCTTTTTGCTCACAATTCAAGGTACAGTGTATCATGGTTGGCAGGGCCAGGTATCAAAGTCAAGAAGTCAGCTCACTTTCTCTTTTTCATACAGTCTAATGTTCCAACCCAGGGACTCACAGTGGGCAGATCTTCACATTTCAGTTAACCTAATTAAGATGGTCTCCTTCAAGAATGCCCAGAGGACAGTCCCCAAGTAAGTCCAAATCATGTAAAGTCGAGAGCTGTGATTAACCATAAAAAATGGGGTTCCTAAAACAGGATGCAGTCTCCCATCAGAATATTAAGAAGGGATAGTTGGAAGCAAATATCTCTAGGAAGCACTATTGGCTCACTTGAAAATTAGACTCTATTATGTGTATTTCACAAAATCTTTGAAATTAATAAATAGAATATCTTTCAAACTATTATCTTCATGAAAATACAAGCACATATTTTGCTTAAATGTGTAATCTGGCAAAATTGAGTGATATCAAATTTATCCACAATAACCAAGAAATAATGGACTCTTTCTCTAGCCTTTTACCAAGGAGAAAACTGCCAGCATGGAACCCTTGGCAGACTGCCATTTGATCAGTCAATTACTGTTATCAACAATTCTTATGTCAGGTTGAAGGATGTCCAAAGTAGAGGAATGCAGCAGAGAGGGAAGCAACGGGAACCTTAAGACCCACTCTGAGCCGGGCAGTGGAGGTGCACGCCTTTAATCCCAGCACTTGGGAGGCAGAGGCAGACAGATCTTTGTAAGTTTGAGGCCAGCCTGGGCTACAGAGTAGGTTCCAGGAAAGGCGCAAAGCTACACAGAGAAACCCTGTCTCAAAATACCAAAATAATAATAATAATAATAATAATAATAATAATAATAATAATAAAGACCCACTCTGCCCTGCAACTGCTGCTCTTAGCGCTACATTAATACAGTAATCCTGAAGCACCAAAGTCAATGCTGCTAAAAGCTATTTGGTGAAGCTTATGAGGGAGGTTATGGTTTGAAGGAGTTGAGTGGAAACTCAACCCTTCCACTTAGCAACCATGCATTTCTGGAGAAAGTGACTCTCAGAAGGTCACTTTCTTCATCTGGGAAATGGTATGACAAACACACCTTGATGACATGGCTGAAGTTAATGAAAGATAAAATTCATAAGGAAGGGGTATAATAAATCTCATCAGCGCAAACAAATAGAGCAAGGATACTTCCAGCTATTCAGGTAGATTTAACAAAATATTTTACTACATAGGAGACCACAGGAAGCCAATAGGAGAGGGGATAGGGCAGAAATGGTAGGCTAGTGGTGCATGTAGGAGAATACGCTTAAAGTCCACCATATACATGTAAAAACCATGCTATTATGTAAGCCAGTATAATTCACAATAGAAATAGAGTAGGACAATAAAAAGAAAATCTTAGACCAAGACACTTCTTTCTATACAACACAAAATTTATTTTTCACATTTTGAGAGAGTAGGAAGTTCAAGATTAAGTTGCAAGCTTGGATGGGTTCTATTGAGGGTCATCTTTTAAGCTGTAGACTGTCAATTACCAGTGAGTCCTCACTTGCTTAAAATGATTATGTAATTTTCTTGGACCTCTTTTAAGAAGGCACCATTGTTTTGCAGGAGAACCCTCCTTTATAACCCAATATATTCCTTAAAGACCCTACTCAGGAGTTAACATTTCCTTTTAGGAATTAGGTGGGAGATGAAGAGAAATACAATATTTTTAAGACTATAGAAAACCGTACAGGTTTGCATGTCTTCTGACTTGGGAGAACTTATTATCTCTTGCTTCCCTTTTTCCACTTTTGAGGAAGCTTTCTTCAGATTATAAGAACATCTGGAAGTCTACCTCCATTCTTCTACTTCTGTCTGAGGGAGAAATGAAGGAAAGAAATATGGTAGTAGATAGGATACTAAAAAAAGAAAAAGATAACAGAACAGAAATAGGGGAGAGGAAGAGGAGCCAGGAGAGAAAGGGAATGAGGGGGAAAAAATAGTTGAAGAGGTTTGGCTGTAGGCTGAAATCTCATAACTTAGGAAACAGTGTGTGGAAATATGAAATCTGTTTCATAAGAAAAAATAATTTTTCCTAAAAATAGGTTACCTATCTTGAATAATTAGGAGACTTAAACATTAGACGCAATATGAAATTCATACAGCCATTTGCAACCTCCAGAGGATGAGTCAGCAGTACCTCACCCTAGCTCACTCTTTTTTTTTCTAGCTACTTACAAAATTTCCCATTCTAGGAAAAGAACAGAGACCTGAATACAGGATAAGAAACTGATTCTAATATTTCGTTTAAGAAAGCAGGGTATTTGTGGAAGATTATCTCTGTCATTTAAACCTCTAAAGTAAATAAAGAGTTTGGTAGATTTTAGTTACTAATTCACACTTTAAAATCATAAAAGAGGACAGTGCACTCTGTGGGGAAATTATAAATAGCAAGAAAAATTATTTAGAACCTTTTAAGTATTGAATTTTACTTAAAATCCATGCCACTTTGAACTTTCAAATGTTACTATCTTAGTTACTGGTCTAGTTGTGGTAACAAAATCCTTAATAAGCACAACTTAAGACAGAGTTTATTTTTGGTCAGTTTAAAAATATAGTTGCACATTTTACAATGATTAAAAGGTAGGAATCTGACAAGAAATGCAGGCAAGGTCAGATCATGAGTGATATATAGAAGAGTCTGAGATGATTCTGAATGAACGTTCCCATAGTGTGGATGTCTGTGAACCCTCCAAATTCATGTTAAAAATCTAACAACTAAAGACATGATGTTAGGAGGTACACCCTTGGAAGACAATTAGTCATGAGTGTGGAGACCTCATGGATAGGGTGATTGCCCTGATGACAAGAAGGCTACCCTTCCTCTTCTTGTTTACATTCTACTACCAGAGCCCAAAACATGGAAGTGGGTCTCTTTGTTAGGGTTACTATTGCTGTGATGAAACACCGTGACCAAAAGCAACTTGGGGAGGAGAGGGTTTATTTGGCTTACATTTGCACATCACTGTTCATCATCAAAGGAAGTCAGGACAGCAACTCAAACAGGTCAGGAATCTGGAAGCAGGAGTGTGGTGATATTGTGTCTCCCAATATATTGTTCACCCTAATAAACTTATCTGGGGTCAGAGAACAGAACAGCCACTAGATAGACATAGAGGCCAGAAAATGGTGGCACACACACCTTTAATCCTATCGCTTGGGTTCTCTGTGAGTTCAAGGCTACACTGGAAACTGCAAGGCATGGTAACACACACCTTTAATCTCAGGAAGGGATGGCAGGAGGCAGAAAGTTATATAAGGCATGAGGACCAGGAACTAAGCCTTTTAAGTTTTTAGGCTTTTAGCAGCAGTTCAGCTGAGATCCATTCGGGTGAAGATTCAGAAGCTTCCAGTTTGAGGAAACAGGATCAGATGAGAAGTTGGCAAGGTGAGGTTAGCTGTGGCTTGTTCTGTCTCTCTGATCTTTAGGCATTCACCCCAATACCTGGCTATGGATTTATTTATTTATTTATTTAATTAATTTATTTATTTATTCATCTGTGATAAGACCTTTTAAGACTCGTGCTACATAGGAGCTAAAGCAGAGGCCATGGAGGAGTGCTGCTTACTGGCTTAACTCCATGACTCGCACAGTTTGTTTTTTAAGAAGCCAGGATCACTAGCCCAGTGATGACACTACCCACAATGGCCTGGTCCCTCTGCCATCAATCACTAATTAATAAAATATTTTACAGGCCAACTCCCAACCAATCTTATGACTCTTGTGGAGGTAATTTCTTAACTGAGATTCTCTCCTCTCAAATGACTTTAGCTTGTGTCAAGTTGACATAAAACTATCCAGCACAGTGGGTAACTGCAAGCTAGAAAGAGAATCCTGATGAGAAGGTAGTTTGGTGCTAGAATTGTTCAGCCCCAAAACTGTGAGATGTATTTCTATAGTTTGAGCTACTCAGTCTCAGACAATTTTGTTAGAGGAACCCAATGTGTGCCGATGGGATTCTGCTGCAGTTCATTCACCTGCCAAATGGGTGAGCTGGACAATGTCCTCAACTGTGCCTTCAACCAAGGCTTATAAAGTTGTAATAACTTTCTTGCTGTCATCAGAGTAACTATGGCTTTTACTAAGCCAATCAGCAATAATTATCATATTAAACAGAATGACTAAGTGTAGTTAAGTGATAGGTCAGTTAAATTGAAAATACATTCCTGAGAAATTATGAAACAAAATGTTAATTTAAGGAACCAGATGCATCTGCTTACCTCGTGCCCCTGAGTTTCTATCAAAGTGAAACCTAATTGGAGTCCTGGCAATGGCTCACTCCACTAAAATTATGTTTTGTAAAATGTCGATCTATGGCCACATATCAGGCTTTAACCATATTCCAACAGAATGGTCTGAGAATACTGAACATGTAATCAATTTAAAGAGAAGGATTTATGAAGCCATTATGTCAACTGCAGTTAAATCTAACCACTTCAGCTGGACATTTTGAACTATCTTTATGAAGTTAAAATTTAGGGATGGAGAAATAAAATACTGCAAGTCTGTTTCAGTGTAAACAAATCTTTCAAACTGAAAAATCCGGATTCTGATCTAGGCTTTGTCATGAATTATGCAATTCCTTGGAATAAACGTTTAGGTTTGCTTAGCATCAGTTTATTAGCTACAGTATTGAGATAATGCATATCACAATGTACACTGAGTATCAGCATTTACTAAACTTTAAATCCCACCTATCTACTAGAGTTAGATAATATCTTTAGTGTTCAACAAATGATGTTAATTAACTTTATCAATTAATTCTGAGAGTGAATTTAGCATATATATTTTTAATTCTGAATTTTGGATAGCATCCATAATATGTATTAAAGAAAATATTTTAAAGCACTGAGTATACTATTCAACCATTCTGCCTAGTAAAATGGTTCATTTAATGGGAGCTTCTAAAGATATTCGTAAAATATATATATTTTTTATTAACTTCTACAAAGGTACATGGGACAATTATGGTGGAATTCCCCCCCCCATATAATCTAGGGTTTTATGAAACAAGAAAACTTATGATACTGTATCCAGTCATATTATTGCCATTTAGCACCCCACGTTTGTATAAAAAATAAAGCAGTTAGTCCTTCTATTTGATCTGAGGAGGATTTATCCTTTGGAGATGAGGAAGACTTCTACATTAGCATTCACTGGCATGGCAATGAGGACTTTGTGGGCAGAAGTTGAAGGTGTGATGCAGGACTGGGATCTGAGCCAGCTAAGACTGGCTTCCCATTCCTACTACACCAAGATTCACTGGAAGAAAAAGCTAACCTCCTTGGCATGATGGGAATAGAAACCACTTGTTTGGGCCATCAAGCAGGATAATATATGCATCCATATCTAGTTCATGTTTTAGACGTATACGTGACAGTGACAGGTACTTAACTTTTAGAAGCATACAAATATAATGGAACATTTGTTTTTCTTGTGAACATAATATTTAAAAGGTAAATAACAAGATACAAAAGAAAGAAACACTTGAAAACCCTATTATTGATCTGTGTGAATAATAAAAATAAGTAGCATGTTTGCCTATTCTTCACTTTACATTGTATTGTAAAGACCCAGACAGCTTGTTTCAATGTGATATTCTTCTGTTAGGTTGCAAATACAATAGAATAGAATACATCTTATACTACTTATAGGATAAAGTGCATCTTAAGACTCTCAGATCAGCTAGTCAAAAAGAATTTCCCATTTATAGGGACATATTTTTAGTTATTGCCATATCCAAAGGTTCAGAACCTCATTTGATTTCTCTTGGCAAGGCGGTGCATTGTCTTTAAATCACTAGCCTGCTACATATTGGGTTTTTAAAACCCTGCACAATACTAAACACTTCATATCTAATGCAGAGCAAGAATATCTATCAGCATTAAATGCATACACCATTAACATGCCCTTGAAAAAGATGAGAGAAGAGCTATGCTTATCTATGAAGAATTTATAGCATTTTGTATGACTTATAAGTAATGGATAGGAATATATAAAATATGTGTCACTTTTTCATGATTCACATATTACAAAGAAATGACATTATTGCAGTTTCCCAAGGATTTTTGCCCCAGTCTTATTTCAGCTTAAAAGTAGCAGGCTACAGATAAAACTGTCTCTTCAGAAGTAGGATTGCTAACTCTAGACCCAGAATATTTAATTTCTAATTCAGTAAAGATGAAGAATGACCCAGACCCTGCATCTCCCTCATCAACGGTGTTGTCATTTATTCCATAGTACCAACTGCCAATCAGTCAGGAAATTCTCTTAATCCTTAGACTCTCCATTACCAGAAACAGACACAAAGGGAAAGAGTGAACCATAAAAATTCTGGTCTAAAAAGGTAATTTTAAGAAAATTTTAAAAGAACATGTAATGTTTACAATCAAATTAATATATCCTAATAGAAATAATTAAAGTTTCGGCAATTGCACATATGAGGCTTGGCTCTTGCCTCTACTGGGAAAAGCTGGACACGTCTCTATAACCTTGAACTAAGAGGAGAGATTCTCAACCTTCCTGATATTGTGACCTTTTAATGCAATTCCTTATGTTGTGGTGACCCCCCAACATAAAATTATTTTCCTTGCTATTTCATAACTGCAATTTTGCTGCTGTTATGAGTCATAATGTAAATATCTGATATGCACAGTACCTAACATGGGACCTCTGTGAAAGGGTCATTTGATTACCAAAGGGGTCACAACTCACAGGTTGAGAACCATTGCCATAGAATCTTCTTCTGGTACATGGGCATTAGTAGCCTTTAAAAGTATATTGTCATAAGAGTGATCTTGAATGAGTGCATTACAAAGCTTCTGGTGTAGAGTCATTTCTTTTATCATCTGAGCATTCTTGGACCTACTCTGCAGCTAAGTGTGGGAGTTACTACAGAAATGGAAGGAACAGAAGTTCTGGAAAGGGATGATCTGAACACAATGATTTTTCTTGTCATTTTGCATTTATCTGGCTTGAACAAGAATGTTACTATTCCCAAATACAGGGTTACTAGCTATACGAAAGCACAGTTCAGCATATTAAGTCTCTGCTTGATTAACTAAATTGTTTGTTAAAGTTAAATTTAAAACTAGATTTTCCACACTTATTAAAATTTTTTTTTGTACAACATATTTTGACAGTGTTTTTCTCTTCTCCCAATTTCCTACCCACCCCACTTCATGTTCTATCTCTCTTGCGAAAAAGCAATCAATCAATTAATCAAACAAACAAAAACCCAAAGGACAAAAATATGTCAAACAAAATAAAATAAAACAAAAATCCAGAAACAAAGGAAAACATAAGGAAAAAAATGAAGGGTGTTTTGCATTTATCTACTCTTTGTATGGGTTCTGTTCTGGAGTATAGTTGATATACCCAGTAACACTCCATTAGATAAAACTGAATTGCCCTTTGCGAGCCTATGTCAACTGCAAAGAGATTCTTGGTTAGGGGTGATACTTGCATCCACTACCCTCTCTCACTACTGAGACCCTTTCTGATTTGAACTTGTGCAAGCCTATTATTCTGTCACAGTTTCTATGAGTTGTTGTGTATATTAGTCCTATTGTGTCTAGAAGACCCTGCTTCCTTTGAGTCATCCACCATCTCTGCCTCTTACAATTTTTCTGCTTCCTCTTCTGCACATTGTTCAGTTGTTGTTCTCTGTGTTAATTCCTACCTCAAGCAAGAAGAAGCTTCTCTGATGAGGGTTAAATGAGGCACTGATATATCAGTATAGCAATATGTCATTAGGAGTCATTTTACTGCTATGCTTTAGCAGAATATTATTAGTAAGCTCTCTCTAAGCCCTTTGCATATATAATCTCTTGCTCTTGGCCACATTAGCAGTCTTTTGTATGGGTTCCATCATATAGAGTAGACCTTAAATTCAATCAAAAAGTGCTTAATTATGCCCATAACATTTGTGCCACTATTGTATCAGCATTATCTTGCAGTAGGTCACTGTTTTGAAGATAAGAGTTTATAGCTGTGAGATACTGATGATTACCAGTTTGGTAGCATTCAGAGAACTTTCCAATACCATGAATGCAAGTCAGTGAAGGCGAAGCTTCTGGTTGCATACCAACTTGTTATCTCCATGTTAGATGACCTAAGTAGGTATTGTCCTCAGTTACAATGTCTTATCATCAGGTTGTGAATAACAGCCAACAGCTTTGACAATAGACTGTGATGTTTGGGGAATCTATGGTTGGCTGATGGGTGATGTTGTTCTGTATGCTGTAAATATGTGTTGCTCTGACTGGTTGATAAATAAAATGCTGATTGGCCAGTAGCCAGGAAGGAAGTATAGGTGGGGTAAGCAGAGAAGGAGAATTCTGGGAAAGGAAGGCTGAGTCAGGAGATGCCAGCCTGCCATCCAGGGAGCAGCATGTAGTAGCACACAGGTAAAGCCACAGAACATGTGGGAACATATAGATTAATAGAAATGGGCTGAGTTTAAATGTAAGAACTAGTCAATAGTAGGCCTGACCTAATGGGCAAGCAGTTATAAATAATATCAAGCCTCTGTGTGATTATTTTATAAGCAGGCCACAGGACTGCAGGGCCCAGGCAGGACTGGAGAAACTTCTAGCTACAGTTGGCTAACCAGTCAACAATATATAACTTATTGTTAGCACTGGAGGTTTTAGTGGGTGGCATAAGGTATCTAGGCATGACATTGTGCGTTGTATAAGTTTCACACATGCAAACACCACACACACACACACACACACACACACACACACACACATGCACATATTCTATTTGTGGGGGTTGGGGCAGGGAGTAAAGCTGGATTTTAAAGTTCTTCACAAGCAATGTCAAAAAAAAGTATTAAAAACAGGCAAAAAAGAGGGGGTAGAAAAGAAAAAAATAGAAAGCATATAACTTGGAGAAATTGCCAGGTACCTTTTCAAGATGAATGGGGAGAAGAAATAAATCTGCAATACATGTTTTAAGCAAATAACAATTTTGAAAGCTATAGGTTTTATTTGTGTATGTGTCTGTATTCATGCAAATCAATTCATGCATGATTTGATTTGCATGAATAAATATTGTCAATATTCTTTGCACAGGTCACTTAATATAAGAATGGGGAAATGAAGTTCAAAGCTTTGCATTGAGTTAGAAAACATATCAACAAACTTTTAAAATTATTTTGAGAACACAAAAGAGCAAAAAGATTTGTGTGTATGTGCAAGATAACTATATGTGTACTCAATCTATTTAAGTGTAAAGTACATAAATGTCTATATGCATTTTATAGACATATAGTACACTACAAAAAAATAAGTATCAAGCATGGCAGTGGTGGCACATGCCTTTAATCCCAGCACACGAGAGGCAGAGCCAGATGGATATCTGTGAGTTTGAGATCAGCTTGGTCTACAGATTGAGATCCAGTACAGGTACCAAAACTATACTGAGAAACCCTGTCTCGAAAAAAAACTGAAAACAAACAGACAAACAAACAAACAAAAAACCAGAAGATGAATGTTACAATCTCAGCATCAAGTGTGAAAAAGATGCTTCCACTTTGCCACTAAAAATGCTCAACTTTGTTTTATTTATTTTTGTCCAGTGTGTGTGTATCTTACTATAAACATTAAAGCATTCATACAGTTTCACTGTGCCTAAGGGGAAATACCTGACATTCCAAACATTCCCCATAACCCTAGACAAGTGTCAGCTAATCAGGGTCCTAAACCCTGGGAATCCCCTCACCCCAACCTCTGCTATGATAAAAACCCCACCCTGCCTGGGCTCTGGTCTCGGCTCTCACTGCTACATGGGACAGAGAGCCCAAGCTCTGAGCTTGAAAATAATAAAGACTCTGCTTTTACATGTGGGATTCGGTCTCCATGATGGTCTTTTGGGGGTCCCTGCGATCTGGGCATAACAGTACACCTACACATACATTTATTTTTCTTCCTTTTTCCACTGCAGGCATTATTAGTTAATCATGACATTATCTCTCAAGGAATTGTTTCTTTTGGAATCCTTTGCCAAAGAATGCTAAGGAGCCAATACTCACTGATGTCAGGTTGTTACATGATGTGCTATGTTAGTTTAACTCCTGAAGATATATGAATGAATTTTAATTTTTTTTTTTATCTGCAGTGCATTTAGAGTCTTAATAAAATGTTTTGGGTATAAATGTTAACTTTAGACAATTATGTTCAGTTATTGTTCAGTTTTCTAAAATTTCAAAATATCAGCATGAATGAATGATTAAATAACAAAATAATTGTTCACAAATGACAGTATGGGGCCTCCCTTTTCCTTGTGGTCAGTTGAGTACCAGTCCTCAAGAACAAAGGGAGCAGAGGCATGCAGGGCTTTGTACACCCTGTGAGTAGGATGGAAATAGCCTTCAGGGAGTCTGCTTCATTGTTACAGATCAACTTTCTTTCAGAGTAAGGGGAATATATTGGATGAGGACAGCAGTTGTAGCATCACCTAGTTGGCATTTGGCAGCAGGGTCCTACCATACAGTTGGAGCACAATGCCTAATTATCATAGGGACAGCAGAAGCGGGGAAGGGAAGCATTTGCAGGGAACTATGTCAAAGGTCATACTTAAGGTAAGTCAGACATACAGTCTCAGAGACAGCTTCCCAATAAGACCAGGCATCTGGGCCTAAAGACACTATCCAAATAGGGTAGGAAGGTAGTCCAGCTGCAAACGGAGTGCTCCTTATTATGCCAAGCTTAGAGAGTTAGCTGGACATGGTGACCTGCAACCTTAATCAGCAGAGCCCTCTACCATCAAAGAAAGTAAGTGAATGTTTTAAAAGAAACTTTCTTACACAGAAAAATTAGATGTATCTCAAAATTATATGGTTATAATTTTATTACTATGGAAAAAGCAATAGCATGTACTTAATAGAAGAATGGATTGCGACCTTAGCAAGATCATTTAAGGGTGTATTTCAGACCCAGCCTTGCTCTGGAAACTCTCAGTGATTTTCTGTGAATAATGTTACCTGGGACTCATTGCCTGCTCTGTGAAACAGAAATAAAGGCAACCTTCTCCCTGGGACGACTGAAGACAAGTACACATGCTCTTCTAACAATTCACCAGGTGCAATGGGAAGACTGACATTAGTTGGTCTTTAGTCCTCCTTATACACGTCAAAATGATCATGTACTCCTTATGATGAAATCTAGAGGAACAAGAAACCTTCTACACTGATAGTCTATTGTTACTATTTGGCTAAACAGTCCTGTAGCTAGAGTTTTCCTGCCTGGCCCACGGTCAGGGCAAATCTCTCTCACCTGCCAGTCCCACAGCAGCTCAGACCCAACCAAGTAAACACAGAGACTTATATTGCTTACAAACTGTATGGCTGTGGCAGGCTTCTTGTTAACTGTTCTTACAGCTTCAATTAATCCATTTCTATAAATCTATACCTTGCCACGTGGCTCTTGGCTTACCAGCATCTTCACATGCTGTTTCTCATTGTGGTGGCTGGCAGTGTCTCTGACTCAGCCTTCCACTTCCCAGCTTTATTCTCCTCCTTGTCCCGCCTATACTTCCTGCCTAGCCACTGGCCAATCAGTGGTTCATTTACTGACCAATCAGCAACACACTTGACATGCAGACCATCCCACAGCACAGTCCTTAATTGTTTATGATCATAAGTGATTATGGATGATAAAACCAGCACCATTAACTGAAATCAAGGCCTTGTGTTGAATCCTGTGGAGTATGGCAAGGTGAATGTCTACAAATTCTGATTTTAACACAATAAGTAATCTAAACCTTTGGGAGATTTCTATTTCTTTTGAAAAACATCAAGATGCATGGCATAATGTGGTTGAGAATACAATGTGTTTAAATGGTTTAAATAATTGATTAATTTCTTTTCATCTCCTTAGAACCCCCCCCCCACTTACACACATACACAAACACATCAATAAACTGTCATCTACCAGAAAGGATGACCTTTATGTCCATTAATACAGGGTATACAGTAGGAGGGACAAGATACTAGAAGTTATATTTGATGTTGATAACATATGTCTTATAAAGGCAAAATATATATGAGGCTCTGATTTTAGTCATATCCTAAACATACCCATTTGATATTTATCTTGTTGCAGGAACTACGTATGCTAGAAGTTTAGGCTATAAACATCCCAAAGAGGGAAGATATATATACTTGTGGAAAATAATTCTTCTTATATTACGACTATGTCATAGAATATTATAAAAGATTTTCTAGGATTTCAGGCATGTGAAGATTTACCCATCAAACCCACAAAACAGTTTTTTTTTTTACCCACAGTTTGTGTGGTAACTCCTAGACTATTGTAACTGGTAATTGGTATTCATTATTTTTTTTTCTTTCTACTTTTTTGAGGGGATGTATGTTAATAGTTGACAGATCTGTACCACCAATACCATGGAAATACTTATGTTATGTACATCCGTGAAAAGGTAAAACACAAATGGAAGGGATGCTCACAGCATACTCTCATTGCATAGACAACACAAGCAATTACAGGTCTCTCTAAGGGGCCAGGCACTGAGGCTAACCTCAGAGACACAAGAACAGGTTCTCCAATGACTCCTAGCCAATCAAAAGACAGATACATGTGAGTAAATATTTATAGAAACTTGGGAACCAAAATAAAATGGAAACTCAGAGTGTGACTGCTGTTTTTTAAATAACTTCCACTGGGTGCATCGAAATATCTGTAAAATACAGTGCTAGTGGATATTTAGGCAACCAGTGAATTTAGGCTACATACTTAGTATGGAAGCATCACAGAGAAAATCATTTTATATCAAATAAATGCTTTAGACCAAGGTGCATGAATATATTCCACACACACAGTAATAGCTGCATTTGGAGAAAGAAGAATACGGATGCAGGAGAGACTGTTATTTTCTTTCAATTTTAATTTTAATTTTGTTTCTGATTTTGTATTGTCTTATTCCAGGGCTAAGACTAACTTACTACTCCTTCTCCACTTATTTCTGATTATGTGTAGAGCTGCAGATGACATAAAAATAATATTCTCGCCGGGCGGTGGTGGCGCACGCCTTTAATCCCAGCACTCGGGAGGCAGAGGCAGGCGGATCTTTGCGAGTTCGAGGCCAGCCTGGTCTACAGAGCAAGATCCAGGAAAGGCGCAAAGCTACACAGAGAAACCTTGTCTCGAAAAACCAAAAAAAAAAAAAAAATATTCTCAATAATATGTGATCTTTCAGATAACTATAACTTGATACATAAATGTAGATGAAGATAGCCCTTCTAGTCACCAGCTGATTCATTTATTACTAAGTTGGCTAGAGTTCCTGGGGTAAGACCAGCTACTTCCTTTTACTCCCATGGTTCTCAAGCTGGTATATAAATTTTCTAGTTAAATATCAATCACCTTTTAGACAATGTTTTCTTTACCCCCAGCCTCATCTTGAGTGTCTTCCTGCTGCATCCTCTATCCTGACGCAGTAATTGTTTTTCTGACATTATGACGAACATAGTTTTGCTTGAATGATTTGAAAGTCCCCCAGATGCCAAATGTTGGTGCTTATTGTTAGTGACTGCAAACTCTTCTCAAGCATTGTTCCTTTGATGTGAAAGATGTCAATACCAAGGACTTAGAGAAATTCAGATTTTCAACAGACTTTTCATATTCTATAGTACAGTCAAGAATATTTGACTAGAAATACTCAATTGTGCCATATCACTCAGCATGTGATCAATAGAAGACAAAATGGAAGAAGAAATAGCGCCCGGTGGGATGTAGCATCTATGCCTAATTCCACAGCATTGTTTTTGTGACATGTGCAAAAGATAGAGAACATGTTAAGATAAGAAGACACCACCAGTTGGTTTGCTTTAGTGTGATTAAAATAAATGATTGCTTTGACAAAAGCATAAGTAGATGAGTAATACTCTGACTTTAGAAAGGCACCATTCAACACTACAGTCCTTAGAAATAGGATAATCAATGTCAATAAAACAGCGAAGGCTGAGGATATAGCTCAGTGGTAGAAGGCTTGTTGGCATATATCAGAGTTCTATTCCCAGCTTAAAAATAATACAAAAGAGAAATGTAAGTGATTCTATTGAAATGGCTGTTTTTAATGAGACAAAATGTGGATTAATAACATTACCATCATGAAGGAGGAAAATTGTAGCTTCTGTTAGAGTAAAGCCTGGTGCACCAAATTACAAATGATATGAATCAGAAATTCTTCTTTTAGTATTTAGCACACTAGTTCTCAACCAATCATTTGGATGATTACAGAAAACATGGGGAAAAAAAGAAAACAAATCAAAATCATATAAATGCAAAGCTAGAGACACTTCAGTATAATGCATTGTTTTTGTAGATAGATAGATAGATAGATAGATAGATAGATAGATAGATAGATAGATACAAAAGAGTGAAATTTGGAGAATAAAACCAGGAGAAATGGGCCTGATTCTACTACTACAAGTGATTCTGACAGCTCCAACGTTCCTGCTCCCGGACCTGCAGTCTGCAACTGCGCCATGTACCACTCACCCCTTCTTTCTCTCTCACCTCAATAAAGTCCATGCAGCCACTGGAAAATAAAAGTGAGGAATACCAACTTAAAAAACGAATATTCATGCTACATTCTGAGGCTGAGTTACCACATTCCCCAGATGAAAAGAAAGAGGAAATTTTTATCTTTATAGCTAACATAAAGCAGTTGTTTGAAATCTGAGTTCATCACAAAATATGACGTTTTAAAATAGGTTTTACTTGTCACTGAATAAACAACCCTCTAAGGAGTCTTTGCCAATAGACATATTTTTTATTACTTTTGATTCTTCCCTAAAGTTTATGGTATGAATAAATTATTCCTGAGATGGGCTCATAAGAAAAATCTTAGTAGAATGAGAAGTCATAGAAGTAAAATGTTTTAAGCCTAAAAGAAGGACTTTTCATCACACTTGACGTATTTCAGCAAATGGTTAAAGGCTACATTAACCACTTACCCTCCCCTTAGATGTGAAGGGAGGGGAGGAGTCTAACACACCTACAGCATCTGGAGACCACAATGCCAGGAATGTCCAAACGTACCTGGCCCATTCCTTAATCAGAAGCCGCTCTCTGTAAACTTACACAGTAGTCCATGCTCTTTACTGTAGAATCACTACCCATTGCCCTGCCATAACCATAGAGATACTTTGAACAAAGTCATATAATACCTTCCAGTAAATTTGGAAGTGTTATATACCCCTTGGCTTTAAAATGGTTGCAATGACTTACAAACTTGTGCTATATAAAAACCTTCTTGAAGCTGTTGGGCCCAACTTCCTCATGACGCTGACTATGTATGCATGGCTTGTTATTTCTACAGTTTGTGCTCTCTGTGCAGTTGACAATTAATTATGTCTTTTGGCATATTGGTTACTTGGTTTCTGTAAAAGCCCATATAACCCATACAAACAATCATTTGCATAGGTATTCATTATTGGCTAAGATATGTTTGTGAGAAAAAATATACACTAGTATAAGTGTGTGTAGTAGTATAACATTTAGAAAGGTGACCCAGGAAGAGTATTAGGTTATGAGGCAAAATGACATGTCATAAAACAGAATAATAAAGCTGTTTTTTAACTCTGTAATAGTTTCTCTCTCTCTCTCTCTCTCTCTCTCTCTCTCTCTCTCTCTCTCTCTCTCTGTGTGTGTGTGTGTGTTTCATTAGTGAATAAAAATATATTTGACAGTGAAAATGAAAACCCTATTTGAATCCCCACTGCTTAAAATGGCCATTTTAACTGCATAGAATTCACTGAGATGTATAGATTGGGACTAGGCACTGGGCAAGTGTTTGAGTGGCTCTCTTGAACTAGCTCTGTGATGTTTTGATTTGTGAGATAAGTAGAATAAAGTGATTTAAAAATATTAACAATACAGTATCCTTGTTATAGATTCTGAATTTTCTTTACTCCTGTGTTCTCATTGCCTACAATGCTTAACATCATTTGAATCTCAGTAAACATTTAATGACAGGATAGGTGGTCATGGACCAATAAAGAATGGACAATGGTAAACTGATGAGTACACAGACTGCTATCCTGTAATACTCAATACAATGGGGCAGAGAAATCCCATAGAGTGTTGTTTGCTTAATACTTATATCAGTCTGCATAAAAACATAAGGATGATTGCAATATGACTTTTTGTTCTATTTTCATTCCTCGCTGGAGAGACTATTGACTTTTCATGCTTGAAGTTTCAAGAAAGGAAACTCAAAGCCAAGAGAGGGTCATATATGGTGCCCTCTTTCTAGCGAAAATGAGGCAGTGGAAATTGTTTTGGTATTATTATCTGTCTTAAGTAGGGTTACTATTGCTGTGATAAAACACCATGACCAATGAAAGTTGGGGAGGAAAGTTTATTTGGCTTACACTTCCAAATCACTGTTTATCATTGAAGGAGGTCAGGACAGAAACTCAAACATGGCAGGAACCTGGAGGCAGGAGGTGATGGCCATGGAGGTCATGGAGGACTAGCGCCTCATGGCTTGCTCAGTCACCTTTCTTATATAATCCATAACCATCATCCCAGGGGTGGCACCAGCAACAATGGGCTGCTATCCCACTCCCAACATCAATCACTAATTAAGAAAATACTCTACAGGCTTACCTACAGATAGATCTTACAGAGACATTTTCTCATTTGAGGCTCCCTCCTCTCTGAAGACTCTAGTTCGTGTCAGTGACATAAAAGAGCCAGCACAACTGACCTTTTCTCCCCTCACCCTTCTCTTGTTCCTTCCTTTAATTCAGAGGGATAAAAACCTCTGTGGGGAAGACGTCATGTTTAAATATCTTTATGTAATTATTTGACCACAGAGAGTATTTTTTTATTTTATTTTTATAGGGCATTTATTTATCCATTCTTTGATTTATAGGGCATTTATTTATCCATTTATGTATTTATTCATTTAGTTATTTACTTATGATCTTTATATTTTGTTTACCCCTTATAAGCAGAAGATTACAAAAATTACTACTGAGCAATGGAAATCTACAATAAAGTATTTAATTGAAGTTCACCTGTATAGCTAGGATAGGTATATTTGAATTCTTTTCCATAAAATACCCATTGATAAAGTGGTGTCTTTTTAAATTATTTTTGTTAGTTAATGCATTAAGGGTCAGGATTCAAACTGAGTGTCGAATAAGTCACCTTGCATACATTAAATGCTGTTGAAGATAAAACGTTTTTTCCTGCTAATGTGTTCATGAGAGTATCCTCTAAGGCTTCAGTAAAGCCATGCAGAAAATACAGAATATCAACTACAGATAAGGAAAAAAAGAATATGACACCTGGGAAATAATGCATTAGAACAGATTAAAATACTTATAAAAATATTACCATTAAAAAACATACATACTTCAAAATCTAAAACAGCACAATTGCACAGTAGGGAATAGACTGAGTTGACTATTACACATGCTTGATACATGCTGATGCCTAAGGGGAGGGGTGTGACCTAGCTGCTGTCATAAAGGAAATATGATGCAATTATGAGACTTTTCAAAAACTAATCAATAATGACTTCACATGCTCCTCCTGATGACTGGAGGATAAGATAGCTCTTAAGAATTGTGGTTACATAGGCCTAATTTTTATTTGTGGGCAGTGTGTGTGTGTGTGTGTGTGTGTGTGTGTGTGTGTATGTGTGTGTGTACTTTCTTAGAGTCAACTCATAGTTGGCCCAATCAATATATTTGTTAATAACAAAAGACTAATTTTGGAGGAACACATAAATTCCCCTTCTGTAACTGAGTGACTCTTTTCTAGAATGACTGTTACACTGAGATATGAATGCAGATTTGAAAGGGATGAAAACAATACAGGCACTTATAATAGAGAAACTATTTGTTTGTAGGATATTTATGTGAATTTATAATGAATAGATGATAATTACTACCTCCACATTTTATTGCCTATTATGAGTAACATTACTTAGGTAGCTTATAAATATTTTCTTTTTGAAAAAGAAGCCCTTTGTTACAGAGTCTAAGTCTGATATTGCAAATAAAACTAAAAGCCAAAGTTACATAATTGTGATTTTTGTAGGATTACATAATTAGTTAGGTCCAGTATAAAATTATCTCAAGGTGATATTTTATCATTTAATTGCTATGTACAGTTTTCATCTTCAGAAATGATCACCAGTCGTCTACTTATATATACATCTAGAATGCAACATACTGACAATTTATCATACATATATATATATATATATATATATGCACACATATTTCATTAATGCTTTGAGAGCTTTATATCTGCATATAATGTATTTGGATAATGATCACCCACGCTCTCCTCCTATAACTTCTTTCAGATCTAACTCCAGCCTTTTACCCCTTCCTAACTTCATGTCCACTTTATTCATTTTATAACAAAGCTCTTCCAATTTTATCTGACCATACACTCGTGAGTGTGAGGTCATTAATGATTTACTTGCCATGGGCATTATCCTTAAAGGATACTGACTCTCCCAACCCATGAAGCTATCAACTGTTAAAAGTTTCTCATATGGTTGTGTTGAACCTTGAGCCCCTCCTTCCTCCATGCTAAGTTTACTGGCTTGATCTTGTGCAGATAACCAAAGAGTACAGAGGTCCTATCTTTTCTAGAAGATGCTGGTTTTCCCCCATCCTCTCCAACATCTGACTCTTAAAGTCTTCCTGCCTATCTCTTCCTCCATAGTCCCTAAGCCTTTGGATGAGGTTTGTAATATAGATGTCCTCTTTATGCCTGAGCACTCCACAGACATTCATTCTCTGCACTTTAATCTATTATGAGTTTGTACACTGCACCAAGAAACTTCTCTTATAAGGTGCATTAATTTATAGGTCTAGAAATACAGATTTAGAGGATAGTTTGATACTGCATACATTAGTCAAAATAATAGTAGGGACATATGAGCTCACCAACCATAAGTTCTTAGTCAGAACTGCAGTAGCAGGCATGTATTTCTTCTTGTGGAACAGATCTTACATGTAATCAGAAAGTGGTTGGCTATTCCTATAACATTTATGGAACTATTGACACCAAGGCCCAGATGATCCAACATCCAGAACCGTTTCAAGGTAACTGGCTCAGACGATACACCTCATGGACTACTCAATAATTCTAAAATTTTCATTGTGTCCCCATAAGATACAGCGCCCCCCTCCAGCAGGAAGTAGTAAGAGAAGCTATGCCCAAATTCCCAAATTATATGTAATTTTACTATGTTAAGGTTAAAACCTTCCTTTTGGAAAAAAAAAAAGGGAAGTGCTGTGGATATTGTTCTATATAAATAAAACACTGATTGGCCAGTGGCCAAGCAGGAAGTATAGGTGGGACAAGGAAAGAGGAGAATTCTGGGAAGAGGAAGGTGACACTGCGAGCTTCCCGACATGACAAGCAGCATGTGAAGACGCCGGTAAGCCACGAGCCACATGGCAAGGTATAGATTTATAGAAATGGGTTAATTTAAGTTATAAGAACAGTTAGCAAGAAGCCTGCCACAGCCATACAATTTGTAAGCAATATAAACCTTTGTATTTACTTGGTGTGTGTGTGTGTGTGTGTGTGTGTGTGTGTGTGTGTGTGTGTGTGTGTGTTTAGGATCCACATATGAGAGAGATTGTCTATAGTGCTCTCAAGTGATAGGACTCATTATGATCAATTGTAAAATGATAGTCTGACTAGATTTTGATAAATTCCTTACAAATAAGTTAAATATGAGAGAACCCTTTAGTGTGAATTCGTCAGAGTATTCAGTTGTCAATTATATTGTTATAATATGTCTATATATAAGATCCAATGGGTAAAGAACATGATGTATCATCCTGTTCAACCATAGAAATAAAAATAATTACTTCCATCTTTATGAACATTTATATTGGAATATTTTAACTCTTGTAGAATTAAAGGCTGTCTATAGAGAGAAAGAAGTCTTTGAGATAAATGTTTAAGTCTTATGAATAGCTAAACATTTAAATAGCAATTGAAAATTTATCAAAAGGGGAAGCATAGGGAGTGATGTCTCAGGGGGAAGAGGTAGGATAGAGTAGGCCAGAGAAATGGATGACAGAAGGAAAAGCAATACTAGAATTTGGGGAAAGCTGTACAGAAGTCTACTATGTTATAAACTTCATATGCATATAAAAGTGTGTAATTGGAGTTATTCTACATGGAAGTTTATGCTCCTCTCAGTAGCCATGGGTTGCCAAATAAAAAGACCAGTACTATGTATGAAATATTTCATTTGAGTGGAGGCAATGGGGTGTCCTGGAGACCACCCAAACAATACAGACTGTATTAGTATTAGTCAGAATTTATAGAATGAATACATATATACATACATACATACACACACACATACATGCATACATTCATGCATGCACATGTGCATACATACATTTGTATGTAAATAGGTGTAGGGGTGGGTACAAACTAAAGGAGACACAGGGTAGAAAAAGAGGTGCTAAGGAAGGGAATGTGAATAGAACACATGTGGCATTAAGGGAGATAGGGAGCTATGGGGTGGGTGAGAGGATATAAGAGATGGACAAAGGAATTGAGGAGAAAGGCGAAATAGGAAAATAAACAAAACATTTTTAAAAAACACCATAATTAATCCTAATACCACATCTGCTCATTGAAATAAAAAGGGAAAACAAGGAGAAAAAAATGTCTGTTGAGTCATCCTCAAATAGCTGGTCAACCTGGAAGTAGCAGAGATCAGCTGATCTGCCCAGCGAAGCAGAGACTAGCAGCACTACCTGGGAAAGGTTCAAATCAAGTGCATTACCTGCAATGGATATTCTCCTCCCAGTTCAACCGTCTGTAGGCTGGGCCATGCCCTCCACATTTCCACCTTTTGTGAGATGTCATCCATGCTTGGGAGAGCTTTGGTGCTGCAGCTTTATGGCAGTCATTCACCTTTAAGTCATCTCCAACCTGTTTTCCTGTAAGGAACCTCAATAAAGCTCACTGATTCACCAAGTTGGACTTTAGTGGTATCTTTACTCTGTTCTGCTTTTGGCTGTTTTTCTGGAGTGAATAGCCATTTGCTCCCATCCTCCCAGGATTAATGTCACACAGTGAATACCTACAGTAGTGTGAAGGCAGTAACAACATAATAATATAGTTACATCTATTCCCAACATTTTAACACTTCCTCATGTTCCTCTATTTTCCTTCATGCATACTTCATCTTTGCTCTCTGACAACCACTAATATTATTTCTTTCAATATAGCTTTCCCTTGCTGAAACTTCATATAAATACAACTTGAATTTTTTATTTCATGCCTTCCCCCTTTTAGAGTATCCTGCGTTTGGTATTTGTTTATCCTTGGTGTAATACCTGTAGTTTATTTTTTTTCCTTAAAAGATAGTATTCTCTTGTACAGATATATTCATTTCATTAATTATTTATATTCACCAGTTGGTGGAGTATGGAATTATGTTCCTGAAGTTTTCTCCAGTCCTGCCTGGGCCCATGATCAGGATAAATCTCTCTCACCCACCAGTCCTATAGCCACTTGGACCCAAGTAAACACACAGAGACTTATATTACTTGTAAACTATATGGTCATGGCAAGCTTCTTGCTATCTAGTTCTTATATCTTAAATTAACCCATTTCTATTAATCTATAAGTTGCCACATGGCTTGTGGCTTATTGGTACTTTACATCTTACCTCTCAAGGCAGCAGATGGCAGCGTCTCCTGACTCTGCCTTCCACTTCCCACCATCCTCCTCTCTGCTTGTCCCGCCTATACTATACTTCCTGCCTGGCTACTCAGCTGCAGGACTGGCAGGTGAGAGAGATTTGTCTTGACCATGGGCCAGGTGGGACACAGAAAAACTTCTGCTACAGTATTATTTATTATTGGACCAATATGAGCACATTCATCATGGGAAGTCTATGTGAGTGCATATGTATGGTTTAGGTTCTAATTGGTAAAGTACCTAGGAGTTGCATATCAGTGCCTAGTATGTTATTTTTATGTACACTGACTTACATGTTTGTTATCTGGACATCTATTGTAACACTCTATATTGGAAGGAAACTCTTCTGGTTAAAAGTGTTTTAAATAAAATGAAACATTTGAATAATAGAAATAGGATAAGCCCTTGTTGGATACTTTGATAGCTATGTGCATTAATTTTCCAAACATAACCCATGGAAATTTGACAAAGTGAAATGTATTAGCTGCATCTAGCTGAATTTCTTCTACATCTCTGTTTTAAACAGCATCTTAGCAGAAACAGTAGTTCAGGTATCTAGCCACAGATATCAGCAGTAGAAGTCTAGGGTATTTTAATTATGTAGAAAATATGACATAGAGATGATTGTATCTCTCTACAGCCACAGTTAAGACAGTGTATAGACTAGAAGGGCAAACTCCAATCTACTTGGCTTGTAATTCCTTTCATTTCCCACTGATCTGTGTTTTGAGCATTAAAGGTTCATAAAACATCCCGGTCCTGGAGAACCATTTGTTTTCCTGTCTGTGGAAAGACCCTTTCAGTTCTTCATGGTTCTTATTCCCTTTCTTTTTACATATGGCATCCATATATCACAAACATTGCCTAACATTAATTTATACATTCCATGAAATCCATTTGGACTTTTAAGACTTACTCATTTCTGATTCCTCTAAATATATTCTTAAATAGGAGAATTGTAGCAATCTTGGATAACAGGGACATTTCCCAAGTTCACTGGGCAAAACACTATCTTACTAACAGACAGTGGAAAAAAACAAAGCCTCATGAATCCTCTTAACAGTTTTCTCCTTAAAAAAATATGTCATGTCACCTCTGTTCTAGAATATACAGCTTCAACATCATTCTCGGTAGAATCAATGATAAACTGAAGGTAATGGGAGTGGTGTGTGTCTTTTAAACTGTCTTGCTTTGTGTGTGTGTGTGTGTGTGTGTGTGTGTGTGTGTGTGTGTGTGTATGTGTGTGTGTTTTACTTTCTTTTGTTTTTATTATTAAATTTAATCATTTATTTTATAACCTGACCTCAGTTTCTCCTCCCTCCGCTTCTCCCATTCCCTCTCCCCACCTCCCTTCTGTGCTCCTCCCCAATCTACTTCTCCCTTGTTTCTGTTCAGAAAGGGTCAGGCCTCCATGGGTGCCAACAAAACATGACATATCAAGTTGAGTTGGGACTGAGCTCCTTCCCTTATATTAAGGTTTGATAAGGCAACCCAATATGAGGAATAGGTTCTCAAAAACCTGCCCAAGTGTCAGGGATGGGCCCTGTTCCTACTGCAAAGAGACCAAGCTATACAACTGTCATACATATATAGCAGGCCTAGGTAGGTCCCATGTGGGCTCCTTAGCTGTTGTTCCAGTGTCTGTGAGCTCCTATGAGCTCAGATTAGTTGTCTTTGTGGGTTCCCTTGTAATGACCTTGACCCCACTGGCTTGTACTTTTATAAAGAGTGAATTCTCCTAGATATCCTATCTGTGTCTTGAGTAGAAATCAAAAATTTCATTTTGATCACAGAAAGTTTTGTTATAAGTAGTTATTCTAGAGTGCATGTCTAATTTGGCATCTGTAAAGATGTTGTTCCAGAAATAGGTAGAAATTATCCACACATATAATTCTCTAATAGTGTCATCATATAATTTAGTGGAAATAAATTAATTCAACTAATTTCATTTCCACTAAGTTTACTTCATTATTAGAATTTACTAAGCAGGACAGATGGCTTGAGGAAGACCAAAGTGAGCTCATATGAGTGAAACTTGGGGGCAACACTCACCCTGCATTCCCTCTTCTTCCTATTCAGACAGATGCTATTAGGACAGAAGATGTCATTGACTAGGGCAACTGAAGGATAGCCTTTTCACTTTAGAACAACAGGGTTTCATCAAGGTTTAGGATTTCCCTCATCCCAGAAAAGGTTATATCCTTTTACCTTCTGGCTGGAAAGATTACAGGGCTGCCACTGCATTTCACCGAGGGTGCAAATACAAAAAGAGACTGAGTTTAGACAAGAACTAGCAATTCCATTTCTGTGGTGAATTTCAGTACTTGATAAGACATTTATAAAATATTTCCAAAGGGTGAATTTGCAAGACCACCTGGAACAGTTAGATCAGAATTAGGACAACATAGGAGGCCTTAAATGGAATGATTTTAAAGTCCAAGCAAGGTTAAATTTTCCAAGGACAGCAATGTAGACTTAGCAGAAATCTGGGTATAATGCATGTGTGCCATGTCAGGAATTAACAGTAGTGGTGGCTCTGAAGCAATATGGAAGCTTTTCGAGAAGGAAAATATGCATAGCCATGTTATGCTTTTTTCTTTTTCTTTTTTTTTTAAATGTAGAGATGCAGCACTGGGTTATTTTTATGAGCCTTTGTTCACTTGAAGTTTGAAAAATATTACACTTGAAAAGAGCATTGGGGAACACCATAGGAAACCTGCAATTGCTTAAATAGTCAAGTTTTCTAAGTTGCTGATGGCAGCTGGTCAAGCAGTCTTTTCTTCTAGTTTCCAATTTAGAGGGAAACGCTGCCAACAATCTTTCGCCAGCAGAGCCACCAGCCTGGATACGTTCCTTGTCTCAGAAGCTCTGGGGTTGACACTTGGGAAGGACTGCACTTCACCTGACAATGAAGCCCAAATCATTTTTTGTTGATCTAGCTTATTTTTGGGTCCACTTCAAAAATATACTATATGTTAAGTATCTATTTATTACAGTGTACCAGACTGGGCATATTAGAAAAAAACAAGAATGAGAAATAATCTCTACTAATGGATATTTTATAATTTAGTACCAGATAGGGCTTTACTAATTTATGGAGGCAAAAACTTAAAAGAATGCCTAAATCACAGTTGGCTTCCTCAAGGGAAGAAGGGTTACTTATGTGTTTCACCTTTCTGTTTCAATAAATATTAGGTTTATATTTACAATTTGAGAAATGTATTATTATTTGGACTTTTTGAATAATCAAATTTAGTATGCAAAAACTCAATTTGCCAAAGACAAGAACATCAAAAAATGTTATCTGGGTGTTATCGGGTTGCTGTATTTGACTATACCAGTTCTTCATAGAACACAGTGTGGTCATTATGTTTGATGTCCATTGTTAACATTTTAAATGGGAATCTACAGTTCACCTCTCTCATACGAGAAAGAATGAGAGAAAGAGAGAGAGAGAGAGAGAGAGAGAGAGAGAGAGAGAGAGAGAGAGAGAGCGAGCAATGTCAGGTAAAGAGAAGAAAAAAAGGAAATAGGGGAAGGAATAAGACAGGAAAGTGATACATAGAAGGGAAATTAGAATAAACAGAAATGCTAAGAGAAAAAAATTAAGAAATACAACAGTAAAGAGGAGAGATAAACTCTCAGGGATGAAAGAAGAACATCTATCCCAGCATATATATATATATATAGATAGATAGATAGATAGATAGATAGATAGATAGATAGATAGATAGATATATGTGTTTTGTTTTGTTTTTTACTTACTTACAGGGTCTAACTATGTAGCCCAGATTATCATTACCTTTGAATTTGCTATCCTCTAACTAATTCCTGCTTCAGGAATCCTTAGGGTCTACCAGTAAGCTAATCAGAAGGGAGACTGAGACTGTGGATTGATCAACAGTATTTTAAAGAGCTCCTTTCCCAGCATCCTCCAAGAGGGTGAAAATTACATGACTGCTTTAAAGAGTGAGTGGAATTGGATTGGTGGCTAATATTTTAACAAATCATGCTTTGAAATAAAGAAAAATTGGATAAGTAAAATATAGCTTAAAGGGAAAAGAGAGCCAATAATAAACATAAGAAACTTTTCTTAAGGATTTTAAATGGATCAAGAGAAGAATAATTTTGACAGTACTATTGATTGAGCACTAGAGATTGGGAGATGCTTACTTGGCATGCCCAGGCAGATCATGGATGAAGGCTTAGAAAGATGACTCATTTACCTTCGCTAATTCTGTCTTAGAGTTACAGAAGGTCAGGTTTAGAGCATAGTCTTGAGAGATGCAATCCTAAACACAATAATCCTGAATATTGAAATCCCAAATATCAGCACCACCAAATCTAATATTTTTAAAGTATAAAATTCTAAAAGATCAAAAATCCCAAAATATAAATGTAGAAATATTACAAAATATTAGCACTTTCTTTGAACAGCCTTAAATTTCATTTTCTTTTTCCTTTTCCTATTTTTATTAAAATTTCAATCTGTGACTATCATCTTTTACATGTTCATATCCTCTGTATTCAATTTTCACATCACTTCTAACACTAGGGCTACAGATGGTATTAATGACCTTCATAGTTCTTATTTGGTTCTGCAGTGTCTTGCAAATTTAATTTCACCATGTATATTACCACAATGATGTCTTTGGTTGACAAACATTGCATTTGTACAAAATACTATTGCAGCATTCTTAGTAACTGACAATATACCCTTTTTTATACCTTCACTTAAGAAACACACACCCTGAAAAGAACATTTGACATAGATAACACAAGGATAAATTATGCATAAAGAAGAGGAAGTGGTCCCAAAGAGCAGGCAGCTTGAGCAAGTGATCTTGCTAAGTTTGAAGTTTTGAGTCACTAATGAAATAACTGCCTCCTGTTCTCTTAGGCCATAGTTTTCAATATATTCACATTCATTTACTGTGTGGTGTTTTTCCGTTCATAGTTCTTCTCTGAGGTGATGGTTCCCTATTGAATGTTCTCATTCTTCTGTGTCATCAGACATACGGGAGTCCATTTTGCACGTACCCTACTCATACAGACCATAAATTTAGAGAAGGCAATAACTGTGGTCAAGCAACACTAGGAGGGAATTCGTAGTCCCACTCTGCGCATAGCTGCTTTAAAACTGGTCAGCAACATCACATGATCCTCCAGGCAAGTGTGGCTTTGATTCATTCTAAGCATCTAGGATATTGTCAACTGGACAGAATGCCAAAGCTGACTCAACTTTTTGTTGTTTCTTTTTTTGTTGTTGTATTATGTGACTGACCCATTATCAAAATTCAGGAGTCCATCCCTCCTATATAATACTCTTTTCCTAAGGATTTCAGTTTGGGGAATATAATCTTTTGTATGTGATGCTTGATGCTTGGAATTTTAAGTTAAGGGATTTTGATCTTTAGGTGTTTTCACACCAGAGCTCTCAGTGTCATTTGGGATAGTGATAAGGACCGCAAACATGTTACAGGTAAATTTAGGATGTAGAAATAGAAATCTTTACTTCAGTGTATTTTTTCGTCAAATTATTTGGGAAAATAATGTATTCTCTATGAGCTTAAAACTCTTCCCCCATAACATGAAATACAACATAATCACAGTATTAACATGCAGTATTACTTCCTCATTTTTCTTCCCAATAATCTATATGTGTTGTGGGGACTTACCTTCATCTTTTATATTCCCTTATTGCTTTAGACATAGTAGACTTTCAAACAGTAAGTACTGGACAGTTGAATCTATTTTGGTAATATTCTAGATAATGTGCTAAACTGTCTAGCAGTGTAGGAATATTCACTAGTATTATTTGGTTTGTTTATAATGGTTTTTCTCCTGTTTAATTCTTATTCTGAATAACACACATTGAGTATGCGGGGATAGGGTCCAGCATGGCCCTGACCTGTGACAATGGAAATCCCTGTTCTTTGGTGTAAAAGCAATGCAGGAAGAAATTGAGTTGGAGATGGAACTACTTAATACAACACAAAGGGGCAAAATTTCAAAAACTACAAATCTTGCTGATGAAAATGTAGTTGAATAAGAACAGCATACCTCTCCTGGGATCTTGTTAGCACAGCAAAATCTCAGCCCTGCTCCCACCCATGGAGATGCTCAGTCAGAATCTACACTTAAAACACTCAAGCCAAGTGATTCCTATTCCTGCTGAATTTGAGAAGCCCTGTGCTCAAACCATTGTCATATTCACAGAAGCAGCCTACAGGCTCCCAAATTCTGGATTGTCTTTTGAAAAAGAAATTTTGTATAGAAGGAAACAAACATTTATAAATCACCTACTATGGGCAAGGACCAAGGTACATATACTGACTCATGTTTTTCTTTAAACTTCCCACAGTTTTTGGAAAGCCAGTATCTGTGGGAAACGTGCACAGATCTTCTTATGCCCCATTTCTTAATCCATACTCTGTTTTCTAATGAGTACTCCTTATTTACTGCTCCTGAAAATTTCAAATGAAATTTAAAACAAATGTATCTAATACCAAATTCATTATTTTGTCCTATCCTTCTTTATTGCAGTTGATCTATTTTAGTCAAATCAATTATTAAATGGTTTATAATTAATGTCTACTACCTCAGCTTTGGAACTTGTTTAATATAAGGGATTGAATTTTATTAGTATGATGAATACCCTGTCTCTCTCATATATCCAGAGTAAATGGATTTTATGTAGTATTGGTCTAGACATGAAATCTCAGCTCATCCCTTGTTTCAATCAAAGCTATGTTGTGATTTAGTTGTTCCAGAGGGAAATATCATACTTCTTTTAGATCTTGCAATCAGTAACTTCACTAACTATTCTCTGTGAGGAGTAGACCATTCACCCAGGAATTTGCATTTATTATTAAAATAGCAAAAAAAAATCTCTTTTATTTAAGGAACACTGTGAAATGTTACTGGTTAGACATGCCACAAATAAGACAAAAAAAATACTATGACTCCGTTTTTTGGGCAAGGAGAAATCTTATGATGAGGCCAAGGCAAAGCTGATAAAATAGAGATATTTTGTAGGGATCTGGATGCAGAGATCCATGGCTAGGCCCCGGGTGGATCTCTGGGAGTCCAATTAGCGAGAATGAGGAGGGTTTATATGAGCGAGAATTGTTGAGACCAAGGTTGGATAAAGCACAGGGACAAATAGCCAAACGAATAGAAATACATGAACTATGAACCAATGGCTGAGGGGTCCCCAACTGGATCAGGCCCTCTGAATGGGTGAGACAGTTGATTGGCTTGATCTGTTTGGGAGGCATCCAGGCAGTGGGACCGGGTCCTGTGCTCATTGCATGAGTTGGCTGTTTAAAACCTGGGGCCTATGCAGGGTCGCTTGGCTCGGCCTGGGAGGAGGGGACTGGAGCTGCCTGGACTGAGTCTACCAGGTTGATCTCAGTCCTCGGGGGAGGCTTTGCCCTGGAGGAGGTGGGAATAGGGGGTAGGCTGGGGGAAAGGTGAGGGGGGCGGAAGGGGAGAGAACAAGGGAATCTGTGGCTGATATATAGAACTGAACTGTATTGCAAAATAAAAAAAATTAAAATTAAAATAAAAAAGATATTTTGTAACAAATTAAATGATTAAATCAAGATAAATTATTATTGGTAGTGATTACATTTATACCCTGTCTGTTTCCATTATCTTGTTAGTGATATGCTGAAAATAATTAGGATATTGGTTTCGCCAGTGTCTCAGTAAAAAGTTTAAAATCTTTCTCAGCTAATGTCTACCTCCTGGATACTACCCAGGTAGGCTCCATTTCCCAGAGCAGTAAGAAGTAATATATAGAGTACTTGTGCATGGGTTGGCATTAATCAGAATGAAAATATCTTTAGAATTCAGGATTTTAAAAAGGTTGAATAATCCATTAGCTACACTTCAATGCTTGTTGGTTTAGGCTTCCTGACTAAGATAGTGTTATAAACAGAAGGACATCACAAGTCTACTGCCCTAGGATTGAAATTATAGATCAAATACTCTCTAACTGCATTAAATAAGAAAATTTAATTAACTTCTTTTAATTCTGTATTTTAACTTGCAAACTGAAATTACTAAACATCAGAGCTCCTGCAAAGATTAAAATGAGGTACCCATTAAGGAGACAGTGTGTGTGTGTGTGTGTGTGTGTGTGTGTGTGTGTGTGTGTGTGTGTGTTAACTAGCCCATCTCCTATCACAATAAATATGAATATGAAGGTGTGGTCAAAACTGATCTAATGTAAGAGAATATCATCTCACACACTACAAACTGACATTATGGAGCCTCTCACCCACCATGGGTATATGTATACGGAATTATTTTAAGGCTTTAGAGGCATGACCCTCAAAGAATTAGGTTTATAAATCCTACACGATGCTCTAGATTAGCGGTGGTTCCCCGAGGAATAGTATGAATGCTCAAAGAGGAAAGAAGAGCCTGAAACTCTAATAAAGGTACATATAACATTAGAATAAAATGTTCAAGGTGATGGTGACTATGAGGGAGTGAGACTAGACATAATTTACTAAGGAACTCCTGTGTTTTGGACCCTGTAGTGACTACTGGGTATACATTGTCTAAAAAGCATTCCAAAGTCAATAAAAAGATGCCATTAACCTTCCCCCACTATAACAACTGATGTTCAGGTAATTTACAGAATTTGCTTAGGGACAAACTACCCTTCATCAGAAAAGAGGATGCTAGAATAAAGATACCCTCTGACTCCACAGGCA
Source organism: Peromyscus eremicus (assembly GCF_949786415.1). Classification (NCBI taxonomy): domain Eukaryota; kingdom Metazoa; phylum Chordata; class Mammalia; order Rodentia; family Cricetidae; genus Peromyscus; species Peromyscus eremicus. The sequence continues at coordinate 105,396,616 of NC_081416.1, forward strand.
GCAGACACAACAGGCTTACACTATATGGCATTAGGAGAAGTTAACAAAACTATCCTGCTAAGAAACTACTGAAAGGAAGTCCAGTGATGAACAGGCAAAGATGAACCCTCACAACCACACTTCTGCTTTCCAAAGCTACAAAGCTATTTAGAGAGGTTCTCCTTGCCCTGAATAGCTGGCATAAAAATTCAGAGCCCTCTGCGCAGGAAGCCCCATGTAAATACAGAGTGGCACAAATCATTCAGATGAACAAAAATAATCTCCATTACTGTGGTTTAAACTTTCTCATCTTCAATCAAGATTGGAAATATTGACAAAGTTTCTGGAACCTTGATAAAATCTATCAACTACTAATTACTCAGTTGCTATGTAACATCCATCTAATTCTGTCCCACATTGGGCCCATCTGTTATCCAGTCCTTGTTCAAAAACTCTAAATGGGTTGTCTCTATGAAATCCCCCCCCCCTTAGAGCTCAGGGAACCCTGCAGAAAGAAGTAAAAAAGAGTGTTCAGAGCCAGAGGACAGGAAGGACACCAGAAGAACAAGGTCCTCTGAGCCAACTGAGCATGTCTCCTATGAACAAAGATTAAAGCAAAAAGAACAGGGTCTCCATGGGGCTGCTCCAGGTCCTCTGCATATATATGTATACACTATAGCTTTCAGCCTAGTATTTGTATGGGAACCCTGAATGTGTGAATAAGTGAGTTTTTGATTCTCATACCTGTTTTTGAGGCACTTTTCTCTCTGTTGGGTTGCCTTGCCTAGCTTCAATGTGATAGTGTTTATTTTATCTTACATTTTATTCTCACATGTTTGGTTGGTATCTCTTAGAAGCCTATTCTTTTCTAATGAGAGACAGAAAAGGAGTGGATTGAAGGAGAGGTGGGTGGCAAGGGACTGGGAGGAATAGAGGGAGGAGAAACTCTAATCAACATATATTGTATGAGAAAAGAATCTATTTTCAATAAACAAAAAACTTGGTAACCTTCTGTTGTGATGTTGCTACCTGCCTTAAAAAAAAAAAAACATTCACCACATTACAATCAAATAGATGACAAATAAGCATGTTGAAAAAGGTTTTAAGACATGTGGTATGTACATAATTCATACAAAATAACAATCTAACTGCAAATGGAATTCACATTCCATTTCATTTCTTACTTTTCTACTTGCTGTCTTTTTCTGTCTTTGAAACCAAGATAAGAGAAACGTTTGTCAAAAACAAACATCCACATAAACTTCAAGTGCGTTCTGTTAACTCTTCCTGTATACACATTATGGACACACTTGGAGAAAATATAACTCTTTCTCCAGAAGGTGACTGTCCTCTAAATTGCCAATGCCATCTCCCTCCTGACAGGCTCTACCAAGCAGCTGCCACCAATAGACACCATCTCTCATATGTCTCTACTGGTTGCCAGCCTGCTTTTCTTTTTCCTTTGAAATTAAGTGCCATCGTATTATGAGGATGGAGCTGTCAAGACCCGTATGAAAACCCTGGCCCAATTACCAAGTGGCAGGCAGCCCCTGGGTGGCTGCAGGGAGGAGGGACTCGAGCCATCACCCACAATACGGCTTAATATGATCGCTTTGAGAGAGCTTAAAAAGGAGTTCAAAAGCAACAGAATAAATTAACCAGCCAGGGCTTTAGTCTGCTGGAGTTTGATGTTATCCTCTGCCCAGCTCCTGTCCATTAGCTTAATGAAAGCAAATCAAATGAATTATTTAATAAAAAAGATTTTCTTTTTAATGAAATCCATTGCTGATCAAATTAGATAATGGATGGATGAACAGTTTGAACAGCATAATGCATAGCCCACTCTCTCACTATTTTTAAGCATTAGAAGGGGCTTTTCTCTGTGATTGGACAAATGTCTCCTGACAATGTCCATCAGCATACAGGCTGTTCTCTGATGATAACCTTGTAGCTTTGGCAAGGCATCTGTGTAAGAGTGAGCTGCTAGCACTGGGCTGATACTCCAGATACCAGATCTTTCTGTAGTGAAAATAACAGGAGATTAGAGCCTGGAAAAGCTAAGTAAGTTAGTTTGCCTGTAATCTTTGCCAAGTCATTTCTTTCTCTTGATCTCAGATCCCTCATCCACGTGGTCATATGAATATGTACCACACAGATTTGTATAAGCAACTTCAGTTGAAGCCTGATATACAAGAAATATTCAGTATATGTATTTAAATTTGCTTTTCTGTTGTTGTGATAGATATCACAACCAAAAGCAATTTAGAAGAAAAAAGGGCTTATTTGACTCATATTTTCAAGTATCAGTTCATCATTGAGTGAAACCATGGCAGGAGATCAAGCAGGAACTGAAGCAGAAACCATGGGTGAAGGTTGCTTATTGGCTTTCTTCTAGGTTCATATTCTTATACAGCCTAGGGCCTACCTGCCTACAAATGACACATCCTACAGTGGACTTGAACCCGTATATCAATTAATAACCAAGAAGATACCGGACATATAGGTCAATGACCAAGATGAGGGGGCAGTTCTCCGATGAGTTTCCCTCTGCTCAAGTGTGTCAAGTTGAAAAATGATTAGCCATCACAATATGCTAGTTCTGTCCCTTAATACCTGAACACTCATCTATTGTGCCCAGGCGCTAAGTTTAGAGATCATGACAGGTGGAAGAAGTAGTGTAGGTTATGACTACAAAGGATTAGACACCTTCAGTTTTAACTACCCAGAAATAATGCCCCTATAATGCAGGTGCCCAATTTTCATCTCGTAAACTCCTTGCACAGAGAAGTCATATCTGTCACAAGAATTCTTCACAGGGGACATAAACAATGGCTATTCCCTTCTTCCCATGTGGTCCCAATGATAAGACAAGGCACTATTTCACCAAATTTCACCTTGAGGGAACCAAATGAGTTCACTGAGATTAAAAATAGAGCATGGGTGAAGGGTTAGTAACAGGTACATACATGGGTATCCCTAAAGAAAACACTTTAGAATGTCTTCACTCATCATGGATAACAGCTCCCCCAAAGTTGCATATATTGAAACCACTTCCCTTAGTTTTTCTCAGACTATGTACTCTAGCTTCTCCCCAAGACCACAAGAGCATGTGCAATTAGGATGAAATTAGAATATCTAGAGGAGTGGCCAGCCACTCAGGTGAGAGACCAGTGATCTTCCCTTCCCTGTCCTTATAGGAGGGAATGCCAACATCCCAGAGACCCTATTTCCATGGACCTTAAAATGTAGGCCTATCTGATTTCATGATGATGAGGACAGTTTGTCTCTAAAGATACTGCCTTATAACACTATCACACAAACTGTCAAGATAAACATATATTTCAGTAAGACCTATTAAGCCACCACCATTTCACTCTCCATGCCTATGAGATGCCTATGAGTATGGACCTTTATTTCTTCTGAATATATTTTAAACAAGTAAAAGAATTTCATCAATGAACTTGATTTCTTCTTTAGCATCCTGCGCACATTAGGCTTTTGAAAGAAGTATTCAAATAGGAAATACGGCACTTATAAATATGGAATCCTGCTCTTTCTATTTAAGCCATGGTTTTACTCTTAACCTTTTAATATCAACCGTAAGTCATCTGAGAGGAGGATGTTTGATTGCAATTTCACTATTTATCTACTGAGATTATGGACAAGATCTTCAATGCATATTGGAATATCAATATTTTCATATTAAATCAGCCATCACAGTCGAAAGGTCATACATTTTAATTGATCTTCAGTAAAATGATAGGATAATAGTAAGTTCTTTTCTCAAATAGGCTACTTATGTCTTCCTTGCAATATGAGCTTCTTGAGAGCACACTCCCAGGCAGCCTCCTTCTGATACACAGGATACATTAACTACCCCCCATAATGTGCTAATTAGCAAGTGGATTAGTGTGTGTACTAGCTCTCTTCCTTTGGAAAAGAAATGAGCTCTTTCTCTTTGCAAAAATAAGTCAGTGTTGTGGCCCAAAAGGACTATCATACGACATTTAAAGGGACATAGCCTTTATTTGAAGACTGAGATAGAAAAAAATTAGTTGACAAAGTTCAACATTCTTTCATGATTTAAAAAAAAATGTTGACAAATTAAGTGGAGGAAGAATTCACAATGCAATAAAGGCCACAGAAGACATACCAGTGGAAGGAAAGGGTAAAACTTGAAAGCTTTTCATGTAAGTACTGGAGCAAGGCAATGATGCATATGAATAGTGCTTCTATAGGACATGGTCCTCTTGAGCCTACACAGAGTAATTACCCACAGAAAACAAACATGGTCTAGTCTGAAAGAAACAAGTGTTTTTTTCAGATGACGCAATCATATATGCAGAGCTAGAGATATTGAGATCCATAAATATCTACATGTAGGGAAGAAGAGGAGGCTTTGGCTTACTGTACAAGACTGAATCCCACATACTGAATTATGTTTCAAAACCAGCATTTACCAGTGATGGATGGGGTGGGGATATCTGCGTTAGACGAGAATTTTCAAGGATGGTAAATCTAGCAGATCATTCTGGTGACTAGCAGAATATTGAGAATATCTTTAGAGATCTCACCATCAGTTTTTTATTCACAAAAGAACAAAAGGACAATTTGTGCTATTGACCTTGATTATGATATCAAAACTACTATGGCCAATGAGATGGGACTTATGTTCCTCTGCAAGGGACACAAAGAGAAGTACTGAGTATTGCCTAGAAGCTGCGTCTGACAAAGAGGGAATGTTGGACAAACTGTAAACATTTTGTACATTCTAGTGTACAACAGGGAGAACCAGATTTACAGAACAATTGTCAATAATAAAATAGTTGTTATAAAAGCAATGACTCAACGTGTTATATTTAGCAATATATATATGCCTGCAAGTACAATAAGTGAAAAAGGAGGCCATGAATTTAAGAGTAGAGAGGAGTATATAGGAGGGTTTAGAGAAAGAAAAAGACAGAGAAAACATTGATATTAAATTATAATCTCAAAAAAATGTAAAAAGCAGTGAAAGTTATATATAAAATCAAGGTCATGTATGGGTCATTTGACAAAAACTGGAATACAGACAGTAGAATATGTAATTTAAATATTGTCTGGGTATTAAATTTACTGAAGTTACTAGTTGTTTTATATTTATGTTAGGACAAGTTTCCTGCTCTTTGGAAGTACGCATTGATGTTATTAGGTTTGAAGCACCATTATTATAACTCGTCCTTAAATGTATAGAAAGAATGCAGAAAATCTGTAAATATTATGAAATGATAACAATAGGTAAACCTGGGGTAAGAGTAGTAAGTGTTCCTTTTGTTGTTTGTTTTTTTTCCAGACAGGGTTTCTCAGTGTAGTTTTGGTGCCTGTCCTGGATCTCGCTCTGTAGACCAGGCTAGCCTCGAAATCACAGAGATCTGTCTGGCTCTGCCTCCTGAGTGCTGGGATTAAAGGCATGCGCCACCACTGCCTGGCTAGTAAGGGTTCTTTTTATTTACTTTTCTCTTCTTTACGTTTCCTACACTTAAATATAATGTGAACAATATTTCAAAATCATATTTGCAATACAATGAGAAATAATTTAAAATGTGAGCTAATTAGATGGAACTGCTCAGAGAAAGATAAAGTGGGGGAAGAATGAATATGCCAGATTTCCTGGTTCATTCTCTCTGTCTTTATCTCTTGTATGCCGTGTGTGTGTGTGTGTGTGTGTGTGTGTGTGTGTGTGTGTGTGTGTGATGTGTGTATGTCTCCTTTCTCTCTCTGTGTCTCTCTCTGTCTCTCTGTCTCTCTCTCTCTCTCTGTCTCTCTCTCTCTCTCTCTCTCTCTCTCCACCTCTCTCGTCTCTCTTTGTGTATATGCTCATGTTTATACAGGGAAGTTTACATACTTACCCATATAAGGCTATGAAAAACAGTGGACAAACTCAGCTGTCATTCCTCAGGTACTCTCTGTCCTGTTTCCTGAAACAAGCTCTCTCATTGGCCTGAATTTTGCTAAATAGCCTCCTTGGCCACATAGCTGCATGCATGTGCCTGACACTGCCTCCTCAGTACTTTGATTACAAGCACAGGCCATCATATCTGTTTTTTTTTTTTTTTCAGGGTGAAAACTGAAAAATCAGAGAAGCAGAGCAAGCCACAGCCACCACCTCTTAACTCACCAACTCCTCAGCCAGAAAGAGCATGATTTTCTGTCTCCTCCTGCCTTATTATTCCTTTCTCTGCCCACCCATATCACTTCCTGTTTCAAACTTCCTAGTGTTGGGATTAAAGGTATGTGATCCCAAGTGCTGGAATTAAAGGTGTGTGCCACCACTGCCTGGCTTTGTTTCTCTTTTAGACTGGATTAATTTCATGTAGACCAGGGTGGCCTTGAATTCACAGAAATTTAGATGGATCTCTGCCTTTGCCTCCCGAGTACTAGAACTAAAGGTGTGTGCCACCACTGTCTGACCTCTGTGGCTAACTGTGGTTGGCTCTGTCCTCTGATATTCAGGCAAGTTTTATTTGTTCAAAATATCACCACAATTAGTGTTATCATATCATCATAAAGATGATGGATTCTAAGCTACCATCTAAGGTTAGGTGTTGGTTAAGTTTTAACATTGATATGAGAAACTATGTTGTTTCACATGTATTATTTATCTATATATGGTAATTTCTTAAAAAGTGAACTTCTACCTAATATCTGAAATAATTTGGTGTCTATCCATACTTAAAAATATTTTTTTTTAATTTTTATTTTGCAATACAATTCAGTTCTACATATCAGCCACAGATTCCCTTGTTCTCCCCCCTCCCGCCCCCCTCACCTTCCCCCCAGCCCGCCCCCCATTCCAATCTCCTCCAGGGCAAAGCCTTCCCCACAGACTGAGATCAACCTGGTGGACTCAGTCCAGGTAGGTCCAGTCCCCTCCTCCCATGCTGAGCCAAGGGACCCTGCATAGGCCCCAGGTTTCAAACAGCCAACTCATGCAATGAGCACAGGACCCGGTCCCACTGCCTGGATGCCTCCCAAACAGATCAGGCCAATCAACTGTCTCACCCACTCAGAGGGCCTGATCCAGTTGGTGACCCCTCAGCCATTGGTTCATATTTCATGTGTTTCCGTTTGTTTGGCTATTTGTCTCTGTGCTTTATCCGACCTTGGTCTCAACAATTCTCTCTCATATAAACCCTCCTCATTCTCGCTAATTGGACTCCCAGAGATCCACCTGGGGCCTAGTCATGGATCTCTGCCTCCAGATCCATCAGTAGTTGGATGAGGTTTCTAGCACGACAATTAGGGTGTTTGGCCATCCCATCACCAGAGTAGGTCAGTTCGGATTGTCTCTCGACCATTGCCAGCAGTCTGTTGTGGGGGTATCTTTGTGGATTTCTGTGGGCCTCTCTAGCACTTTGTTTCTTCCTATTCTCATGTGGTCTTCATTTACCATGGTCTCCTATTCCTTGTTCTCCCTCTCTGTTTTTGATCCAGCTGGGATCTCCCACTCACCCAAGCTCTCTTTCCCTCGACCCTCGCCCTTCACTACCCCCACTCCTGTCCAGGCTGTTCATGTAGATCTCATTCCATTTCTCTGTCGTTGGGCGATCCCTGTGTCTTTCTTGGGGTCAGAACACCAGTAGCACAGACACTGAGAGAAACAATCAATCAATGGGACCTCTTGAAACTGAGAAGCTTTTGTAGGGCAAAGGATATGGTCAACAAAGCAAAGCGACAGCCTACAGAATGGGAAAAGATCTTCACCAATCCCACATCTGACAGAGGACTGATATCCAGAATATATAAGGAACTCAAGAAATTAGACATCAAAATGCCCAACAGTCCAATTAAGAAATGGGCTATAGAACTAAACAGAGAATTCTCAACAGAGGAAACTCAAATGGCTGAAAGACATTTAAGGAATTGCTCAACATCCCTAATCATCAGGGAAATGCAAATCAAAACAACTCTGAGATACCACCTTACGCCTGTCAGAATGGCTAAGATCAAAAACACTGAAGACACCTTATGCTGGAGAGGATGTGGAGCTAGGGGAACTCTCCTCCACTGCTGGTGGGAATGCAAGCTTGTACAACCACTTTGGAAATCAATATGGCGATTTCTTAGAAAATTGGGAATCCATCTCCCCCAAGATCCAGCTATACCACTCTTGGGCATATACCCAAGGAATGCTCAACCACACCACAAGAGCACTTGTTCAGCTATGTTCATATCAGCGTTGTTTGTAATAGCCAGAACATGGAAACAACCTAGATGCCCTTCAACTGAAGAATGGATAAACAAAATGTGGTACATATACACAATGGAATACTACTCAGCAGAGAAAAACAATGACATCATGAGGTTTGCAGACAAATGGATGGATCTAGAAAAAATCATCCTGAGTGAGGTATCCCAGACTCAGAAAGACAAACATGGTATGTACTCACTCATAACAGGATACTAGATGTGGAACAAGGATGACTGGACTGCTACTCACATCACCAGGCAGGCTACCTGGAAAACATATCTGTTTTTTTAAAAAATGAATATGGATTCAGAATAATTGAAATCAGGTTTCAAGTTTGGAAGACAGTTTACTGACTAAGCTAATAAATCAGCACCCTAATTCTTTAAAGGCTTTAAACATTTTTGCTCTTATTTTATGTGTATGAGTCATTTTCTTTTTGGTCTACATATATATTGACTGCATCACATGCATGCAGTGCCCACTAGTGCTCTTAACCACTGGGCCACTCCCCAACTCATGAACTTCATCTCACAATATTATCTGATTTTGTTGTGCAATGCAGAATATCATAACTAGAAGCTACCTTAGTTGACTCACAAATGAAATGATTCCTAGAACATCTCTCCCTGTTTTGAGAGTTCAACTCTTTCCCTCCCATCCTAATTTGTACTCCTTCTCTGTCTTCGAGTTGCTTTGCCCATCACATAACCTGGAAGATGCAAGGCATGCATCTTGCCGAGTCACAACAGCAATCTAGGATCTACAAACCAGAGCTCTGGTGTCTTGAGGAAATGAGAGCCAGATTCATGGGATCTGATGAACTTGGATCAGACTCTTCTACCTTTATAAATCTAAAAATTATAAGTACTTTATTAGCAATGTATGATGAAATATATGACTGTCACCTGATTCCTTTTAGTATATTCTCAAATTGGTTTGTTCTACAAGATAGGCCCAGAAGGGTTCTTTATTTTTCTTTCATTGCTCCTATTTTGGGAATACCAAAAAGAGTTATTATAAATCACTCAGGCATGAAACAAATGACTGAACTAAACTTGTGAAATGACTTCAATTTACAAACTAACAAAGCCTGTGTGCTCCTGCAGAGGCAATAGTCTATTATAAGAATTGCTCTGCAGTTTAGGGTTTAGCATTCAGGCCTCAGCCAGGAGATAGAGATGAAATTGCTTATGTACTTCGTCTCACAACACTATCTAACTTCGTTGTGTGATACAAAACACCAAAGCTAGGAGCCTACTCAGCTGAATGGAGGGAGAGATTGGAATTTTCAAAGATTAGTTTTTGAACTTGAAGAGCCAGTCAATATTCTACTCCTGATTTTCTAGAACTGTCCATTTTGTTGCTCCAACTGGATGGCAATACTGATACTACAACTCTCTAAGAAAACAGAAATGTTAAAAGGGGAAAAGAGAAGGTGGGGATTTAGCTCAGCAGGGGATGGCTTGCCTGGCAAGTATAAAGTCAGGGGTTAGATTGCTGGTACAAAAGAAAACAAGAACAAAAACTCTGACTCAACAATATTGAGCTTTGAGCTGAGGTTAATAAATGTGGACTCAGAAGTCATTTTCTTCTTTACTATTATTCCACCTATGAGTGAGTCAGTGATCAATGTGAGCTTTTTGGAGAAGCATTCTCTTAATGCAATGTTACCATCCACCAAAAATTCAGCACCTATGACCTGTTTGGCACTGTTCCTACTCTGTGTTTGTCTCTGCACCAAGGGTCCCATACCTAATACAACACAGGTCCATTAAAAGTTCAAGCTGAATTAGGAAAGCAAGCTATAAACAGGTCATTGAGATACTACTTGATGAAGAGGGTACTTGGAAATGGTATAAAAACTTCATAAATGGCAAAACTGAGAATCCTAAATGCACTGCAACACACTGCAGTGGATAGTTCTTAGCAAAATGGACTGTCACTTATAACTAAACAACCAGAGCTTTGGCTGGCACAATAATTTCCAACTGTCAAGAGGCTATTTAGAAATACTGTAACCTAAGGCCATACACATTTTAGAGAATAGGGATAGGGTAATAGCTGAGAGATGTGGATATTCCTATCATAGGTCATCCCAGGAGAACCTCAGTCCCACATCAGAAAATGAGCATGTAGAAAAAAAAATTTAAGGATAAAACCTACACTCCAAAATTCACAGTTTTAACTTTCAACTACCAGTAACAGAGAACATGTCTGTATTTGGACAAAGAGATACTAAAAAATGTAACTGAGTCGTTGAGATGAGTCTGAATTTAGCACAATGAATGTCCCTATTAAGAGATTAACACACAAGGACTGAGACTGAAGAGTTTTGTAAAAGTTACAACTAATTTTACAATAGTTTCAGATTTAAAGAAATGCTCAAGTGAAAATGGAGTCACATATACCCCATACTCAGGTTCCACTATTAAAAATCTTACATTAGAATTGTACATTTAGTATAGTGAATGAACCAAGATGTCTGCATTAATGGTGCTCTATATTTTATTCATCACAGTTCTCTAATTTTTGTCTAATGAACATTTTCTTTTTCTCAAAAACGCAGCTAGGATACCATATGATATGTGATTTCCATGCTTCCTTACAGTCTACCTAACAATTTTTCCCCTCTCATTTGGATGACTTACATAGTTTTATACAATATTATTATTTTACAGATGGCTATTGATTTGTATGTTTTTCCTTTCCAACCATTTTTAGTGTAACTTTTAGGAAAATGTAACTATGTGCCGCCATGTATGAAGGGTGGGTTGATAAGCAACCCTGCAGCAGTGCTTTTCTTTGAGCCACCAGTCAGCTCACAGATAACAACACAGAGACACGGAGACGACTCCTTATTAATTATGAAAGCCTGGCCTAGCCTAGGCTTGTCTCAACTAGCTCTTATGACTTAAATTAACTCGTTTATATTAATCTATGTTCTGCCACATGGAGTTACCTCTCTTCCATCTTGCACCTCCTGTTTCCTCTCAGTGGCTGGATGGTGACGCTTCCTCTCTTCTTCCCAGAGTTCTCTCTCTGCCTGCAAGTCTGGCCTATCCCTCCTGCATAGCTATTGGCCATTCAGCTTTTTATTGGACCAATCACAGCAATACATCTTCACACAGTATACAAATATCCCACAACATTTCTCCTTTGGTCTGAATAAAAAGAGGTTGAATTCTAACACAGTAGAACTATATACAATAAGATCAATTATCAAGTAAGAATATTTACAATGTGCAGTCCATCTGTATTTGGCAAATTTCAAGAAATTATTTTATTATCTACCTTAAGCAATAGTAGAAACATACATACAGTATTAAAAAAAAAAACCTTAACCCAGCACTCGGGAGGCAGAGCCAGGCGGATCTCTGTGAGTTCGAGGCCAGCCTGGGCTACCAAGTGAGTTCCAGGAAAGGCGCAAAGCTACACAGAGAAACCCTGTCTCGAAAAATCAAAAAAAAAAATAAAAATAAAAATAAAAAAACCTTAAATCTGTACCAATATGCAAAACTCTATAACAATACAAAATATTTGAGATTAATAGTTGCTTTTCAGTTTAAAGTAGATTCAATAATCTACCCTTTTATCCTATCATTTTATATCCCCCTTTCTTTTCAGAAAGAGATCCCTGAATCTAACCTTTGTTTACTTTTTTTCTGACAATTATCAATAATAACATGTAACTAACCCCCCTAACTGATGACAAACTGATTTGACATTTGACAAAAATCATTGACAAGATGATTTTTTTTGTTTTATGTTTGACAAGGTAAAAGGCATCTGTTAACTTTATAAGTTTGTTTGGACTGTATAACCAAACTGTGAAATAAATCTATATCCATGCCATATGAAAGGGTGGCATGTAATAATAAGTCTTGAGGACTCTATAGCCAACAAGATTTATCATGTCTTATCCAGTCTCAGCGCTGTTCCCATGTATAAGGATGAGTACATACATCAGCTATCTTGTAGTTTTTCATTGTTGTTCCTTTATGTTTGTACCAAGATTTTCAGGAGGTCTCCCCGAGTCAAATCTAATCTCTATTAACTTTGAAGAAATCCACAGTTTTTTGTTCCCCGTGGAGACAAAAGCACAACCTTTCCCCCAACAGAACCCATTTTCAACTTTCATTCTGAAGCCAAGACATCCCTAAAGTGTATAGGCTGGTTTAATTCAGCAGTCCCTTCCACAATCCCATGTCTCTAAGAAGCTGCCATTTACTCATCAGCATTCAAAAAATTCAAAGTCAACAAAGTAACAGAAAGGACCCAGGTATCTTGTGTATCTTCCACCTTTATGTGGCTTATTTTTTATATTACTTTACTTTTTCTTTAAAGACTTTATTATTTTTAACTATTTCTTCTTTCTATGACTGTCTACACCTATTTTATTTTCTTTCATTATCATCTAAGCACATTTTTAAGCATACTATGTCTATTCAGAGGTTTTCTCCACCTGGACCTGGTTTTCTGCACATTTGCAGCCTTCTCTGACCATGTGAGCCAAATCTTAAATAGCTAGGCTACCACTGAGGCTGTCTCTGATCCCATAGGTTCCATAAGAATCTAGCCTGATGCCAGTGGGTACCAGCCTGGAGCTGCATTTACCTGCCTCAGGGAATTTGTTGTGTCTACTACCTATAACAGGAGTTTGTCCCCAGTTAGGCTGCTCAAATGCTAAGCTGCACAACAGGGCCTCTTAAAAGAACTGTGCCTCTGTTTGCTGAGCTTACCTGAGCAACCACTTTCTCAGGCCCTATATGGATACTTGTGGGCCCATGTTTGACACCATATGCAGTGAGTCTTTCTCTGTCCCAGCAGACAGCTCCAAAATCATGACACACAGACTTATTATTAATTATGAAAGCTTGGCCGATAGCTTAGGCTTGTTTCTAATTAGGTCTTATAACTTATATTAACCCATATCTTTTAATCTACATTCTTTTATGTGTCTCAGTTACCTTTACTTTTAGTGCCTGTGTTGCTTGCTCTATGTCTCCTGGCATATAATAACTACATAAGATCAGAAAACTTTCATTTTATCTGTTAACAACAAAAAGAATTCTGGTGTTTACACTCGCGTTTCTTCCATTGTAGTTTTTAATTATAAAACACAGGGCCATTTTTTTGTTTGTTTAAAATATTTCAGTATCAAAGTAGATTTCAATGTCTCCACCCATATTCAGGACATTAGCATCTCTAAGTAATCTATCTTTATTTTTGTCACATTCTTTTACCAGTCATGACTACAACACCTCCAAAACTTCATTCTTCTATAGGCAAAGTCCCTATCTTATAGGAAATCATTCAAATAGCTACAATATGTTCTTCATGACTCAGGGAACACAGAGGGTGGTATTGGAAGAGCCAAGAACTTTTACGAAAAAATTGTCTTCTGGACTTAACATAGCTATTGTACTCATGGAATTAATGTGCCCGTGGTTATCTCATAAAACATACAAAAGATTGGGCCAATCAACCTTTAGTTGCAGATAAGGGATGGGTCTATGAGCTCGTACCCCTATCATTCCCAAAGTTCCCAGTAGTTAAGGAATTTGGGTATCCTGATGGTTTTAGCTGTCAGTTCAACATAATGCAGAGTCATCTGAGAAGAAAGCCTCAACTGAGGAATTATTTAGATAAAACTGGCCTGTAGGAATGTTTCCATCAGTTTTGGTTGTAATTGAAGTAGGTGCCCCAGCCTTTTGTGGGTAGCAGCATTTCCTGGGCAGGTAGTCCTGAACTGTGAAAAACTATAGCCTGATTATGACCAGTAAGCATCTCTGCCTTAAGTGTTTTACTCTAGCTCCTGCATTGATTACCTTCAAGGATCAAGGGGTTTTCAGCTGTATCAAACCTTTCATCCACTAAGTTCTGTTTGGTCACAGAATTTCATCACAGCAAAACAAAGGAAACAAGAAGGTTGGAGATGCAATATCAGTTTCTTCAGTGGCATAGCAACAGAGTAGTTATCCTTGCCCCTCTCTCCCCTGAATAACTTCCTCACCATGTTTTGATAACTCTTAAATTAAACTCAGTGTGACACACACACACACACACACACACACACACACACACACACCTGCATAAAAGTAGGGGTTATTTGTTGAGAAGAAGGGTGCCTGTGAGACAGTGGAGAGAGTGAAGGGAATGAGAGATGAGACCAGTGGGTGAAAATAACAAAAAATCATTTTTAAATATTATGAAACTGTCAAAATTTTAAATGGGAAAATTAGTTATTAAATACTAAAAGAAATTACAAGGAACTAAGATTCCATCTTTGTAGGTTTGTAGTAGACGAGTAAAACCCACTTACCCATTGAAACACTGAAACAGTAGTTACAGGAAATGAGCAGGAAGACAGGAATTCTTTTGTAGTGGTGCTGATATTTTACATTTCTTGTAGTTGAATTTAGTAAAGGAGTACCTGGTTTTTCTTACAAAAAATTTGTAATGTCAGCACAGTTCTGAGTATTGTACGGTGTTCATGCCCTAGAAATTTAAATTTTATTTTCTTTCAGATTTTTCAAATCTGGCAATCTAGTTTAAGGTCAGAACCTTTCTGACTGTTGAGTTAATTCCAGTCATTAGAGTTGTGACTGGGATTTATCATTTTAAAATTCATGTAGAACTTTCATGGAGTGGGCAATGTATCAGGCATTGAAGGATGCAGGATGGATTAGACTCTGTCCCTGACTTTGAGAGGCTCATCAGTCAGTATAAACTATAGACCCACATAACTGAAGTAAAAGAAGGTAGATTCCAAAATACAGGAAGTTTTGTAGGACACATTATGAGAGAATGTCTCCAAAATAAGTGTGAATTAAGAAATAGGTAGAATATAGATTAATCAAGGTTTTGTAGAAAAGGAATAAATTCTTGGTATTTAGGACCAATTTTATGAACTGATTTGAACAAGAGAGAAACACAGCCACAACCGATCCTTGTCCCCAAAGCCATAATTCTCTCTTTTGTGGAGGTTTAGCTCCAGAGCTGAGATAAATTTTTGGCATTTGGCATTTCTTGCTACATTTTAAAGCCCACCTTAGGATATATTCATACTCTTGTTAAATAAAAAATAGTTTAGTAGAATAGAAAAATATTTTCTATAAAAATATCATTCTACCAGAAAGCATACTAAATAATGGACTGAGCATTTCAATTCTTTAAGAGAATATTTTTCTGTTCAGATTTCATAATATACAGGTGAATATTAAAGCAATAACAATTATGGTCACTTAATAATATTTTTTTCTGCTATTTTCTAGGCAAGGCAATTTATTTTCAAATGCATAAGCTGCAAATGGAGAGCTATTATTATGGTAATGGACTAAATGCAAAACAAATGTGGTCCTGACACATGGAAAGCCTTCCCACAATACTACCCAGCAACAATTTGCACTTTCACAGATATTAAAAAGATATGCTCCTTTATCAGTATGCCCAGTCATTACTTCAAAGAGTGCTTCCCATGTGCCCCACACTGCACTGTGATACAGAGATAGAAATGCCTGCTTCCTGCTTTCCAGATTCTTTATGTGGGATAAAAGCACAAGCCCTCTATCATGGGAGAATTGTTTACTTGAATTCTTCATTGTGTTGGTTTGCATTTGCCTAATTGTGCCAGGGAAGATCTCAGAGGGTATGAAAACCCAAGACTGATGAGTTGGCTGGGGTTTGCCAGATTCATAGATGGTGTGGCAGCATTTCAGGCAACAAGATGGACACTTACAAAGGACCAGAAGCACAAAGGCTAGCAAGAGATGAAGGAGGGTAAGTGGAAGAAGTCTCAGAGAACTTATTCTGAAATTGAATGTGAAGGAACATGGGAGGTGCTTTCAAACTCTGACTCTGGGAAGATGGAGGTGGAAGTGATGTTTTCAGAAAGCTGTTTCTTTGAAAATACCATCTTCCAGAGCTATGTTTTGATCCCATCTTTAGTCTAAACCTGTCTTGTCAATCATTTACCTTGGTATATTGAAAAACGTAGCCTTTCCCAGCTAACATTCTCTGTTCATTAACACTGTATTTTGAGGCATAGATGGCTTTTTTATTTCAATAATCCCCATAGTGCCTCAATGCACATAGAATATTGGTGAGTTGAATAAAAAGAAAAATTGATTACTGATCTAACACCAATGATGGGTCTAGTGAAACTAAGTTATATTATATTGGAACAATGACAACATCTCTTGATCATCATTTTAAGTACAAAATTGCTGAACTTCAATGGATACTGTTAAGATTA
This sequence comes from Peromyscus eremicus, assembly GCF_949786415.1. Classification (NCBI taxonomy): domain Eukaryota; kingdom Metazoa; phylum Chordata; class Mammalia; order Rodentia; family Cricetidae; genus Peromyscus; species Peromyscus eremicus. The sequence goes on from NC_081416.1 coordinate 105,413,079, forward strand.
AATAGGATAGTTGATATAAATGTGTCAATACAAATGCTTTACCTATAAAGCATGCTTAACAAACATGCTAGCTCACATCTTTTCTTCTTTTCTCTTTATCTCATGCACAAATCTCAATACCCTCAAACACGAGGCATAAAAAAGCAATCAAACTGAAGCCAGGTCCATTTGGTAATTCTGCATCTTTGTCATGCTTCAGAGATCCTGACTGAGCACTCGCAGAGTTTCGCTCTTATTCAACCTGCAAAAATAATCTGAGTTGACTATCAAAAACTGAAATGATACACTAAATATCTCAGTGCATGCATACGTGTGTATGGTGTGTATATGTGTGTGTGTTATCTTCCTTTCTTAATTGAAAATAGATATTTTTCATACAAAATATTGTGATTATGGTTCCCCTCTCCCAATGCCTCCAAGATCCTCCCCACATCCCCACTTACCCAAATCTACATCCTTTCTTGTTCTCTCTTACAAGCATTAAAGAACAAAGAAAAAAAAAAGGAAGATAAAATAAAAACAAAAAAAAACCTAAATGGGACAAAGTGCAGGTCTGGGCTGCTGGGGTCACCCCAGTACTGACTGTTTTCTACTTCACCTTTTCTGTTGTCAGCGCTCTGTTGTGTAACAGTTTCCTCCTGGTTTGAAACATTCCAACCAGAGAGAAAGCTCCTTAAACTTGATGGTAAGCAACTCAAAACAGTTTAAGGAAGTTCCTGAACCTGAACAGATTCTCTAGGCCCCTCACACCACCCAAGAATATATACACAGTAGCCGGGCGGGTGGTGGCGCACGCCTTTAATCCCAGCACTCGGGAGGCAGAGCCAGGCGGATCTCTGTGAGTTCGAGGCCAGCCTGGGCTACCAAATGAGTTCCAGGAAAGGCGCAAAGCTACACAGAGAAACCCTGTCTTGAAAAACCAAAAAAAAAAAAAAAAAAAAAAAAGAATATATACACAGTAAAGTTAGCAGAAAATCATTCTCAGAGGAAGACCAGCTTCCTAGAAACAGAGACCAACAGAGCTACTTGGAAGATTTAGACCAACTGAGTTACTTGGGAAAAACATCTTCAAATCTGTTGAGCTGCCTGCAGGCTATGCAGTGTGCTCCAGGCTCCCAGGTTTTGTGAGTGATCAGGCATGGTGGGTTAGGCCTTGATAATGCAGCTGTCTTTGAGTCATTTCTGCCTCTGTAAGTAACCCCTCACCCATATCCTGCAAGTAATCTCAATAAAATGCATTGACTCATCAAGTTGTACTTTTGTTGTATCTGTCCATTAGCCTGTTGTGGGCTTCTTATCTGTGGAGAATAGACATGTTTGTTGTTTCTTTCTAAGAAAAATTTTGTCACACAAAAATCTTCCAGCAATAATTCCTTTCTTTTTCTTCTTGATTTTCATAGTGATGAGTCCTCATGGCCTACTCCCTAATTTTGAAAAACTTAGAAGCTATTCTTCTCTGTGTCTCTTATGGTCTGTCATTTATCAAAGTAATGATTCTTTTCCTTACTTTCTCCCATTATAATTCTACATAAATATGTTAGCACTTTGTTCTAGCCCCTAAAATGTCATTAACAAACATCCCTGATTTTTCAGTAAGAAATACCACCTACCTAGCTTCCACTTGGATATCTCTACATTCTAACATGGTTCGAAACTGCTGTGATGGAGGCAGATCCTCTTAGCATTCTCATTTTCTAAACTGGGCCTTTGTTTATGTCCACAAGAAATGCTATCCCTGGGTGGTGGTGGCGCACACCTTTAATCCGAGCACTCAGGAGGCAGAGGCAGGCGGATCTCTGTGAGTTTGAGGCCAGCCTGAGCTACATACAGAGTGAGTTTCAGGACAGGCTCCAAAGCTACACAGAGAAACCCTGTCGCGAAAAAAAATGCTATCATCCTTTCCTAATATTTATCAGATTTTCTGGTTCTAAAATTCTTAACTTTTCTTGAATCATTATTCAATAATTGCCATAATTTTAACTTCACATTATGTAAGGACTGTCATAGCCAGAAAAATCTTTCCTGCCTGCTGGTACTTCAATAACTAGTCAGAGGCTTAATATTAATTACAAACTGGTCTATGGCTCAAGCTTCTTGCTAGCTAGCTCTTTCATCTTAAATGAACCCATTTCTGTAGCATGAATTTTAGAGAGTCTTATTAATTAAAATCAAACCCGGGGCCAGTTATTGGGGTAAAATGCTGGATGGTCAGAGATACAGAACAAGCTACAGCTATCTCACCTTGCCAATTCCTCGGCTGGTCCTGTTTCCTCAGACTGGAAGCCTCTGAGTCCTCATCCAGAATGAATCTCAGCTGAACTGTGTTGCTTCAAAGCCTGAAAGCTTAACCAGCCAAATGCTGCTAGTTTATGGTCCTCACGCCTTATATGCCTTTCTGCTTTCTACCACCACTCCCTGGGATTAAAGGCATGTGTCACCATGCCTGGCCGTTTCCAATGTGGCTTTGAACTCACAGAGATCCAGAGGGATTTCTACCTCTGGAGTGCTAGGATTAAAGGTGTGAGTGCCACCATTTTCTAGCCTTTTTATCTAGTGGCTGTTCTGTTCTCTGACCCCAGATAAATTTATTAGGGTACACAATATTTTGTGGAACACAATACCACCACGCATTTCTATTAATCTATGTTTTGCAACGTGGCTGTAGTGTTACTGGTCTGTTGACATGTTGCTCCTTGGGTGGGGTCTGCTCTGACTCTCCCTGTGTCTCTCTTGATTTCCAGCCTGGCTCTTATCCTGTCTTACCATAGGCCAAAACAGTTTCTTTATTAATAAATAGTAGCAACACGTATTCACAGCATACAGAAAGACCATTCAACAGTAGACTATTCCATGCTCAAAGAACAAACCATCACTATCATTGTGTGTTAGTGTAAGTATGTAATTTTAGCACAAAAGGCATATGTGGGAGGATCACCATTAGTCCAAGGCTAGCCTCAGTTACATATAGGGTTCCAGGCTAGGCTGGACTACAGAATGAATGTTTCAAAAAAAGAAGCAAGACAAAAACAAACAAACAAGCAAACAAAACTACCATAGCCTACATCTAGCCTTATCACCTTCCTCTTAGAAAAAGAGGAAGAAAAAGTAATTTCAGTAACTTCACTTCCGACTGTACTGGCCTTCAAATGTCTTCTTTAACTCACAGAACATCCTGTTGTAGCACTTACTCTGTATACAGCACAGTTCTATTCATGGAATTCTCCAGTTGGCTGTGGTGATATATTGTGTACCCCAATAAAGCTTAGCTGGGGATCAGAGGAGAGAGCCAGTCACTAAATTAGACATAGAGGTCAGGTAGTGATGGCACAGACCTTTAATCCTATCACTCAGGAGGCAGAGATCTGTTTGAATCTCTATGAGTTCGAGGCCACACTGGGCTACATGAAAGAAACAGAACCAGGCAGTGCCAGCACATGCCTTTAATCTCAGGAAGTATTATAGCAGGACACAGAAAGGTATATACGGTGTGAGGAAACAGGAACTTGCTCTCTTGAGGCTGAGGATTTTGTAGAGGTAAGCTAGTGCCTAGCTGTTCTGCTTCTCTGATCTTTCAGCTTTCACCCCAGTATCTGGCTCTGGGTTTTTTATTATAAGACTTTTTAAGATTTTTTTGTTACAGTTGGCACACTTTTAATTGTTTCCATTATTAAGAAAGAAAATATCCATGGCATTTCAGCCCTGCAGGTTAATCATTGAAATATCTCAGGCTAGTACCTTAAGAAATGGAGAATATTAGGCTTGCTTCTCTTCCTTTCCCTTCACATATTTGAGTAAGATAGAACTCATTCCCATTGTCATATGATCTCCAGACTGGTGGCTTGCCTTCTGCCCTCTCCTCTAATGCCATCATTCTTGGCCTGTCAAAGTCTGTCATTTACCACAGTTCAAATTCTACCTCATGGCTCAAGCTTAGTCTGAAGCCTTGAGTGATATTTTCCAATATTTGAGACGGAAAACAAGTTCTTTTCTCATAACTCTGAAAAGAGAGTTTCCCTCGTATGTCTGGGTTATACTCATGCACAGAAGTAATTTAGAGCGATGGTTTCATTCACTCTGTTATTTTAGGCTCTACATTACCATCAACATTAGAGCAGGGCTGTTGACTTTAGGTATAAGATTAGTGAGAAGGTTTATTACTTCAAATTAGACCTTCTGATGAGATTCAAATGCTCCCATATAATTATTGCCAGCAAGAAATGATCCACCGCCATACATTTAATTGCAGTCTTCTTCTTCTTTTTTTTTTTTTTTTTTTTTAAAGGGAAGGGGTGGAAGGGAAGAGTTACGATATTGATTCATCGAAGTGAATCAGGTAAATAACATTTAGTGCTGGAGGCTTTAAAGGTTCATCCGTTTCTATTTATTCCTGTAACTTAAAGAGCTCAATTAAATATAATGGGTTAAAGTATTAAAAATCTGATTATCAGTACTTACTCAGTGAGACACTGATTAAAGCTTAGGGAAAAGACAATTCTATTCATAGAAGCGGGTTCAGAAGGAAGATCAGAGAGGCTTTAGCTACACTTCCCACCCTGTGTTTTTCAGTGCAATTACTAAAGGTGAAACATAGAAACTTGAGAAGTTGTCCTAATAAGATGGAGTGGGCTGCAACAACGCAATATTACCATCTCACTCATAAATGCCAATCACATTCTGACACATAGCTGCAGGTAGACATGTAAATTTCTTGTTAACTAAAAAAATGCATTCCCCTTTGTTTTTCTTGTTTTTTCCACAGCAACTGAGTTACAGCATTTCAAGTCATTCTAAGAAATACATTTCTTCTAAAGAATTCATTTAACTGAACTGTCTATGAGCAACAAAAGGGTGTATAAGGAAAAGCATTGTACATAAACTCCTAAGACACGGTCTTCATCCATAGTTGTGCCTTGTACATTTGTATTTTCATTCATGCAATACTGTTTTTAAAGCCATCTACGGGACCTTGGCCAAGTTAAATAGCCACAATAAGGTTCATTTTCTTTCTTCTGTAATGTGGATATAATCATTATGGCTTACCTTGACGGTTGTTGTGAGGATTGAATCAAATCTTTAAAGTCAAATTCACGTGTATTCTCTGAATAGGGTATAAATTCAGCCTTCTGTACCCCTTTCTTTTCTAGTCTTATAAATCGTATTGACAATTGTAATTTTTTAAATTAGCTTCCACACTCATCTACTTTTCAAATTAGAGCTTTTAAATTTTTTATTTTTCATTTTATTTTACGTGTCTGAGTGTTTTGCCTGCATGTATGTCCATGCAACAATGGATGCATGGTGCTTGCAGAGGCCAGAAGTCAGCATTAGATCTCCTAAAACTGTAGTTACATGCAGTTGCAAACTATCATATGGGTGATGGGAACAGAACCCAGGTTCTCTGGAAGAAAAGCAAGTGTCCTTAACCACTGAGCAATCTCTACAGCCCTGTACTTTAATATTTTTAAAGGTTCTACCATTGATATCCAGTTGTTACTCTTCACATATATGTAACATATGACACTGATAAGCCCATTTGTGACCAGAAATAGCACACTGTCACCACAGAAGCAGTGCTGGTATTCAGTAGATTAAATCTAAATAGGAAGGGCATGCATAAAGCAGGCATTGTTTGCACAGCACATACAGTTTTGGACTGATTTCTTTTTTTTTTTAATTTTTATTTTGCAATACAATTAAGTTCTACATATCAGCCACAGATTCCCTTGTTCTCCCCCCTCCCGCCCCCCTCACCTTCCCCCTAGCCCGCCCCCCATTCCAATCTCCTCCAGGGCAAAGCCTTCCCCACAGACTGAGATCAACCTGGTGGACTCAGTCCAGGTAGGTCCAGTCCCCTTCTCCCAGGCCGAGCCAAGGGACCCTGCATAGGCCCCAGGTTTCAAACAGCCGACTCATGCAATGAGCACAGGACCCGGTGCCACTGCCTGGATGCCTCCCAAACAGATCAGGTCAATCAACTGTCTCACCTACTCAGAGGGCCTGATCCAGTTGGTGACCCCTCAGCCATTGGTTCATATTTCATGTGTTTCTGTTTGTTTGGCTATTTGTCTCTGTGCTTTATCCGACCTTGGTCTCAACAATTCTCTCTCATATAAACCCTCCTCATTCTCGCTAATTGGACTCCCAGAGATCCACCTGGGGCCTAGTCATGGATCTCTGCATCCAGATCCCTCAGTAGTTGGATGAGGTTTCTAGCACGACAATTAGGGTGTTTGGCCATCCCATCACCAGAGTAGGTCAGTTCGGACTGTCTCTCGACCATTGCCAGCAGTCTGTTGTGGGGGTATCTTTGTGGATTTCTGTGGGCCTCTCTAGCACTTTGTTTCTTCCTATTCTCATGTGGTCTTCATTTACCATGGTCTCCTATTCCTTGTTCTCCCTCTCTGTTGTTGATCCAGCTGGGATCTCCCACTCACCCAAGCTTTCTTTCCCTCGACCCTCGCCCTTCACTACCCCCACTCATGTCCAGGCTGTTCATGTAGATCTCATTCCATTTCTCTGTCATTGGGAGATACCTGTGTATCTGTTGGGGTCCTGTTTTCCAGGTAGCCTGCCTGGTGTTGGACTGATTTCTTAAGGATATCATGTGGTCATTTCTATTGCACTTCTTATTATTTTATTATCCCGAAAGGTTGGTCTCTAGCTCATAAAATTTGTCCATGTTGCTAAGTCTACAATTCTACATGAGAATTCACATATAGGATTTCCTTAGCTACCTACCCACACTGCCCCACAGGAGTCACACATGATTCCAGGCCCTTGAGTGAGCTCCTCAAACCCTGATCAGTGCTGCCCTCCCCTTACACCCAGGATAGAGTGGGCATGAATTTCCAGGCCTAGTCAGGAAACTCTTTGCAATTGATAGCCACAGAAGGAGGGAAAATTACCTTTCTTTGATGCTTATCACTGGTTTTATACATATATATATGTATAAAACCACACTCCAGGTAAGGAAAGATACCATTCTCAGGAGAATTCAGCTAACACAAATTGTTTATTGTTGTTGTTTTAAGAGAGAGAAAAAAACATGAAGTTGGGTGTGTAGGGAGTGAGGAGGAACTAGGCAGAGTTGGGAGAGGGGGAAACATGATCAAAATATAACATATGAAATTCTGGAAGAATAAGTGAAAACATTATAAAATAAAAGAGTAGGCTTAAATTTATAGAATGAGAGATGCACAAGGAAACATTACAGTGGACACCAAGAAGTTCAGAATATTACAAATGAGTACTGTATTGAAAACGTGGGTCTATGTTGTTCTCCTATGTCTGGGCTCTATGATTGTATGGTTAACAAAGAATGGTGTAAGTAACATAGCTTCAGTGCCTCCTTCAGGTTTTATCAAACTGGAATCCTCCAGGTTTCTGTCTTTTGAGATTTATTTGTACTGGTGCAACCATTCCCCATTCCTTCAGGTAGCCCAGGAACCTACCTTTTCCTGTCACATCACACCCATTCAGTATCCTAGACTCTTTCATTCTCTCTCTCTCTCTCTCTCTCTCTCTCTCTCTCTCTCTCTCTCTCTCTCTCATTGACACATATACATAAGTTCTATATGTTCATAAAATAAAAATGAGGAAAACTTCAATATTTTCAGTTATTTTTCTCAATGTGATGATATCTTTTCTAATCAATATCACAGAAAGATATCCAAAAGTAAATTACTTTAAATGAGCAAAATATGTCTTAATTTTAACAAAATATAGACAGAATGACTTCTGGAGTAGTTGGATTTGTGTGCTATCTTTCTTTGTTTTTTTTTGGTTTTTTTTTTTTTTTTTTTTTTTTTTTTGGTTTTTCGAGACAGGGTTTCTCTGTGTAGCTTTGCGCCTTTTCCTGGAAATCACTTGGTAGCCCAGGCTGGCCTCGAACTCACAGAGATCCGCCTGGCTCTGCCTCCTGAGTGCTGGGATTAAAGGCGTGCGCCACCACCGCCCAGCCATGTTTTTTATTAAATATTAAATTTTGAAGAAATTTATTATGAAAACATTGCAAATAAAATATCACACACAAAAATTAGCCTTAAACAAAGACTGTAGAACTCAATGAACTTCTATATTGTTATAATAGAGTAGCCACTCAAATTAGAAACTGTGAAATATCACATTAGGTGTTATACTGTCACTATAGCATATGAATTTGTGTACTATTCTACCACCAAAACAACAAAATGATCTATTACAGATTTCAAATGAGAAAAACAATTAGCTATATATTCTTTTCCATAACTCTTGTGCAGTAGCTGCATTCAGTCTTTTCTCATACCTTTATAATTAACTTTTCTTTTTTGCAAATTTTACATTATGTGTGTAGGTGTTTGCGTGCATGTATGTATGTCTACCATGTGCTTGCTTGGTGCACTCAGAAACTAGAAATGTACATCATATCCCATGGAACTGAGTACAAAGGTTTGTGAGCCAATATTTGAGTGTTGATTATCAAACAAGGGTCCTCTGGAAGAACAGCATGTGTTCATAACCACCGACCCATTTCTACAGCTGTGAATTTAGACTTTATGGTTGTCTTTTCTACGTGCTATACTTTATTCACATGTACAGTTTTTTTTTACATATATACATATAGTATTGGCTACATTCTGTACATGGAGAGAACATTTTTTTTCTTTCCAAGATTGTGTGACCCCACATTAACATTATGCATTTGAGCCTATCCATATTCCTATAAATTTTGTGATTACATATTTTAGTGCTGAATAATATATATCCAGAAGTTATCCTGAGTCCCAACCCAGCCTGCAGCAGGTTATAAAATAATCACTCAGAGCTTAATATTAATTACAAACTGTGTGGTCTATGGCTTAGGCTCATTACTAACTAGCTCTTACAACTTAACTCAAGCCATTCCTATTATTAGTTGATAAATAAAAGTTGTTTGGTGAGGCAGAATAAGGTTACGCAGTAAATTCAAACTGAATATAGAGATGAAGAAGGGTGAAGTCAGGGAAGATGCCAGCCTGCAGTCCAAGAATCAACATGCCAACAGACCAGTAACTCCACAACCACATGGCAATACATAGATTAATAGAAATGGGTTAATTTAAAATGTTAGAGCTGGCTAGCAATAAGCCTGAGCCGCAGACCGAACAGTTTGTAATTAATATTAAGCCTCTGAGTGATTGTTTCATAAGCACTTGTGGGACTATGGGACCAGGCAGGACAGAATAATGCTTCTGATCACACACATATATATATATATACATATATATATACATATATATATATATGTATATATATACACATAAATTGTGTGTGTGTAACAAATTTTCATTATTCTTTTATCTGTTGATCTATTTGTTGATGGGCAAGTAGGTTAATTCCAATTCTTTTGCTAAACTAAATAAAACAGCAAAAAACATGGGCATGTGAATTTCTGTCTGATATGGCAAGGAGTTCTCTGAATATATGCCCCAGAGTAAAATGGCTGAGTGACAGTTTTTTGAGAAACTCCTGAACTGATTTCCACAATGTCTGTAATAATTTGAACTTGAACTAACAAGTTAATAGGGGTTCCTTTCTCCTCCCATCTCCAACATTTTTTTTTCCAGTTTATTGATAATAGTCATTTTCACTTGGGTGTTTGATATGTCAATTTGCATTCCTATCTGATGTTTAGGTATATTGAACACTTATTAAAATAGTTATCATTCTTTGTATTTTTTTTTGAAAACACTAATTACTCAGTTCATTTACTCATTTGGTGGCTTAATTTTTTTGTGATTTTACCAATATAAATACAGGTATTCCTTGCCCCACAGATATCTATACAGTTTCCCAATATGCTTCAAAACAAATAGCTGGTCTAAAACTAAATTAGCTACTTTTGTGAAATTCTGAAGACAAACCTTAAATTTTCAGAAAGGTTGGAATTTGAGATAAGCCTGGTCAATCATATATAGAGAAACAGAGGTGAAAGAAGACTTAGATGGATGGGTACAGGGCTCATAAGACACTGTAATATATTTTGAGGCCTCAGTTCAAGCAAGCAGAATTAATTCAACCTTCCATCCTTTTCTCTATTCAGAGCCTCAACAAATTCAATGATACTCCATGCATGTTGGAACCTTACTGTGCTTCATTGAGTCCACTAGCTGAAAACAATAGACCTCTTCCACAAGACTCTCAGAAACACATGGATTAGTAACCTAGAGCCAGGTTCTGGGCCTCAGGTAAATGAGTCAAGTTGACACATTAACTTAAGCATCACATTGTCATATGTTTAATCTATGATTTTGTGTAGATGGGAGTTTGAAGTGAGGTTGTGAATGACTTGGGTCAAACTCATGACCAGCTTTCCCTTAACAAAGTGTATCACGGAGGTTTTTTTTACATTTTCTCTATTGTAGCTATTTCAGGATTTTATTGTAGGGATTAAATTTTATCACTTTTTTTAATTTCAGTAACAACTACATAAGTGCACCATTAATAAAAACATTAATGTTCAACACCAACATATTTACTCTAATACTTCCCATATTACATTTTGCCGAGAACTTGTTAGATGCCAAATACTAATGCTAGACTTTGCATACATTATCTCATTTAGTGTAGAACACTCAGTAGGATGTGTTCTACTGCTGTTTTTAGATGTAAAGATTTTTTTCTTGGCATAAGAATAACTTTTTATATAAAAATCATATCAAAAAGGAAACAATTCATGCTGTTGCATTTTCCCTGACATGTATGTTAAGCATTTAACAGAAAAAATAAGGCCAGGCAATAAAATGACCATCAAATAATTGTGGACATTGTCACTCTATTCTTGGCAAAGTGAAAATCCTTTGTATTTGAGTTATGGCCACCAGATAAAGCATATAAAACTCAAGAAAATCATTTAAATTTAAGTTTCAGATGAACAAATACTTGCAGTGCAATCTTGTCCCAAATATGCTATAATATGGTAAAGTTAATTATTTGCTGTTTATCGTAAGGCCAATTTTCACAGGATAATTTCTATTTCATCTGGCAACCTTAGAGTATGTCTGTAATTCTAAGTATAGATTTAAACCAAATTGTAGCCCTGTCATTTTTCTGCTTGAGCAAAAGCAGAATTTTCTTGTTTTAGATTCTCTTCTGTAAACTAGATGTTACAAAGATTTAGGGGAAAATTACCTGAATTAACACACACATTTTAACATGACCCCTAAGACATTGTAGGAAAATAATAGCTATTATTTTGGTTTTCATTTATTAAAGACCCACTTAACTCAAATTTTAGTTATTATTCTTTCTTTTTCATCAGTTAAGGGATATGAGAGTAGGAATCATTTTAATGGTTTCTCTGAATGTTTTGGGTATGTTAGTTAACAATATGTAGGTTTCTGTGTCGCTCTGGTATCTGACTTTTATTGTGTTTCATATAATATTCTTCATTAAGATAAAATATAAACCTGTTTAAGTTTCTATTCAAACTTATGAGTTCCATATGAGTGGTGGTTGAATTGTATCTTATAATTAAATTTAGTTTCTTTGTTTTTCTGTGACATTTGGGAGGCAGAAGACAAAGAATGTCAACTTCACAGGTAGAACCAAGTAGATCACATTCTGTGGGTGCTTTCTCTGCTTTCCGTGAATGCTGTCTTCTGTTCTGGTTACCACTGCATCTTGCAGTAGCTGTTCTAAGGCCACCACTTGTCAGGCAACACCAGTCATCTAAGCCTAGCACACATGGATATCCTTTTTGTGGTATTCTGCTTGTCAAATGTTCCCTACCCTAACCACTGTCTGTTCATCAGGAGCAACTAGCAAAAGCAAAATTAACATCCTTAGTTGTAATTTACGCCTAGCTAATTTATGCCTAGCTCCCTGCTCTTCCAATACACTTGAGGCATTTCCTAAGGTTCCTGAGGCTCCTCGAATGATTACTCAATACATACTCTAGTTAGATTGTTTCATCAGAGTTTCTCACTCCTCTCTCCACAATCTGCTAAAAAAGAGGTCTCTGGGGAGCTCGGAAGATGGCTTTGTGATTAGGATCATTTGTTGCTCTTATAGAGCACCTAGGCTTGGTTCATGGTACCCATGTGGTGACTTACAGCCATCTGTAATTCCAGTTCCAGAGTATCCAATGCATTCTTCTGACATTTGAGAGCAGGAGTCACATATGTGTTGCACATACGTATATGCAGGCAAAATACTAATCCACATAAAATCAAATAAATAAATCTAAGAAAACACTTTGGTAACACTGGAAACAAGATTGTTGCTCCTGGTTCACATTTTGTTAAATAATATGATAGATCAGGGTTATTGCAACTATCACTCATTTGCATCACACATGTGCTAAATGTTCTCTATTGTTCTCATCATAGTTTTCAAAGCAAATCTACAGAATAGGGATTAGTTCCTTATTTTATATAAAGGAAAAGAGTTAAATAGTTGAAGTAACTTGCCCAGAGACACAATCCTCCAAGGCTACTAAATAAAAATCTGCGTATTTCCTTACAGTCTGCTTTTTCTTCACATTCTGATATTTCAGGAGAATTTTTTTTTTTATTTTGCAATACAATTCAGTTCTACATATCAGCCACGGATTCCCTTGTTCTCCCTCCTCCCGTCCCCCTCAGCTTCCCCCCAGCTCACCCCTCATTCCCACCTCCTCCAGAATATATTTTAAAGAGAAATTGGAGCCAAACTTGAGGCTCTGCTGTTGGCTGACTGTGAGCACTAGGTCAATAAAATCAATTGAGTTCTTTTCCATTCAGTTCTACATTAACTAAATATGTTCCTCATATTTGAATCCATGCAACATAGCACTAGAAACAAAACTGGAAAGGAATTGCTGGTAACTCCTTATTGAAAAAGAGGGTAGATTTATCTAATGAAAACTTTCAATTCAGGGCAAATCATGTTAGTAATAATGACAGAAAATCTACTGCCATAGACTTTGCATGGACATTCATATTAACCCTACCCTCCTCACATTAGTGAAAAATGATGTTACCAGAAGACATGTTAGGCATGTGTTACCTCCCTACAAATGATTGCTCAGTGAGGCCCTAGGAACCTAAACAGTAAGGGCTAATGCCATTGCCCTTGGCTTACTACCATAACAAGATGGTAAGAACCAATTACTGAAGACACCACATAGTTTTGTTATAGTACTACACAAACTGGTACGGACTAGGAAGCTTCCTTCCAGGTGGCTAACCTTTATAGTGCTAGAGGTGCTATTCAGGGTACTGGATGAGAGCAAGGGGAAACATTGATTGTCTTTTCAAGTATTGAGTTTTGTAAACTACAACATGGATCTGCTAGGCAAGATATGCCCACTTGTGCCATAGGCAAGGATGCTTGTGGGAATAACCAACTGATTTCTTGTTTAGATTAGAGGCCTGGTTCACAGGAGGGAGCTTCATATTTGGTACTATAAACATAGACAAATCTATGGCTAGTAAAGTCTCAGGCCACAAGGGAAAAACCTATTGATATTGGTTCACTAATTTTTTTGCTGTCTAGCTGTCTCCTAAATATTTAGGTTCATAACCACAGATTAATTCAGTCCCCTACATTGGCCCAAGAAGCTTCTTATTACAGTGTACAATGAATGGTTCATGCAGAAACACATTTCTGTTCAAAATACTGCGAATAAGCAACTGTAACTGCTCAGCTGTACATGGGACATTCCTATTGACCCTACCCTCCCAGACTCAGGGGACACTCTGGAAGAGGCGGGTGGAAAGATGTAAGAGCCAGAGGATAGCGAAGTGAGCTGTGAAATGTTGCTCTGTGGACATGACATGGCTATCGCACATATGACATTGTAACAACTGTGGTTTACCTCTGAGACCTACACAAAATCAAACCACTTAAACATTCCAACATGGAGAGGGCAGAGATTGCTGAGGCCTCACCCTTATCTAAGAAGCTGTTCACAGTTGATGGAAGGAGGAAGAAAAAGAAAATCACTGTAATTTAGTAGTGTGGCCACTGGGAGGTTTTCTGTCTCCAAGGGGATGACCTCAGGCATGTGAGCATACGGGCAGCATTAATTGGATTCAGTGGGTTAAAAATAAGTAGGTAAGTAATTAAATAAATAATAGAAGAAGTACACATAGCTGCAAGGCTTACAATAAGAGGTTCTGCCAAGAGTTGAAAAGGCAGAAGTAATCAAGACATATTGCATTTGTGTACGTAATTTTCAAAGAACAATCAAACATTGAATTAATTTCAATTAAAAAAGGAAAAGAAAGAAAAAGAGGGTAGATTTATCTAATGAAAACTTTCAACTCAGGGCAAATCATGTCAGTAATAATGACAGAAAATCTACTGCCATGGACTTTGCAGACTAGTCTAAAAATCTGTATGTATAGATATATAATTGCCATCGGTTACTTGTAGAAATTGTTATTTTTATAATGAGACCACTGAGCTTCTCATGACATGAGTACTTCTCATAATACCTGGACAAATGATACCTCAGTTTTATCAAGGAGGAGGCAGGTTCCATGTTGTAAAACTAATATTCAAACCCAGATCCATTTACTTTTTAGTACAGACCTAGATACATTTAAGAAAAATAATTAAATCTGAACTTCTTTTCATACGACCAGGAGCTAACAAAGAAACAAAGAGAATTGATCTCATTTGGGGTAGTATTAGGAGATACATTCCACAGAAACTATCCATTGAGCCCAATTTGAAGGCTCTGTAGGATTTTGTCAGAGGTGAAAAACACAAAAAAATAAGGGAGGGGAGGTAGAAAGCATTTAAGATAAATTGAACAGAGATGTCAAAGCATGCTGTCAGTGAAAGTGCACATGGACACACAATAGGTGGGAATTCCCTCCCATCTACAGAGGGGCAGCATGCTAGGCAGGAGGGCTTCACTGGGAGTAACCGGAAAAGTCAGACTGAAATTGTTGCATTTTATTTTGGTGATAAGCAAGGGGAAACAAAGTGGTTGAAGCAGATGGGTCCTCATAGTCTCTGGCTTTGGGGCTATAAAAGGAAGCACAGTGTAAAAATTGACAGACACAGAGAGAAGAGAATTCCGCTGATCTTCATTTTTCTGTTCCCAAGACTGACATGTGGAGGAGTAAATCCATCACACACAAAATGCATTAGTGAAAATATCACTGTCTATTCAGACGATTATGGTGAAAAAGGAAGACGGCATTTATAGTTTGTGATCACACTAGCTATGGAATAATTCAGTTTTCTGATCTCACAACTTCATTAAAAATACAGCAGTTTCCACATTATCCCTTTGAACATGATGTTACTGCATTGTTCAAATTACGAAAAATAAATTGATCTTTTTCCATGTTATCACAGGAAGAAGGCACCTGAGCCTACAGCGTGGTCTTAGAAAAGCTTATTAGGTGAAGTGATTTATTGAAGAGGTAACTATGGCAATAGCATGACAAAATTAAAATATGTAAACAGTAATCTAGGAGGTAATTATAATGATTGTACAGAGATGCTGCTATCTTTGGGAGCTCATGGAATATAATCAAAGGCAAAAATATATAGTGTGTTCTTTGGTTAAGAGTTCTTCCCTAGGCTCTGGTATTGCCATGCATTTTTGCCTTTTATCAATAATAAAACCATATCTGTCTATCATATCCTAGGATATCAGCTGCTTATCAAGTGACTTGCATTTGAAAAAAAATTGGCAAAAGGGGAAATCCCAGCTTAGATTACTAGCAATAGTGGAGAGAATGCCTGTGGTGATATATTGTGTACCCTAATAAACTTGCCTGAGGATCAGAGGATAGAGCCAGGCACTAGATTAGACACAGAGGTCAGGCAATGACGGCACATGCCTTTAATCCCAGGAAGTAATATGACAAGGCAGAGAAAGGTTATATAAGGCCTGAGGAAACAGGAACCCACTCTCTATAGAGTGAGGATTTTGTAGAGGTAAGAGGTATAGTGACTGACTGTTCTGCTTTTCTGATCTTTCAGCTTTCACCCTGATATCTGGCTCTGTTTTTATTATTATTATTATTATTATTATTATTATTATTATTATTATTATTAAATACCGTCTAAGATTTGAACAACATCAATGTGGTGATATATTGTGCACCCTAATAAACTTGCCTGAGGATCAGAGGACAGAGCTAGCCACTGGATTAGACATAGAGGTCATGCAATGATGGCACACACCTTTAATCCTATCACTCAGGAGGCAGAGATCCCTCTGGATCTCTGTGAGTTCAAGGCCACATGGGGCTACATGAGATTGATCCAGCATAGGAGAGAAGCAGAGCCAGGCAGTGGTGGCACACACCTCTAATGCCAGCACTTGAGATCTCATGTCTTTGCTTGGGAAGCACACATGCCTTTAATCCCAGGAAGTGATATGGCAGGGCAGAGAAGGGTATATAAGGCATGAAGAAATAGGAACAAATTCTCTTTTTGGCTGAGGCCTTTTGAGTGAGGATTTGGAGCATTTCAGTCTGAGGATTCATGGAAACAGGGTCGGCTGAGGAGTTGGCAAGGTGAGGTTGGCTGTGGCTTGCTCTGCTTCTCTGATCTTTCAGCTTTCACCCCAATATCTGGCTCCAGTTTATTATTATTATTATTATAACTATTTAGGAATTTGAGCAACAGGTGCCTGAGCTGGCTAACTGCGGTAATCAGACCAGTGAATACACTGTCATCATAGAGCCTTCACCTAGTAACTGATGGAAGTAGATGCAGAGATCCACAGCTAAGCACCAGGCTGAACTCCAGGAGTCCAGTTGAAGAGAGGGAAGAGGGATTCTATGAGCAAGGGGCATCAAGATTATGATGGGAAAACCTACAGAGACAACCAAACCAAGCTAGTGAGAATGCATGAACTTTAGACCAACAGCTGTGGAGTCTCCATCGGACTGGACTAGGCCCTGTGCATAATCAAGACAGTTGTGTAACTTGATCTGCTTAAGGGGCATCCTGGCAGTAGGATCAGGATCCATCCCTGGTGCATGAGCTGGCATTTTGAAGCCCATTACCTTGCATAGCCCTGATGGAGGGAGAGGGGCTTAGACCTGCCTCAACTTAATGTACCAGGCTCTGCTGAATCCTCATGGGCGGCCTTACCACTACAGAGGAGGGAATTGGGGGTGGGTTGGGGAAGGAAGACTAGGAGGATGTGAGAGGAGGAAAGAGAGGGGGATCTGTATGTAAAATGAATAAAAAAATTTCTTAATTGGTAAAAAAAAAAGAAAAACTAACTAATGAACACCTGTTTACTAAAGAACAGGTTTTTGTTGTTTAAAGCCTGCTCAGATCAGAACATCTATTTTTAGCAATTTATGTTAAACTGTGTGTGTGTGTGTGTGTGTGTGTGTGTGTGTGTGTGTGTACATGAGTGGGTGCTCATAGAGTCCAGAAGATGGAAATGGATTGTCTGGAGCTCAAGTTAAAGGTAGTTGTAAGCTGATTGAACTGTTTGATGGGAAACAAACTGAGGTTCTCTCAAGAAGAGCATGCTTTCTTAACCTCTTAGCCATCTCTGTAATCCCAATATTATAGCATCTTAGCGTTCATATTAGTAAGAAGCATACAAGGAAGGCAAAATATTGCAATTAATGTTTAATGTTATAAGAGTAACATATCTATAAAGTATAGAGAAATGTTTAATGTGGATATAAGAACATTATTATTTGTTTATCAAACTTTGCTCATACTTAGTTTTCAAGAAGAAAGTATAATATGTGTAAAAATATAATTCATCTGCTATTATTATTACTTCATGAATTCCAGTTATTTTAGTTACTTTTATTGGTGTGATAAGACACTATGCCTAAGGCAAGTTACAGAAGAGTTTAATTGGGACTTATAGGGTTAGAGTCCCTGACCACCATGGGAGCAAGCATGGCAGCAGGCAGGCAAGCCTGGTTGGTGCTGGACAAGGAGCTGAGAGCTCACATCTTTAGATACAACCAGGAGGCAGAGAGAGCTAACTGAGAAATGGTATGGGCTTTTGAAACTTCAAAGCCTGCCCCCAGTGAAGTGCCTCCTCTGATGAGGTCATTTTCATAATCCTTCCCAAAGAGTTTTACCAACAAGGGAACAAGTATTCAAATATCTGAGCCTACGGGGACAATTCTCATTCAAACTTCTACATTAGCTATAAGTGAAAGTGAATATGAAGAATATGAAGCTGGCTTAGAAGAGAGAGCAAGTGCAGAACGGACCAGGCACTTCCATCCCTTTCTTTAAGCTGATATTTGTCAACGTTCAGCAATGACATGTTTAAGTCGTTGGATCTGGCTCTTACTCTATTCTTCGTTATAACTGTCTTAAACTATGGAAGTATCATTTTGTGACTCATGCTAAATTCCCCATGTTTGGATCTTAAAGGCCCTTCCCTTAACCAAGTGTTCCCAAAATTCTGTCCCATTAAATATTGTCCTACTTATGTGGCTTCTCAAAGTAACAAGTGACCCGAGGCTAAACAAACTTCAGGAAAACTGCATATGATACTTGCACTCAAATATTCAGAATGTACATTAGGGTATTAAAAGTTATAAAAACATAATGCAATCAAGAGACCTATTTAATTTTGATTTGCTGTAAGCTTCCCTAACGCATTTGAGCACAGGAGCGTTTTTGTTCTCTGTATAACATCTCATAAATGACACATTTTGAAAATTATACCCATTTTCCTTTCTTGCATCCACAATAATGAGCTTCTTTGTGTTCTTGTCTTCTTTTTTGCACCTGCACAGGAACCTCCCTTTGTCACCACTCCTTCATCTTCCCAAGAGCATTATTAGTCAGCTCTTACCAGAAAGCCCTTCCTTATGTGGGGAACAAAGCTGTGACTTCCCAAGCTCTGGCCATTCTCTCATCACTCTTCCATCCCATATCTTGGCTCATCTGAAGGAACGTGAAGGTGTTGCTAAGGCATAATCTACACCTTCAGGACTCCCCCAGACCCTTCATTTTGATGCTGAGTTTGGATAATGTCTCTTGGGCTCATGACACTGTGGTTTCTCACTCTGAATGTCATGTTCAGCTCTGAACCACTCCATCGTCTACTACGAAGAGATTGATACAATAAGAGCAAGGCACATAGATTCCAGACTCCCAAATGCAGAGTCCAACTTCAAGTGTACTATTCCAAACACATTTACTACTTGAAAAGATCAGTTCCTTTATTTCTTGAAAAGGTATTGGAATTTTGAATTTGAAACACTTGATACTGGCCTTTGTGAGCTTTGACATGTAGAGTCTAACAACTGTTCTCACTTTCCTTCTGTTGTCAGTATTCCTCTCCAGCCTAAAAGAGTCTTCCATTATTTTTCTAAATTAACTGAAAGAATATTAGAAAGAGAGATGCAGAAAATTGAACGTTATCAAGTTAGTTTTCTATCCCTTGTTTCTTTTCTTGTGCCAACAAAAGGATGTGTTCAAATTTACTGCTATGAGTGTAAAATCACCTCATTCATAATGAGTGTTTAACCAATGCTACCTTCCCTGTGAAAATAAGACTTCTACTGATGACATTATTACTGTAAGAACCACATTTTTCATTTATCATTTATTAGTTAGGGGGTTGTATATATGTCATATCATGTGTGGCAGTCAAAGGACAACTTGCTGGACACACTTCTTTCCTTAACTCTGTGTATACTGGTGATCTAACTCAGGTTGTCAGGCTGGGCAACTACTACCTCCAACCATGGGCTATCTCTCAAGCTCAAGTTCTATCATTTGCTAGGGTCTCTTGTAGAAAATTAAGGTTGTTTTGATCATATCAACAAAGCTTGCCAGTCAACCTGACCATGTGAACAGTAGAAAGAATGAAGCATAAGATATACCATCAAACATGGGCTTGAACACTGACTTTGGTTCATTCTTTAAGAAATTATAGCTGAGTTATTGAACTTCTCAAAATTCAGTTCCATACCTCCAAAGTGTGCAGAGTGCAGTACCTATAATGTAAAATTACTTCACGTATTGAATAAAACCATGAAGAACTACCTACTCATGTGCTAATACTAATATCTATGCTTATTGAACATTTCAACAGCAGCATTGACAAGTGTAGTTAGTAGATAAGGAAAAAGTTTACAATTATTGGTAAAGATTAATATGAGAGAAATCTTCAGGATTGTCCTAAAGCTAATGAGATTTCTCCAGCTTTGATTTTAGCTCTGCCCTGTGGGCATGTATAGTACAAGACTGAAGAGTAACTGCAACCCTACAAACAGAAGCAGATGACATATGCCAGGCTTCCTGGGTTCATGCCACCCAGTTACCAAATTCAAAGTCTGGTAGCCAGGCTATTCATTCCCATTGAGTTTGGCAGAAGAACAAAGACAATATGAGTTAGCCAAGGCATAGAATTAAAGTCTAAATCTTGGCTTCAAATCAAAGTTAGCAAGCATGTCACTCTTCCCCCTTGAATTAAGCTATGTACTTTTGTGATGTGATGTTTGTGTCCAACCTTAGACTTCTTCCCTGTGAGTAGAGCATGGCAAGAACTTCCCATTAGACAGATGGTCTATTACAACTATATATATTTTTTTTTTTGGTTTTTCAAGACAGGGTTTCTCTGTGTAGCTTTGCACCTTTCCTTGATCTCGCTCTGTAGACCAGGTGGCCTCGAACTCACAAAGATCCACCTGCCTCTGACTCCCAAGTGCTGGGATTAAAGGCATGTGCCACCACTCCCCGGCACAACTATAGTTTTAATACCTTTCTGCTAAGCCCTTGATCCTTCAATCTATCTAGTGCAAACCATTCCACATGGATTTTCTTCAGTTTTCTCTGTTATGATATTCAGTCATGTTTAGTCAATTGTATCACATCTATATTGATTGTCCTAGATTATAGAATCTTATATCATGTCCACAATTATTTTACTAGCACATTTTCTAATTTCCAAACTTCGCCATTTATATTAGTATTCAAAGGAACTGAGAGTTGCTTCACTTCTAAAGAATTACTGTTTTAAGAAAGTAACAAAAGAGTCTGGGGCAAGGGTGTGCAATAACTCAGTAGTAGAGAACTTGCTTGGCATACATAAGACCATGGATCCCATTAATACAGAAAAAAATAATGATGAATAAATAAATATAAAATGTTTACTCTGCTGCTTTGAACAATTGCTATGAATAAGCTCAGTTTGCTCACACTCCCTGCAAGCTTTATTATTGCCACACCTCACTTTTTTATTAGCATCATTAAGCTGTATTTATCATGCCTAATAATGAACATTCATTTAAGGCATTCAATTAAGGGTTGTGTTGGGAAGAAGTTCCAGAGTGGGTGGAAGGTGTAAATAAGAGGAGAATGGGAGGTAAATGTGATCAATATACATTATGTACACATGCACAAAATTGTCAAAGAAAAAAAATCACTGAAAAGCAATTCAATTAGTTTTAGTCTAGTCATAGGTTGGTGTGTCATCCCTACCATCACTCTTAGGATACTTTTATTACCTCAGAAAAGAATCCTCATTGGCAGTTACTCCATATGCTCCCCTCCACTAACAGTAGTAAAAGTGGGATGCAGCTCATGAAAAACTTTAGTGTATGAATACAATCTGGGATTGACTTTCAGAAGTATATACCTTAGAAACTTGTACTATACTCCATTGGTTCATACTGCACAGAAGTGTGGTGTAACCATTAAGCTCTACTTCCCCATTTCACATGAACAAGTTTAAAGCAAGAAATGTGGTGATGGTATACAGTTATCAGTATTAGACTGCAGTTTGAAGTGGCAGACACTGGAATCTTAGCTCATCTACCTGGATGTTGCTGAACAATTTCTTAGTGTCAGATTCTTCAGCTACCCTATGGACCAGAAAATAGCCACTTCACATGGAAACCATAATGGTACAAAGATAAAACATAGTATGGAAAAGAGCTGGCTGTAGCTAATTCTGCCCGCACTCCTGCTCCAGACACTAAATTAACAGGAGACTGGTAAAGAAAATGACTATAAGACTAACATGAGATGACTGTGCTTTGTCTCATCATTTTCTTTGAACTAAATCTCACCTCCTCTCATAATGTCCTCATTGTGAGCATCCTGCTCAATCCACAAAAATTTCAAAACACTCATTTGTGTGAACTAGTTGCAGCTGCAAACCCAGCAGCAGGAGCAGGTACTATATCTGCCCAGTGTTGATTAGCATCACTGCAACTCATTATTCTGATCAGCCAGAAGCAATTTACAATCATCTTTAAGCAAGTATGCATCATTTTCATAATTGACTTGCAGGAGCTTTGACACAACAACTTGTAGCTGTCAATCACTGTCAAAGGATAGAGTAGGAGGCCTTCTGGAGAGAAAAGCAAAGATATAGTTCCAGTCCACAGAGACAGTGGCTTGATTGTGGAGTCATTTGGTTATACATCCTATTCCCTGTGGTCATCTCCAGGCCTTGTCAAAGACCCTCCCAGGCAGGGGAATAGGTTAAGAGACAAGGTGGAACTCAATGGTTCTAGAGGCTGACTTAAAGAAGCATGATGTGAGAGTGCCAAGCTTGAGGCACAGTGAGGACTTTTATCTACTTATTTTTTAATCCTTTCTGATTATTTCTTCCCCTTTGCTAATTATGGTCAGAAAGAACTTGACTCACAATTTATCTCTCCATCACAAAGAATTATACATTTTACATAACCCCAAAGATTATATGTAGCATCTA
This sequence comes from Peromyscus eremicus, assembly GCF_949786415.1. Lineage (NCBI taxonomy): Eukaryota > Metazoa > Chordata > Mammalia > Rodentia > Cricetidae > Peromyscus > Peromyscus eremicus. The sequence goes on from NC_081416.1 coordinate 105,435,715, forward strand.
GGTAGATAGATGATAGATTAGATAGATAGACAGACAGACAGACAGACAGACAGACAGACAGACAGACAGATAGATAGATAGATAGATAGATAGATAGATAGATAGATAGATAGATAGATAGGTAGATAACAAACATCTGTAACAGGAAAAGTTAGAATTTAAAATTGTGTATTTAATATAGTTGTTTATGGTTATCAGTGAGAACACTTTTTAATTTTAGGGTCCATGATACATAATAAAGCAAAATATTCAAACATTCACTTGGAGTTGAAAAATATTTTCTAGAAAAATTGGGGAATTATTTGGTACCAGGTCTGTGTAGACAATGCACGATACTGACTCAATCACTAAGAAAGACACAGTGAGCCTAGGAATCTGTATTTCACATGGATCTGTAGGAGAGTTTAGCCAGGGCTTTCAGAATGCACTTAGACCAGGCATGTGTGAAAGCAGGGGAGACAGTAATGGCACATTCTCTCTTTCCTTTCCTCTCTCTCTCCCTCCCTCTCTCCCTTGCTCCCCCTCCCTGCTTCTTCCTGTGCTGTGAATATTGAATGTCCCATTATTTTCCATAGAGCAAAGTTGCTGGTTATATTTGCAGAGTCTCACAGCGTGACAGGCACTGTAAAGTGGTAATATGTAGGATGAAAGTTCCATGCAGACAGCAAACATCACACTTCATTCTTGTCATTTCCCGGTAGAGGCAAGCCCGATGGCTAAAAATCAGATGTCCTTAGTGTCTATGTGCAAATATGAAAAATTAAGAAAATGAATTTTCTGAAACTGAGAGCATTGAATATCGTTTACCTGCATATCTCTGCTTTCTATCTTTAACCACCATTTACCATATATGAATGAACTCTATTTTAAAGAATGTGAACCTCCTAACATCTGATAAAGGCAAAGACAAAAGCCCGCTTTATTATGCTTCTTCTTGAAGACTCTGCTCAGTGCTAGGTGCTTATATGTCATGCTGCCTTATTGGTGGTGTGTCAGTTTTCCATCTTGAATCACACACATCTGTTTTTTCATTAATTAATTGTGTGTGTGTGTGTGTGTGTGTGTGTGTGTGTGTGTGTTGTGCAAGTGTGGGCATTCTGATACCACAGCATGCATGGGGAGGTTAGAGGACAACTTTGGGATCAGACATTCCCTTTTACCTTTACTTTGGCATTGAAGTCAGGTTGCCAGGCAAATAGCTTCATCTGCTGGGCCATCTTCCTCGGCTCCATGTCATACATTCTTCTTCTGATTCCCACCTCTGCTTTCAGTGTCCAAAGCCACTGAACAAATCTATACTTATAATCAATTCTCCTACTTTTAAATTCTTTCATCCTTGTCCTCCAGTGTCAATGACCTCATATTGATAAATGCAATGAATCATTTTGTTCTCATCTTGATTGGCCTGATAACTGGAGCGCTGTCATCATGGTCTTTTGTTGCTGCCTTGCAGAAGTCTTCTTCTTATGGGTATGCTTAGACTCAGTTTCTCAGCAGAGATATACTGGGGCTACTCCGAGTTTTGTCTCATCTCACTTTCTATTTTACCTAGAGGATCTAAATGATATGCTTAATTTTGATAAATCCCTGAATACTGATGAATTGTGAGATTTTTATAGCCAATGAAGACTTCTCTTATAAGCTCTAGACTGGCCAAGTTCCCATGTTATAACATTGTAGAGCCACCTGGACACATAATGTGATTTCCTGACAATTTCCATTTTCTCATGCCTCAAATATAAGACGACACTAATTTCATCTCAATAATTACACCATCCTCAAATGCTTAAGTTGAATCTTATCCCCTATATATGATGGTCTTAGGAGGTAGACATTTTGGAGAAGACTTTGGTTGCCCTTATAAACGAAGTCTCAGATAACCTGTTTACCATGTGAGGACACAACTTGAGGCTCTGTAGGTGAATGAGGAAATGTCCTCAGAGACACCAATGTGTTAGTCCCTTGACCTTGGATTGCCCAGGTTCCATAACTGTGGGGGAACAAATGCTAGTTGCTACATTTATTCAATAAGAGCAGCTTGATCAGATGAATACATGTGCCATTTCCAAACAACATGACCTAGAAATTCCCCATAAACACATCATTTGTTGCCATCAACTTGTTTTCATTTCTTAGTTGGACTGTGTGCCACATTCTTAATCAAGATGCTATCTTGTTCTTTGTCTTCCAGGCTTTCCTTAACTTTAGCTGGGGGGGCGGTGGGCACTTTCAAGATTGAAGTCACCCCTTTCCTTTCTATAACAAAACTCTCTTCTTTGGATACAAACTGTGTTGTTTGATTTTATGTCAACTTGATACAAGCTAGGGTCATTTTGGAAGAGGAAACCTCAATTGGGAAAGCATGCCCAGAGATTGATTTTTGGGTAAGCCTGTGGCACATTTTTTTGATTGATTGTTTATGTGGGATAGCCCAGTTGACTGTGGGCAGTGGCCCCCTGCACTCGTGGTCGTGGATGCTACAAGAAAGTAGGCTGATCCAGCCTTGAGGATCAAGCCAGTAGGTGACATTCTATGCTGTCTTCATTAGTTCCTACTTTCAGGTTTCTTTCTTGAGTTTCTGCCCTAACTACCTTCAATGATGAACTATGACTTAGAAGCATACGTGAAATAAACCCTTTACTTCCCAGGTTGCTTATGCTTATGATATTTTATCACATCAGAAACCCTAAGACAAAGAACAAAATTTTCAGGATAATTAATGATTTCTTTCATGGTTTGGTCATCACTCCATTAGCTTTCTTGAACACTGTGGTTTCAGCACCCCCCTAAATATTGGCCATACAAGACTTCTTTAAATTCCAGGGTTTAAAGGCTTTAATTTGTTTACCATTATCACAAAACCTCTGGCTCTTTTCCCTACAACTTTCTCCATACTCTTTAATTCATGCCTATATCAATTCATATCCACATCAATGCAATATCTGTAAGATAAACTTCTACAACCCTAATGTACTGAGAGCACCCCGCTACCCACACACACTCATATCCCAATAGATTTACCTATGGCATTTTCTACAATTTAGATTTTGTACTTATTTTTGTGATGAACTGGTGACTAGTTAAACATCTAGACTGTGAATGAGTGACACAGATTTTATTTTAGCTCAGTCTTTTAAGTAGATAATACATACTAAAAATAATAAAATATGAATATCTTTAATCAGCATATTGGATGGGGTCTATGTTAGCTACAGTGTAGCCAGTGTCTCTGTCTGGTGTCACAGGTTGCTTTGTTCTTGGGTGGGCCAGAAAATACTTTAGAGTCTCTGTGCATCTCGGCAGAAAAGACATGTACACTAAAATTGGGTGTATTTTAAGAAAAGGTTTACACAGAAGTGAGATGGGCAGATGGAAACCATGAGAGACAATGCATCAAGACGGTAGGTAATGAACCTTTCTCCCACTCCCTGTTTTTTGATTGCATACCCATGCAGAAGCAAGAAAGAAAGGTACCCAGTAGTTACAGCTTGCACAGACAAGCTTCTCTGTGAAGAGAGAAGTGAGGAAAATGTATTCCCCAAAATAAATGAAATTTATTAGCAAGGACATATAGTTCATTACACCTAGAAGACTATGTACTCATTCGTGTTCTTGTTCATTATCTTTTACTTATTTCATCAGTAAGAGAGTGTTTCTCTTTCCTCAATTCTTTATAGTTAATGTTTTCCTGTATGAAAAAATGTTTAATATTAATAACCACGAGGGAAATGTAAATTAAAATAATAATGAGATATCTCATATCTGTTAAGAGGTGATTAGGAAAAAACAGGAAAACAGCTGTTGGCAAAGATTTGGAGAAGAAAAATTCATGTCTTCTATTGGTATTGATGTAAATTGATGTAGCTATAATGGAAAATGGTATGAGGAGTACTCATAACACTGAAGTTAAAATTCTCATGTGATCCAATAATCCTCTTGTTTGGTATGTACCCAAAAGAGTGAAATCAGTATGTTTCAGTCACATCCATAACTGCATGTTGGTTATTGCATCATTGAAAATAGCCTGGCTCTGGATCAGCATTAGTACTGTGAATACATGAGTGAATACTGAATATATGATAAATAAGCACTGTGAAATACTACTTAATTTTAATAAGAAATAACGTATCCACTTGTGACAACATAGCTGAATCTGGCAACTGCCACACATCATGCATGAAACAAAACATGGACAGTAAAAAAATGCCATATGACCTCACTCATTCAAGAATCTCAAATTTTTATCATTTTTGAGGTTGTGATGAATGAGAAGAACTATATCAAAGGTTATAATGTTTCAATTCCTCTGAGAGGTCAGCTGATGTGTATTTGAGGTGATGACTGAGCTTATTAATTTGATTTAATTATTTCACATGGTGTGTGTAGCATGGCATTATCCTGTATTCCTAAAAATACATGCCTTTTTAATGAGCTGATATATCATAAAATTGTTCTGAAGAATAACTTTGAAGATGATGTGAACCTTGCATGTTCTCTATGTACAACAAATTAAATTCCAAGTCTTCATTGGTCTAAGTGGTCTCAGTGCTTGACATTATGCTAAATATGCTGCAATAAGGGATGTGTCTAAATCTATTCTTCAGTCTCTGCTTTCTCAAAATATGTGTCTGATGCAGATGGTGTAGCCAGCATTTATGAAATGATTCTTATGGTTTGCAGTCTATGATACGTGATACAATTGCAAGTTAGATGAGGAAAAGGGCTGGGGAGAAGGTTCATTTAATACAGTTCCTGCTGTGTGAGCATTAGGACTTAAGTTATGATTTTCACATCCAGGAGTGGAGGTAAATGCTGTGAAACTCAGTATTGGGGGAGAGTGGGCAGAGATTGTCAGTCTGGCCAATTGCCAAGCTCCAGTTTAGGGAGAGACCTTTTCTTAAAAAACAGGGTGGAAAATAATAAAGGAAGATGCTATAGTAAAATAATAATACAAAATAAACATCAATCTCTGGATTATACATACACACATACTCAAAGGTAAAATGTGTTACCTAGTTGACCTCTCACAACATTCAGATAAGTGGGTGAACATTGATTAATGCATGCCTTTAGTGACCGATTGCTATGGCCACCTGATTTTACAGTGTGCCTTTTTGATTCCATCTATCCATAAGTGAAGACATCTCCCTATCTTTTTCAAACCAGTCTAGTTTGGATCTTACTTTCAGAAACAGAAGTTTGCATAAGTGATACTGTGAGTGCTCTATACTCTAACCCTCAGGCATCCCTGATGAGCTTCCTTTGGGATGTAGTTTCAACATCACAAATTGAGGAAGCCAGTCAAGCCTTAGTGAAAGACTCAGAGCGGTGTTGTGTCAAATACAAAAGGGAACAGCAGAAATATCTCCATGCCGAGATTGACAAACAAGCTAGCATGCATGGGAAAAATGGTTGCCATGCCAATGATCTAAAGGGGTCCCAATTTGCCCAGCACTGTGATCATGGAATTTCTAACTTCTTCTCTCAACTTTGGTACACTCCTTGCCTTCATGTACTCTCTTCGTTAACAAACAGAGTCTGCCTCAACCACTATCCACACAGAGCTGTCTAATTTCTTGTTCCAGGTGACAAAAACCTGGAAATCTGGCAGGGGCCTGACTGACCCCAAGATTCTCCTATAATATTGTGGAGATAATTTGACACACTTCTCCCCCTCTTCCTGGTACCGGTAACCATTAGTATATTGAGTGGGTTCATTAAGGAACTATCTAGCTGTTAAAGGAATTGCAGGTGTCCTCCAATGGTCGTCCATGAAACCCACCTTCAACTGGCCAGATGATCTGAAGAACTGCCATGAATGGTACATTATTGTTGTGTGAAGTCATCATATTTTGTAGTTGTATGCACAGAACAAAAGCTAATTCAAATGTGTTTTGTAACTTTACACATTTTATAAATATGGCAGGAAGTATTTAGTTTCACTTCCTGAGGCCTAGCTAGAATTTGAATGGAGTTCTGTGGGAATCCAAATTCCATGCTGGAAGGGAAAGTGACACACTGCCTTACTGAATCTGTTTCATATTTTCTAAATTACTTTTAAACATTTCAAAGAGCCAATCACATTGTCAAAATTCTTTTATTTTCCACTATAGCTATCCCATTTTTTTTATAAAACCATAATGCAACAAGCTTCCTGGCCTAACACAGGACAGACAATTTTGTTTGAAGATCTAACAATGTAGCGACCACTGTCTGTATTGCCTATGCCAGCGCTAAGTTCCAGGTGGCATCAGAATGAAGTAGAATCAATCAGGACTTGTCAAACCTTGGCCTGCTCACTGAGTTTGGGATCTTGCCTGTGTCTGCATGGCACATGAGTTAAAAATAGACTTAACAGTTTTAAATATTTGAAAAGAAAATCCAGAAAAGGGATGTTATCGCATGACATGTGAAAATCACATGAAATTAAAATTTTACTATCCACAGAAACATTTATTAGATCAGAGTCAAGCTCATTATTTTATGTGGTGCCTGTGGCAGGTTTGCCACTATACTGAGAGCTGCTCAGTTGTGACAGCCAGAACTGATGTCCCACCATGCTCTGCTACCTAGAAGCATCTATTGAACTTTTAGTAGGAACCACTGTAATCTTTCTGACTTGTCAAACCTACACTTGTTTCTTGCTTCACTTATTTAATCACTATAGATCATAATTACCCTCTCTTAAGTGATATTCATCACGTAGCCATCTTTCACCCACTTTTTTAAAGACACAATTCTTTCACTTTTTATCTTTTGAACCAAAATTCATATTAGCACCATTAATTTCATTTGAGGAGCTTCAGAGAATTTATCCAGTCTTTATAAACCTTTTTGTATTTTTATTCTTTCCTTTAACATGCTCACACTTTTCTCCATGATGCTCTTTTTTCCATTTTCTAACTTTTCCCTTTTTATTGAAAATAGGTATTTTTATCATTTTTATTTATTTTTTATTAAATGTATCATCCCTAGTTCCCCCTCCCTCACCTTCTCTTGCCCCCCACCTACCCTTCCCACCCCCCCATCCACTCCTCAGAGAAGGTAATGCCTTCCTTGGGTAGTCAACAAACTCTGGCATACCAAGTTGAGGAAGGGCCTAGGCCCATCCCCTCTGCATTAAGGCTCAGCAAGGTATCCCACCATAAGGAATGGGCTGCAAAAGGCCAGTTCATGTACCTGGGAGAAGTCCTGGTCTCCCTACCAGGGGCCCCACAAACAGATCAAGCCTCACAACTGTCATCCACATCCAGAGTGCCTACTTTGGTCCCATGCAGGTTCCCCAGCTGTCAGTCCAGAGTCCCTGAGCTCTCACTAGCTTGGGTCAGCTGTCTCTGTGGTTTTCCCCATCATGATCTTGACCAACCTTGCTCATACAATCTCTCCTTCCTCTTTACAACTGCTCTTAAGGAGCTCAGCCCAGTGCTTGGCTGTGGATCACTTCATCTGCTTCCATCAGTTACTGGATGTAGGTTCTATGATGATAATTATGGTAGTCACTAAATAAAATCCACAAATGCAGAAAGGCTAGGTAAAAAGGAGTACCCTAAGAGGGTCAAACATGGAGGGCCCCAGGAAGGATGAATAGTAAGATCTCCTGGGTAAACTGGAAGTGGGAGAAGGAAGGGAATGGAGGCAGGGAACATGAGGGATTGAGATGGCTGAGTTGGGAGAGGGATGCAGAGTGAGAGCAATGAAAGAGATATCTTGATAGAGGGAGCCATTATGGGCAAGGGAGAAATCTGATGCTAGGGAAATTACCAGGATTCTACAAGGATGACCCCAGCAAAAGCTCTTAGCAACAGTGGAGAGGGTGCCTGAACTGGCCTTTCCATGATGCTCTTATAAACAAGTTTATGTCCCATAATTTAAATGTCTTTTAAAAATGATTAAAATAATTGTAGACATAGAGAAAGTCATAAAATGCATCACTAAGGATCTTCCACTAGTTCAAATGCCTATTTTTTTACCCAGGTTTTTACCATTTGTTCCTAAGTTTATTATATAATAATATAGTTATCCAAACCATTTATTTGGCACACATATGTTGTATTTCTACTCTCTCCTGGGTAGAATTAGAACTTTCAGCCTGGAAATCGAGAAAAAAAAAAGTTCATATTCCAGATATGTGATCAAAAGCAGCAATGGCTGTTATAAACACAAATTCCTCAACATTTTAATGTATTTCACTCAGTATCTGTGTTATTTATTGCTAAAATCTCTTTCTCCTTGAACATTGTCTTTGATGTATCTATGAAAAAGGAAAGTAGCTGAAATTAACATGAATGGTACTAGGTTGTTCTTGGAAAGTCAATGCTGGCACAGAGTGATGTACTTTTCCTTGACATGTGAGGCTGAACCTTTAGTATGTTCACAAATGGCTTGGCTGCATTGTCAAAATATGGATTCTGATTAAGTAGCTCTGGCTCAGAGGTTCAGGTTACCTATCACTGCTGAGACAGTGCCTGTTCCTTCTCTACTTCTTCATTCAGAGTCAACACAGTGGGCTGCAGATATAGCTCAGTGGTATAGTTATTATCCAGCATATCCATGACCTTAGGCGCAATCCCCAACATGTCAAAATTAAAATGCTTTAGGATAAACAAGTCTTCATTGGATGATCACAGAACAATTGTGAAGGATCAGTTCTGTTCTAAAGTGGAATGTTGTTTTTAAGACATCCATTAAAAGCAAGACAAGTAATATAGTCCAAGCCATGGCTCTTGGGGCACAAAGGTACAAATCTACACAGAGACCTGAAAAGTGAAAACTAGTGTGTAACCTGTGTTTTCCACTTGTACTACTTGTTTCCTAAGCTGTTAAACTGGAAATAATAGTTTGCTGTATGGTTTTTAAGAGGAAAATATAAGAATGCAACAGAATTTAAATACATGGAAGGCTTTATTGTGTTTATTAAGGATATAGTAAATAGAATTATGTTTTAAGCAAATTAACCTGATGGCAAAAGGCTATTTGGTTTTAAATCAGATAAGATTGGGCAACCTTATTTAATGAGCACATACTATTTATTAGAAACTCTGCCTGATGCTGGGGACACAAAGCTCAATCAGGCAGCTTTTAAACATTTCATAAGCCAGGTGGTGGTGCATGCCTTTAATCCCAGCACTCGGGAGGCAGAAGCAGGTGGACCTCTGTGAGTTCAAGACCAATCTGGTATACAAAGTGAGTTCCAGGATGGGCGCAAAGCTACACAGAGAAACCCCGTCTTGAAAAATAAAAACAAAAAAACAAACAAACAAAAAAACAAAAAACACATTTCATTCAGAGAGATAATAACCAGAAAACTGTCTTTTGGACATTCCAAAACACTGATCTCTTAATTTATTGGGCAATATGCTAAGGGAGAAGCAGCTGCAATGTGGAGACAGATATAATTTGGTTGTATATAATGGGGTTAAGGTAACAATATAAGATACGGATTATATGAAAAAGTATCAATGGTATTCTGAGGTTGCAAGCATCAGAGTATGGTCCCATTGATGAAAATGAAAAATGCAAAAGAGCCAGGCAAGGGGAGGTGGGAGGGAGAAGAGTGAGTTTACTTTTATACATATTGAATTGAAGAGCTGTTGGCTCCTCTCAGTGGAGAATTTAGAGTCATTTGGTAATGGAATCACCCTGGGTAGTAATATATATAATTGAAGCTCATTCACAGAGTTCATGGAATGATAACATGCACTTTTTGGTTATTCTGCAACAATGTAATTGAGATCATATGTTTGTGTATCCACTGTGCATTAGCAGAACTACAGAAAGGCATGCATGTTTATGTTTGGTGTTTACCCTACATCAGCAGTTTAAAAAATTACTACCCTGCGTCGACTCTATTAATGACAGTCTGTATTTGGAAGGCTTGATAAGTTGTTTACAAGGAAGTTCAGAAGGAGAAATCAGCGAGTGTTTGCTGAATACTGTGAAAACATTTTTCTCAGGATGTGTTGCTGGAAATGGCAATTAGTCAATGTAGGAAAACTGGTGTGTCTTTATACATTAACTCATGCTAAAACAAACAGCCTGGCCAATTCAGTTTAGCTTCTCAGACAAATAAATGCAATTATGCTGAAATACAGAACTGTCTCACACAATTCCTATTTGTTGCCATGAATTCTCATTAGAGTTCTCAGGATGAACCAGAAAAGGAGCTTCTCTGTGCATTTTTACAGAAAAAAAAATGTAGTGAGGAATAGGGAGATGAAGGACTTAGAGAGACTCAAAGACGAATAGGTTGAAAAGTGGCCTGAAAAGTTTTCACAGCTTCTTTCTGAAAACTATATAATGTGCTTGGGAAGTTTAAGTTTCCTTTCTGGCTTCTCAGGAAGCTTCTGTGCATCAGTTCTCACTTTGCCAGTGAGATGGTACAGTAAAACAGAATTCAAGTAATTTCATCATAATCATGTGTGGGTTGCTTCTACTAAGCAAGTGAAGGAACTCTATGACAAGAACTTTAAGGCTTTGAAGAAAGAAATTGAAGATATCAGAAAGTGGAAAGATCTCCCATGCTCATGGATAGATAGGATTAACATAGTAAAAATGGCAATCTTACCAAAAGCAATCTACAGATTCAATGCAATCACCATCAAAATCCCAACACAATTCTTCAAAGACCTGGAAAGAACAATACTCAACTTCATATGGAAAAACAACAACAAAAAAAAAGATAGCTAAAAGAATCCTGTATAATAAAGCAACCTCTGGAGGCATCACGATCCCTGACTTCAAGCTCTACTATAGAGCTACAGTAATAAAAACAGCTTGGTATTGGCATAAAATCCGACATGTGGACCAATGGAATTGAATTGAAGACCCTGACATTAATCCACAAACATATGAACACCTAATTTTTGACAAAGAAGCCAAAACTGTACAATGGGAAAAAGAAAGCATCTTCAACAAATGGTGCTGGCATAACTAGATGCCAACATGTAGAGGGTTGCTTCTATATTAACCAATATTCACCCTTCTATAACATCTATGAAGGAATAAATCCATTTCAGGTAAACTGAGTTCTCCTTCCCAGATTCTTCAAAGAAAAGAGTGACCTAAACTGGTTATGTATTAGACCACTACAAAATTTGGTTTAAGGATTGAGATACTGTTTAAATTTCTCTCAGTCACAAAGAATTTAAGAACTCAAAGAAAGTATGTCAGAGCAGCCTCACTGTTACCTATTGGATGTACCCCAGGAATTTGGCAGGAACACCTAGCCCATAAGTAGATTAATCAGAGCAATCAGTAAGGTCTTGGTGAAGCTGATGAATCAGGTCTTTGGCAACTAAATACGAATCACTATGAATATGAATCTCCAACTTGCAACAAAAACATTTCTGATTTGTAAAAAATCACCTCAAAGTATGCTCAACCTATGGACGCTGTGGTATCACAATGTCATCAACAATGTTCATACTCAAGAACCATCCACTCAAGAAAAATTACAGAAAAAAAACTCTTAATATTTAAAGTAATCTTAAGATTATTATTTATTGGGCTACTGTATTATTCATGGTTTTGTAGAGGAGCAGAAATGCTTTAATGAGTATATGGTATGAAAATAGAATTGATAATATTAGCTTAGTCCAGCAATGTCTATCTACCTACTGTAGAGGCTGAAAACACAGTAGCCACTCAGTCCATAATGCTAGATGGCTCAGAAGTCTCAACCCACCGCTGAAGGCTTTGGGGATTCCTAGAGACATGCTGGTGTTTAGTTAATGTTGGAAAGCTGAAGAAACTGGGTTCCAGCATCAAAGGATGGGGACAATGAGAGCAACAACAGGACAGATTCATGTACACGCAAAAGGCTAAGGTAGGCAAAGTGACACTAATTTTCCTTTGGATTTCTTTATGTCTAGGCCATTGCAGAAAGGTACTACCCACTGGGAATGTCCTCAAACACTTGTCTGGAGGTATGCATCTCAGTTCTAGGTATAATCAAATTGAAGAATTAACCTTCATAGCCAGATCCTTAGCTATTCCCGGCTCCATGTAGCTAACAGTAGGAAGGTTGGACACCCATATAGAAATGAGCAATAGAAACTGAAAGAGAATACCTCTCCAAGTTGGCACCCATGAAATATCAAGTCTAGAGTTAAACATTGTACAATCACTTTCTAGATATCTTTTAGTGAAGCATACTAATTTATCAATACCACACAGTGATTAAAAACCTAGGACATTTAGGGGTAAAGAAATATAGCAACTGTTAAGAGTAGATACTGCCCTTGTTGCAGCTCACAACCCCTTGTAACTCAAGTTTCAGAGCATCTAGTACCTTCTTCTGACCTCTGCAAGCACCTGTGCTCATATACTCATACCTCCTGAGCCATTTCTCCATCACTGACATTTTCAATTTTGATAAGGAAATGTACTTAGTTATTTTGAAAATTCATGGAAGACAGATGTTCTGACTTCTACATTCCTTTGTATCCCTCACTGTGCAAACAGCACGTTATCATGTAAAGGAGTCAAATATTTATTAATATCCATCCTTTTTTTTACTAGAGATTTATGGTGCTTTGCACATGCAAAAGTCTCAGTAAAAATACTTTAAGGAAGTTACACTTGTTCAGTAAGAATATGGCTTTATTCTTAGAATCCAAAGTTCCTTATCAACTTGCCATGGAACTGTCTACCATGTCCTTTTCATTTTTTAATATTTATTCTAAGTCTTCAAAAATCAAGCTTTACATCCTTCTGACAAACACTAATATGGAGCAGCAACATTAAAAAATAATTGCAATTGTTTAGTTGGGGAGGTGAGTGTGTGCCCATGGGGAAATCAGATGACAATTTATGGGAGTAAGTTTTCTCATTCCATCATCTGGGTTCCAAGAATCAAACTCAAGCTTAGCAAGCAGTCAAGCTCAGCAGTAAATATCTTTACCTGTTGAACTTTCTGCCCCCCCAACTAACTACCTTTTAGAAAATTAGTAGTCATATATGGCTAGTGAAAACTATATTGGACCATTAATATTTAAACAGTATGTCTATAATAGTATATAAATATTCTTCAGAAGATAAATTAGGATCAGTTTCACGTGAAGTTAAGTTTTTCAGAATATTGTATTTTAATTTTAGTATATACTCTAGAGTTTGCTACTTTATGTGAAAGTTTAAGTACTCCTTACATCTCTAAGTGTAGTCTTTATCACAATAAAGACATTATTATTTTAAATGTTCAAACATACAAAGAAGTTAAGATTATGCTGGGACAAATATCCACTCAACAATCAATAGTATTACCTTTCCACCAAAGATATTTTTAATTTAGTTTTATACTCATCATGCAACCCTAACTATTTCTTGGTATGAACGAATCTAGTTTGAATAGTCTTAATTGTCTTATATCAATTTACATGGGCTGTGAAAAAACTTTCTACATATGATTTACAATCAGTGTGTTTCAGGATTCATAATACACCTTCATTTGTTTTGGAAATTCATTTAATTGATGCATAAGTAAAAAATTCTACTAGTTTCTGATCTTTCAATACCTATGTGTTGAGTGTGTCAGGGAGCAAGTGCTTAGGATATAGGGACATGTTCAAGTTGTTTATCCTTATCCCTCATGTTACTCCAACAGATTGCCACAGATAAGAAAATAAAATGTATTTGACTTGCCATTCTAGGGATTGAAATGTTCAATAACATGGCACTGCACTTGGTCAAAGCCTTGAGGTTGAGTCACAACTTTGTTGAAAGGTAAGCAAACCCATGGTGAAAGAGGAAATTTAGGTAAAAATATATATTTTATCAAAATCCACTGTCCTAAATAACTTTATTAATCTATCCTTAAGGGCAGAGCACTCTTCGTCTAGTCACTATTTCACGACGCTAACTTTTAATATCATTCTAATGACAAGGCAATTTCAGCATGTTGTACATCGTTTTAACTCTTTTGCATGAGAAGTCATTCTTACTTATTTGCCCACCAGCAGGTAAAATCACTAGTGCCTGTGTCAGTCTATGTCTTACACTAATTCAGTCTGAATAATCTCTTTACATTTCATTAGTCGATGTGGCTACCTGTCCTAACAGAGTGTGAGATGCTACAGCAATAAAGTCCATTGAAAGTTACATCAAAATTTAATTGCTCCAAAGACCAAGAAAAGTAAATTCACTCAGTCCCTCTCTATCAACTGTAGTTCAGAACTGGAAGGCAGAGAGATGGACAGTTCTCTGATTGGGGCTATGGAGTGGGAAATCATTCCTACAAAAGCCACAGGGGGAAATCCTGGGCTTGGGGGTGACTCTGCCAAATACAAAAGGCCAAAGTTATTGCAATTTACATATTTCCATTTTGAGACATCTTCCAACCCTTCAACCCATATGGCTTTGGTAATTATTTTTAAATGGAAATTCAGATAGCAGCAGGCATTAAGTATTTGAGTTAGGATTTCATATGGAGAGGCTCGGTGGGGTACTTGGCAAGCCTTTTCTTCTCCTCCACAAAAACCAAAGGGGAAAGCTGGCATTTCAAATCTTAATCATAGGCACTCTACTCCTTTCTCACTCTGACCATTATTTTAAGAAGGTGGAAATGACTGTGGGCTATGTGCTTTCTTCCCCCATGGTCTTCCCTACCACACACATATTACAAACACTTGTCAGAGGTTTAGAGTGGGCTTACATATAAATAACCACAGGTTATTACATTACAAGACTCCTGAAGAGATAGCCATTTGGGCCAGAACACTGACAACCTCTGAAAAGTGGCTCTCCACTAATAGCACAACGCCTGGCTAATTTTTCCAAGTCAGCATTCATTGCTATTTTAGTGTGATGGCTCCCAATACCAACTCACAGTTTAAAGCTTAAAGAATACAAACTTTAGAGTAACATACAATCTTTTATAATTAATATATCTTCTTTTTATTGAATGATCAGTGTGTGTGTGTGTGTGTGTGTGTGTGTGTGTGTGTGTGTGTGTTTGCATTTAGTTGAGTCTGATATCCCAGGTTCTTATCAACTAGGAATGTAGCCCACTGAATTCACAATCTTCTTGCTTCAGCTTCTTTAGGACTGGAATCATAAAGCTACCAACATGCTCAGTAATGAAGAGTTATTTTGAAATAATATTACTTTCTAAACTATAGTAAACTGTATAGGAAGTTTCTATTGTCTTACCTTGTCCTAAGAAACCCAACAAGCTAGGAACCATTGCTATAAGAAAGAAAGCAGTCTTCAGAATCCTATCAACACAAAATCTGATGGCTGCTTGGCCACTTACTCAGTGATGGATTTGGACAACTTACCTAGTTTCAGTTTATTTAGATTTATAACAGTTAATGCTCAATTAGCAGTGTCAATGTGAAAATTAAATAATATCACATGCAAAAAATATTTTGAAATTAATTTTCCTTCCTCTCTTGCCGTTTTCTATGGCATTAAGGACTTCATCCTTTGTTGATCAGAAAATTTGGCCTTGTAGTTTCCCAGGCCCTCACATATGCTCCAGTTGCCCCACATTCAGATGGGCCATGTGAGTGAGCACTCACTGGATGTAGGTGATTAGTGAAGAACTAATTCTAATGGTTTCAGGACTGGTGACTGTCTTATGGACTGTTTTATATGTTATCTATGTAAATATGAGTCTTTTTCCTGTTTTTTTTTATGTGATTTCTTTATTATTATTATTTTTTACATCCAGACCACTGTTTCCCCTCCCTTCTCTTCTCCTAGTCCTGCCTCCCCCACTTCCCCTCTCCCCAATGCCTATCAACCCCTCTCCTGGTTCTCCACAGAAAAGGGCAGGTCTCCCCTGAATATTATCCAAACATGGCATATCAAGTTGAAGACTACGGACCTCCCCTTGTATTAAGGCTGGGAAAGGTGAGCCAGTATGAGGAAAAAGAGTCCCAGAATCAGGCAAAAGAGTCAGAGATAGCCCCTGTTCCCACTGTAGGAGTCCCACAAGAAGACAAAACTGCACACTGTAACATGTACAAAGGACCTAGGTCAATCCCATGCAGGCTTCCTGATTGTTGGTTTAGTCTCTGTGGGACCCTATGACCCTATGAGTGGGTTTTCTTATGGTGTCCTTGATCCCTCTGGCTATAAGAAACCTTCCTTCCCCTCTTCCATAGGATTTTACAAGCTCTGACTGATGTTTGGCTGTAGGTCTATGATTCTGTTTCCTTCAGTTGCTGGATGAAGCCTCTCTGGTAACCACCGAGCTAGCTGGCAATCTATGAGCAGAGTATCATTAGGAGTCATTTCATTGACTCTTTTTTTAAAATCTTTGCAGCAAGGCTAATGCCTATGTCAGCTTGGAGGACCCTCAAATGATGGCAAATGGTACAGGAGAAAAGAAAGCAGGGACATTATGCCTACCATGTTGCAGTTATCTTATGCAGTGAAAATTCAGACTTAAATTTCATCTGGGTTGAGTTGCAAGTCTTGCTAAATACAAGCAGGTTATATGAATCATATTAAGCAATAACACAAGCTCCCTCTTGAGGAAGGAAAGAAAGCCAGAGTCTCTGGAAACTGGGAAAGCAGAGGAAGGAAATGAAGCAAAAAACTACCGAGGAATCAGAAAGAAGACTTGATGAAACATCTTTCTTGCACATGAGTAACAGCTGAGGATACTTTAGTCTGGGGTTAAACTCTTGCTGCTACCTCCCAAATTCCATTACTGACAGGTTATTTTTCCTACTGCCATTATACCAAAGGTGACAGCTAATTAAAGAGAAGATGAGTTACATTAAAGTATTTTAGGCGAATAAATAACCAGAGGAAATTCTAGATAAATGAGCACACAATTGCCTTCACCAAGATATTAGATCATAGTAGCATAAGGAACAGTAATTAGAATCAATATAGGGTTTGTGAAGAGTGTCAGGAAAGCATATTTAATGAGGACAATTAGTGGTATTGTCTAAAACAAATCTCAATAGGTTGACCAATTAATTTATCCTAATGTACACAATAATGAATAAAGCTCCAAACTTCAAATACATTGGATTAGTGACAAGAATTAAGAGTATTTCCCATAGTCAGCTTGAAAACCACCCACACAGCATAAATTGACATTAATAGTTAATGAAAACAAAATTTCAAAGTATACTGCCTCATATGAAAATAGAAGCCTAAAATTGGTATTGAGCAAAGGATATTTTAAATCATAAGAATTGGTCTGGCTGGATTCCAATGCTACCAATTCCAGGTAAAATATGAGTAATAGAGGAGAATGGTGACATTCAACACACTCTTCTGTGAAGTAAAGTCCTAGGTTTGTTTTTTTCAATAGTTGATTTGTTTTGGATAAATACCTTAATTTATCTTAATCTCCATTTTCTGAACTTAAAATGGTCATCACTCTGTCTACTTTACACATTTGTTATGATGATATGGAAACATACCTAAGTTCTGGCTTTGTTTTAACATCTGTTGTGTCTTAAATATCATTAGTTCTCTTTTATTGAAAGGCAAAAAGCATAGTCTCTGCATGCAGAATATTCTTCCCTGTCATATACTGTAACTGTCTTCTCTTAGCTTAAGTCCATTTACTAATAAAATGTAAATAAAACCTGCCAAACAGGGTTATAGGAACAGTTAATTAGAGATGAAAATAGTATCTATCATCCAACCTGCTGTTAGCTTTTTATTAATTTCCTCCCTCCAAGAATGCTAAAGTATTTATTTGCAGCCTCGAAAGCCACAATCAACTCACTCCTTAACCTTACTCAATGCTGGTCCATCTAAAACCATCCCTGGATGCAGACATGCCAGCTTTATCTATCACTCTTCTCTTGTTCCCAGAGATGAATGCATTTCCAGCAATCTGAAGCTTAGCTTGGGTGAGAATAATATAATGCCTACAGGATCATTTTAATGAATTTGGTTGGAATATGCTTTGCCTGTTCAATAAATCCAGCAGAAACTTCCCAGGCATTATACAGCCAGGAACAATGTGGAGTTTAAAGTTTCTTTGTGTGTGGATTCCCTGTTCCATTCTGTTCTCCACAGTGTTCATGTAACAAAGCCAAAGTGTGTAATTTTCTTATACATGACCAATCTAACAATCATTATGTTGTATAGATTTCATTATGAAAATGTTTTAGATATTTTGTCTTTTAGATAGTGCTGATTACAATGAGCTGAAAGATGTTGAGATCAATATGATTTTAATAAAAGGGATGTAGGTGGTGGTGATGGTAGAGATGAGAGTGCTTGGTTGGTGATATTAGTAATGACTCTGGAGATTCTTGTTGAGCTAAAGCACTGAGAAATGTGCTAGTTTTCAAAGGTCAAAGACCTTTAAAACAACTGATTTTGAACTATAAGTATGTCAGAGGATGTAGAATTGGAAAGAGATGGTACCATTCATGTCTCATGAGCTGTGAGTATAATACAGTATTTCACTACAAAGAGCATGGTAGCAAGAGCTGAGGCCATGATGGTGGTAATAGCCATGGTGGCCATGATGGCAACAGTAGGAGTGATAGGTCGTGATGATGGTTATGGTGTTGGTAGTAGTTGTGGTGGTGATGGAAGACAGTACACATGATAATAACTGTAGTAGTAGTGATAATACTTTGGGAAGAATTGTTTCATGGATCTTTGGAGGAAATATCTTGCTAATGTTATTATAACTGAGTAAATTGAGTAAAACACTGACCTTCAAGGGTAACCTGAGAGATAAAGAGATGCTTCATCTAGTAACTGATAGGAACAGATGCAGAAACACTAGACAGAGCTTGGGGAACCCTGCAAAAGAGGGGGAGGTGTGGTGGTATTTTACTTGTACTGAAATGTGATTTTAATTGTATGTTAATAAATAAAGTTGCCTGGGGGTCAGAGTTATAGAGCCATAGCAAGTGCGTGGCGGTGGTGGCGCACGCCTTTAAGGACCTGGAGGGCGGTACATACAGGCAGTGACAAGGCAGTCACGTGTTTAGTTTACAACCAATGAGAAGGCAGAACATCTAGACTATTTAAAGACATACACACAGGAAGTAGGCCTCTTTTTCGGAGAGCTCTCTTGGCTGAAGCAGGATAGCTGAAGCAGGAAGGGTAAGGCTCTTAGTTCTGACCTCTTGGCTTTCTTCTCTGAATCAGCTCTGTGTTTCTTATTTAATAAGACGGTTGGTTACATCTACAGGGAGGAAGGATTGTAGGATCCAGAGAGATTGAGAACACCATGAAAACATGGCCCACAGAATCAACTAAGCAGGGCTCATAAGGGTTCTCAGAGATTGAAGCAACAAACGTGGACCCTGTATTGGTCTGAGCTAGGTCCTCTGCATAAATCTTATAGTTGTGTAGCTTGGTGTTTTTGTAGGACTCTAAACCTCAGGAGTTGGGAGTGTCCCTGACTCTTTTGTCTGTTTGGGGGACCCTTTCCTTTCTACTGGGCTGTATTTTCCAGTCTGGATATGAAGGTTAGTGCCCAGTCTTATTGTAACTTGTTACGCTGTGTCTGGTTGATAACTCTGGGAGGACTGCTCTTTATTGAAGGAAAAGAGAAGGAGTGGCTCTGGGGAAAAGGGAAGGTGAAGGAGGGACTGGAAGGAGTAGAGGGAGAAGAAATTGTGGAAGGGATGTAGTGTATGAGAGAAAAACAAACAAACAAACAAATAAATAAATAAATAAATAAATAAATAAATAAATAAATAAATAAATGAATGAATAAATAAGGCTTGGAGATAAGAAGCTTTGTTTTAGAATGCTTACCTTGCCCCTTCTTTACCATACAGCTCTACATAGCTATCTTATGAGCCTAGTCATTTATTATTTACAGGAATGACTCATATATTTCCCTGAATACTCATAAAATTAAATATTTCATTTATAACGAATTTTTAGTAAACTGCACATTGAAAAGATACACATTATTTTTATAAACAGACAGTAACTTCTTGCTTTCTTGAGTACATGGCTTTTGGCAAATAGAAGTTTTATTTTTACTTTTATTTTATGTTGATTTTGCTTTAATCTAATAAAAAATGTATGTCCATTGTTTTAGTTAGGGTTTCTATTGCTGTGAAAAGACACCATTACCACAGTAACTCTTATAAAAGAAAGCATTTAATTGAGGTGGTAGCTTACAGTTTCAGAGGTTTGGTCCATTATCATCATGGCAGGGAGCATGTCAGCTGGGAGTATGGTGACATGCAGGCAACATGATGCTGGCTACATCTTGACCAGAAGGCAACAGGAAGTGGACTGATCCACTGGGCATGGCTTGAGCACATAAGAGACCTCAAATCCTTCACAGTGACATACTTCCTCCAACAAGACCACCCATACTCCAACAAGGCCACACCTCCCATTAGTGCCACTCCCTTTGGGCACCATTTTCTTTCAAATCACAACATCCATGAATAGTAAACAAATGAGTATTCAACTATAAGGACTGGGTACATTTCATACACCATGTATAATAAAAGAGAGTTTAGTTACTTTTGAGTCATCCTTCAACAATGATGCTAAAAAGAGGAGAGAAGTACATGAGGAAAAAGAGGAGCCAATACAATGGATAAAGGCTAGAATTCAGTGAAAGCACTGCTCTAGTGAGTATAATGGGCAAGTGATTGGGTCCCAATTCTTAGAACACACAAGTACTACTTTAAAAGGAAAAAGAATGTAGCAGAAGTGAGGAAGGATATCTGAAAGATTATTCAATTGAAGATCTCATCAGGAGGAGAGTAACCTATTTGTCTTGCTTCATTCTAAAGTGCCCAAATGAAAGAGGCAAAGAAATAGTAGACATACCCAAGATGAAGTGTTGTGAAGGTACAGGAGTAGACTGGGTTGGTATGGCCAAAGCATAGGCATGGCAGCAGGTACCAGAAGCAGTAAGAGGCAAGAAACAGCCCTACTTTAAAAAAATGTGGAAAGAATAATGTCCTGCAGATAAATTGCTCTCTTGTTATAGTTATGCTAATTTATTTCTGACTACTAGAATCATGGATTAATATCTGTTGTTTTAAAATACAAATCTTTAGCATTGTATTATAGAAGTCGTAGGCACCTAATACAATCTATAAAATTTCTTAGGTTTCCCAAAGACACTTTAGAAATATTTTGTCTGTTGTAGATTTTTAATATTCTCTTCTCTGATTCACCATTAATCTAATTTCAACATCCCCTCCCTAAAGAACTATCCACACCAAGAACACCAGCAAGTTCTATTGTGACTGTAAATATTACTGACAAATAGACTTTACTTTCTCTTTGAGCTCAAAAGAATGCAAATTTCACATCTAGGAAGGAGGCAGTGTTACATTCACTAGGAAGCAGGGAGGCCACAGAGACTGGAGAACAGAGAACTTGAAAAAGCAT
This sequence comes from Peromyscus eremicus, assembly GCF_949786415.1. Classification (NCBI taxonomy): domain Eukaryota; kingdom Metazoa; phylum Chordata; class Mammalia; order Rodentia; family Cricetidae; genus Peromyscus; species Peromyscus eremicus. The sequence goes on from NC_081416.1 coordinate 105,457,021, forward strand.
ACAGGAGGAAGAGTTGGGATTTACACTCACCAGACGGTGGCGTCAATGCAGATCAGAATGTTGGATGATCAGGTCACACAGAGAGAGGATCCCCAATGCAGCTCCTGTAAGACTTCACTGTCAGTTTACTGTGCTCTGTTTTCACTTGGCTGCTCGTCTTGGTCAGCTCACGCTACCTGTTGTGACAAAACGCTACAGTTGCTGTTTTGTACTACACTCATGTCTAAAGCAGATAGCTGAGATTAACTCTGACACTCCTTTAGTTTGCATGAAGTTTAATGCCTATTGTTTTTGACAAAAAGACTTTTTTTCTTTTCTTTTTTATTTGTTTATTTATTTCAGTGTGTGTGTGTGTGTGTGTGTGTGTGTGTGTGTGTGTGTACATGTGTGTGAATACCAGAAAATAACTTTTTGAAGTTGGTGTTATCCTTCCACCACGTGGGTTTTGGGAACAGAGTTCAGTTCATCAGGCTTGGTGGCAAGCACCTTTATCTGACAAGTCATATCACAAGCTCTGGAGACTGATTGTTTTGTTTTGTTTTGTTTTTTTGAGACAGGGTTTCTCTGTCTGTGTAGCTTTGGAGCCTGTCCTAGAACTCGCTCTGTAGACCAGGCTGGCCTTGAACTCACAGAGATCCTCCTGCCTTTGCCTCCCGAGTACTGCCCAGCTGATTGTAAGAGTGCACTGTTGACTTTGCAGCAACAACTGCAGTTACTTAGCCTCTTGAGAATTGGCCAAAAGTGACTGAAATGCCTTAAATGAATTAAATACATCTGCACAAGGCTACAAGTACCTACGGGCTTTCGTAATCCTTAGAGTAGTATGACTTCTGACTTATCTTTGCTGAAATCACTCTCAAAATCATACTATAAACCACATGATAATTCCTCTATACTTAAGGGCAGATCATGCCACCTCAATAAATCTGGATGATTTTTGTCTTCTTTCATATGGAGAGCATGCTAGGAATGAATATTTCTGGCCAATAGAAATGACTTGGGTAGTCTACAAGTTCCCTATATTGAATATGTTTAGAGAGTGAAGAGATGCAGCACAGAGAATCCCATGGACCAAGCAAAAGCCAAAGGTAATTCAGAAGTTTCAAGAGAGCAGGAGCCCCAGCACACACCAAGCGTTATGGATTCTAGTCATTTTTTTTTCAAAATTCAAGTGAGCTGACTTCCTGATGACTCTCACAGAAGGCAGCCATCACATTAAGAGGAAACCCGAACAGCAATCCTTCATTTTCTTTTCATTTTCATGAAAATTTTTTTAGCATAATAGGAACTTATCAGAGAGCCAAATCACTGAAATATGAAAATCACAGAATTAGCATTTACCCAAATGCCTCGGCTCAGCCCATCACAGGAAGGGCTCCTTTTAATCATACCAAGCTGCTGCTTCGTCACTGTAGAGTTCCTTACAAGCTAAAGAGCTCCTTTTTCTTCCAGACAAAATTAATGAGTTGGCCAAAGAATTGGATTAGTCAAGCAAAGAGCTTTCAAAGATTTTGAGGGAAAAAACAAAAATAAAATAAATAAAACCTCATCCACATTTTCAAGTTGTCACTCTACGAAACACATTTCAGTGGGAAGTCCTTTTAGAATTAGTTAATTGAATGACCACCTCCTTTGTGTTTCCTGTTCTCAGAGTGAAAGTTGTGATCTCTTAAAATATAACTTTTTCTTAAAGACCTGAATGGTTTGCTCAGCTGCTTCTCTCTGTCCTATACGAGCCACATGTGACATGGATGAAGTGCACCACCTCTCAGCTGGAAGCAAATTATAGTCACAGTCTTTCCTTTTAGCAGATCTGTTTTACTTCAAGATTATTTAATTTTCCTGTTTTGTTGTCTATATGAAGATTTTTTTATCTCATGTTAAAAAAATAACTTTCACTAATTGATGTATTTTATTTCCATACTGCTTGTTGAAGGCTAAATGGTTGGGAAGATTCACATACATTTCTTTGGCCCTTTGAACTTTACATCTTCACTCTGAAATAGAAAAGCAAGGGTTGGGGTTAATATTGTCAACCTGACATGATATAAAATCATCTAATAGACAAACTTCTGTACATGTCTCTAAAGGAGTCTCTAGATTCATTTAAATAAGGTGGGAAGAACCATCCTAAATACTGATGGCACGATTCCATGAGCTGGACTCCTTGGCCAAATAAGATTAAAAAAGTGAGCTAACGCCGGGCGGTGGTGGCGCACACCTTTAATCCCAGCACTCGGGAGGCAGAGCCAGGTGGATCTCTGTGAGTTCGGGGCCAGCCTGGGCTACCAAGTGAGTTCCAGGAAAGGCGCAAAGCTACACAGAGAAACCCTGTCTCGAAAAACCAAAAAAAAAAAGAAAAAAGAAAAAAAAAAGAAAGTGAGCTAAGCATTCCCACTCATCTCTCATCTCTCCCTGCTTCTTGAATGAAGAAGTAATATGACCAAGAGCCACAGACTGCTGTTGTCATGGCTTGTTTTTTGCTGGGATGGATGCACTGTCAAGCTAGCAACCACAATAGATCATTTCTTCTTTGTACCTGAGCCACCTTGATAATGTCATCTTAAATACATGTATATTTGTGTTTATATCAGTCTATATTTACAAAGATGATAGAAAGATGGTAGGTAGATAGATGACAGATAGATTGATAGATTGATAGTTTGATAGACAGATAGATCATAGAAAGATAGATAGATAGATAGATTTGATAGTTTTCTAAAAAACCTTGACTAATGTTCCCTCCTAATTTGTGTCTCTTCACCTAATTTTTTCACAGCTGGAATTACATTTCTACAACTAATATCCAGAAGGAAAAAAAATCCATGCAAAAGTTTTGTTCAAAGTATAGAATTCAAATCTAGATATGAAAAAAGTAAGCGTTCAAGAATGTAAAAATGCAAACCTTTCTGAAATACATAAGGTCATTATTTAATCTAAAGTTATTTTATTTTAAAGTGTAGTGGTCCAGAAAACCTATCTCATTCTGTTTCCCGGAAAAATAAATACATAAATGAACCCCAGAGACGGACAGTAACTAAAAGTGGATAATGGATCTTTTAACTTCCAAATACAATCTCTACTTATTATCTAACATAGACTTTATTTACAACACCCTGAAAAATGTAACAGTACATCTGGGCAATTAGGAAGAAAGAATAAGTGATATGCATAAACACATAACTGAACTCAGAAAAACACAGGTTAATATAAGACATTTAAATTAACCAAGATGTTTTCTGCCTTAAGTCTAGAACAGGCACAGATCAGTTCCAGATGATCTTATCTAAATTTATTTGCAAATCCATAGTTAAATCTACACATATTGGCATGTTCACAAAATGCTACCCTGTGATATTACACATGGTTGTGGATTAATTAGATTAAATCTAAAGCTTCTAAGACTAATTTATTGAGATAAGAAATAATAGTTTGGGAGTATACAAAATGGAATTATCCTTACCCTAGTGTTTTGTATAAAAAGTTTAAATTATCTCCTTTCAGTGAAACATAAAGTTATTTTCAACTTAAAACACCTAGCAAGGAATTAAAAATATTGAAATGACTAGGTACCATAGAAAAAGTATTTTCATGTGCAATTGAAACTATAAGTATGAATAATATGAGTTAGAGGCACAACATTACAGATGCTCTAGGTTGAATTAGTGATTGTAGTTTTCTAAAGTTCAATCATTTGCTTACTTAGATTAATTTTTCAGGACAAAAATATAAAGCCAGAGTGATGTCAACAACACAGGGGAATAACAAACTGGCTCCTGAATATCTGTCTTCTCACAAAGACATGGAGTAAAACAACTATATATGCATCAGTTCTCTCCAGAGAAAGCAAGAATTCAATAGACAGACTTCTACCACCACACAACTGATACATTACCCACATCAAAGTAGGTTGAAAAAAAATCAGCACGGATATAGCTGTGAACTAGCTCCACCCAAAGCAGAGCATCTTCCAAACTCAACAAAGAAAAACAAAACAAAAACCTTCAACTTACAACTTCACAAAGGAAGAGGTCTTGTACCACACATACAGTATTCAACTTTTACAGTTCTTGCCAGAGGGCCTAGCTCTTATATCACTGGGCTTGAGGAATGGCAAGAATATATCATCAGAGGATTCCCCTCAAGCACAATGAACAAAAGGATGTTTTGAAGCCCAGTAGCACAACCAGTGGCTATAACGTCTGGAATTCGACCAGCTTACAACTTAACCTAGCAAAAAGTTGTTTGCAAGATTTTCCAGCATCTCCCTACAGTTCTGGAGTCTATCAGTTCAATAACTGAGAGTCTACAGAACAGATAAAGAATAAACCTGTTCCAGATTAGACAGGAAATAGAGAACTTCCTGGAGTTTCTTTCCTGGCTTGTTACAATAAATACAGCCCTACAGTGTCTCTTTGGACAGAGACAAGGAGAGTTCCTCATGGCTGAATAGGAAAGGAATGTGTCTTTGCTTGGTGTACTTCAAAACTAATTCCAGACCAGAAACTTTCCATTCCTCAGAGCATCTGACACTTCTTCTGCTTGCTTAAATAGATGAATGGTCAGTCCCTGCATCATCTACCCTGATTTGCTAAAATAGTAAACCCATATCTGGAAAGTCTCCCTGGAAATAGTTTCTGTTTTCAGTCATCATCTTATCTTGTGTAGCTTCACCTGAAAGACTGGCTACTAAATCGCCTATCCATGGGAGTTATTGGAGTTTTGAAATCTAGAGTTTCCTAGATCACAAAGAAAAATTGTGACTCACAGATTCATCGGTTATTTCCCCAGATTCTATGTAAGGACTCTAAACAAGTATACAGACATCTGCCGCAGACTTTTCCTTTTTGTAGGACTGACCAAGTAGGAGATAAATTATGCCTCTGAGGGACTTTTCTGGTGAAAAGGGATTGGAATACATTTGTAATAGTAAAGTATCCCTAGCTGCATCCCCAATGGCTTCTGGATGAGTTGAGGGGAGAGAAACATCCCTGACATGAGACCAGTCTAACACAACTGTGATTGGTGGTTCTCTTATCTAGCAAACATAAAGCAACATATAGACCCAAGAAAATGAAGAAATGAAGTATATAGCACATAAAATAATAAATCTCTAGAAACTATCATTGATGAAATGGAGCTAAGACACCATCTGACAGATAATTCAAAAGATTTGTCAAGTAAGGAGAACAAGCCAGAACAATGTGAAGACTTCATCAAAGTGATGCATAACATTTTTAAAGTAACATGTAGGAATTATTGTATTCAAAAATAACTAAGAAAAAATAATTGCACAAAGGGTTCAATAGAAGACTAAGCCAAGTTAAAGAATCAGTGAATTTTAAGGCATTTCTGTGGAATAGTTACATCTCAGAAGCAGAAAAAAATAAAAGAATGACTAACTATATAAATTATGGGAACATAAAGCATAAAATAAAACATGAATTATCAAAATACTAGATAGAAAAGAATGTTATAAAGTGATTAAAACATATTCAAATAAATAATGGCAGAAATTCCCCCCAAAGTCTGGGGAGTTAATAACAAAGTCAGAATCAGGAAATTCACTGGTTGCTTAAATAATGAAATATGAAAGATATCAATAGAAACAATGAAATACAAGGGCTAAAGGCAATATAGAATAATAGCAACACATAAAAAACAGCTTGCTACACAGAGAAGACATTTATAATATAATGTACTTTACATTGCATAGTAACCATGTAGGAATGCTCCCATAATTGATCAAAACAGAAAAGAAATGATAGAAAATATATCACTATAGACAAACAACAGCAGCAGCAAAGACAGCAACAACAAAATACCACAGAAGAAGAACACAAGAAAGAAATAGAGGTACATAAAGTCTACATAAAATATAAAAAAGAAACAACAAAATGATGATCATAAATCCTCATCTAAAAATAACTCTACTATATAAATGGGATCAATTATCTGGTTAATATGTTAATCAGAGACCAGGGAGGCAACCAAGTATATAAAATATTTTTCGCCGGGCGGTGGTGGCGCACGCCTTTAATCCCAGCACTCGGGAGGCAGAGCCAGATGGATCTCTGTGAGTTCGAGGCCAGCCTGGGCTACGAAGTGAGTTCCAGGAGAGGCGCAAAGCTACACAGAGAAACCCTGTCTCGAAAAACCAAAAAAAATAAAAATAAAAATAAATAAATAAATAAATAAATAAATAAATAAATAAATAAATAAAATAAAAAAATAAAATATTTTTCAAGCAACCATGAGAAACCAAGTTTGGATTCCCAGGATCTACATAAGCCCGATGTATGTCTATGCATTTATAATCACAAGTAACACTCACATGTTGGGATAAGAGGTGGGGCAGAGAGAATCCCTGGAAGTTACCTTACCAGCTAACCTGGTATACTCAAGCAAGCAATTCTTCCTCCAACAAGATAGATGTTAAAGACCAACATCAGATGATGTCCTTTAATCCCAGCTCTTGGGAGGCAGAGGCAGGTGGATCTTTGTGAGTTTGAGGCCAGCCTGGTCTACAGAGAGAGAACCAGGAAAGGCACAAAGCTACACAGAGAAACCCTGTCTCGAAAAAACAAAACACAAAAGACAAAACAAAGAAAAGCACATGGCCCTCCTGTTTGTTTGCTGTCTACAAGAGACTCACTTTACATTTAAGCACACATAGACTGAAAGCGAAAGGAATTAAACCAGTAATTCGCTGTAAATGAAAATCAACACAAGAGTAAAGTATCTCTAGCTATAGCAGATAAAAGTACATTAAATCAAAATGGTAAAAGAAATAACAAAGGTCTATAAGAAAGATATTATTATTATTATTAAAGAAGATATAATCATCTATTTATCTATCTATATACATATATGTACATATATATGTATATGTATTCATATCAGAGTACCTATGTATAATATTAAGCATATGTAATTAGATCTAAAAGGTCTCATAGGCTGTAATAAAATGATAAGACAGATAATCCAGATAGAGCTGTCTATACTAATAACAAACCTATGCTTAAAATATACTTTAGAACAAATGGATCCACCAAATATTTGAAGAACATTCCAATTAAATACAATAGTATTTACTCTTCACACCATGTATGTAGAAAACAATCCAGGACAGATGACAGATTAGAGCACCAAGAGAGTCTTACCACATTTATGATGCCTGCAACCATATCAAATGCCTATTCTATCCACAGTAGAATGAAAGTTGATGTGAATACCAGGAGAAATCTTGAAAACTCACACGTTTGGAAATGAAACATGAACTGCTGTGCAGCCACTAAGTAAAAGAACAACTTAAAGGGAAAATCAGAAAATGTCTTGAGACAAATAAAAATAGGTATATTGGCCGGGCGGTGGTGGCGCACGCCTTTAATCCCAGCACTCGGGAGGCAGAGCCAGGCGGGTCTCTGTGAGTTCGAGGCCAGCCTGGGCTACCAAGTGAGTTCCAGGAAAGGCGCAAAGCTACACAGAGAAACCCTGTCTCGAAAAACCAAAAAAAAAAAAAAAAAGGTATATGACACACTTAAATATGTGAGCTATGACATTAATAGTCATGAGACATTTGTAAAGCAAATACTAACTGGAAAAAGAAGAGCCACTTTACAGAAACAGGCTAACATCATACTTCACATTACTAGAGAGGAAGAAAATAATGTTGAACATAGAAGAAAGGAGAAAGTATCAAAATCACAGCAAAGACTATCAGAGTAGAGATTATAAAAACAAAAAATGAAAAGTAACACTAACAATTGCTTCAAATAATAGCCTAATTGATAATCCTTCAGCCAGGCTACAAAGAAGACAGAAATAAAAGTGAGGGATTTCAGCTGATACCAAGAACTATCACCACCCATAAAAGATACTAAGAGAAACTACACCAAAGAACGGGGTGATCTAGAAAACAAGGGTTGATTTCTGGAAACATGCAACTTATTAAGACAGATCTAAGAAGAAATAGAAATATGAAAAGATAAATAGTGCAAAAAAAATCACTTGAGTTAGTGAGAAAGTTTTCTCTTCATAGGCAAGGAGCTGGTTCTGGTTCATTGCTGAAGTCTCAGAGATACTTAAAAAGAACTCAGATGTCAGGCTTCCTCCACAAGTGCTTCCCAATAAATTAAAGAGAACGAATGAATACTTCTAGGTTCATTTTCGAATTCAGAATTATTGTCACTTGATAGCCAACACGGCAAGTAGTACGCAAGAAAAGAAGACTGCAGGCCAATAGCCCTGATAAATACAGAAAAAAATGCTTAAACCACAAAAACTAAGTCTAACAACATATTAAGTTACCATTCCGTATAACGAAATGGGGTTTCTTTCAAGGCTGTGGTGATCATTAAACATACTGAAATCAGTAAATATTACAAATCACATCAAGAAAATGAAAGCCCTAAACCACAAGATCATCTTAATGAGTATAGAAAGAAATACTTGGCAACATTCAACATTCATTCATAATAAATATATTTAATTAATAAAATTAAAATTAATTAATAAAAAGATATATTTAAAATAAATATATCCCAATACAATAATGAGCTCAATTAGCATCATAGAAAGTTATGGAAAGTTATATTCCTTTATTCTGCGGTCAGAAACAACACAAGAATCCTCACCACACCGTTGTTTTTTCCACACATTATAAAAGACTCAAAGAAACAACTGAGCAAGAATAAGGAATTAAGGCATCCATATGAAAAAGAAGGAAATAAAATGTTTTTTCTTTCTTTGCTAAAATCCTAAAAATGCCACCAAAATGGTTTTGATCAATTCAATAAAATTACATGTTATGAAAATGTATAAATCTACTGCATTTCTATATACTTGTGATGTGTTTGGGGAAAAAAGCAATCCCATTTACAAGATCATCAAAATAGTTTGGAACAAATAAAGCTAAAAATGGAGAATATAGGGACACTGAATATTACAAAATAAACATGAGGATAATTAATAAAGATACAAACAAGTGAAGAGGCAGTTCAGGGTTAGATACTGAAAATTTTCCAGCTTTAAATTTCCAATCTACCCTAAGCAAACAATAGACTTAATTCAATATCTTTTGAATTTCCCACATCATGCTTAGAAGAAAAAACAGAATTCTTGACATCTCACGGAATCAGAAGGGATCCCCATACTGGTTAATATCTGGTACTTCAACAAGTTACCTGAAACAATACACTTTTATGTGTGCCGAGGTGGGGGCGGTCATTTGGATCATACTTGCCGAAGTTTCGGTTCACAATCAGTTTGCCCCCATTGCTCTTGGCCTGTAGCAAAGCATTACATCATGGCTGGAAGTATGTGACAGAAGCAGACGTTCATCAGACAATATCTGAGACAGATGCCAAGGGGCTGGGGTTCCAGTCCTTCAAGGAAATACCCTTATTATCACCTTGGGCTTTCAGACCCTCTTCTGCAATGTTCCCTGATCCTTGGGTGGTAAGAAGTTAATGCCCCATATAGAGATGAGTGCTCATATTCACTTATTCTTAATATTCTGTCAGTTATGAGTCTTCATGTTAACTGTTTCCAACTGTGAAAAGAAGATTCTCTAACCTAGGTCAAGAGCAGTTCAGATCCCAGGTCAGCCCTGGCCTCCTCCCAAAGGTGACAGTTTAATAAAGATAGACACACAGAGAGAGATCGTTAGATGGTAACAGATGCCAGGATTGTAACTGAAAGTCTGCATGCACCAAGAGCAGCTGACTTTACCACTAACTTAATACAATTATACAGCTAGGCTGGAGAGATGGCCCAGACATTAAGAACACTGCTACTCTTTCAGGTTCAGTTTCCAGCAGCGATATGATAGGGCACAATCGGTTTTTTGTGTTTTTGTTTTTGTTTTTGTTTTGTTTTGTTTTGGTTTTTTTTGGAGGTGGGCACAATCATTTTTAACTTTATCTCTGAGGTACCTGACACCTTTTCCTGGGTTCTGCAGTCATCAGACAAGCATATAGTGAGCCTACATCCATGCAGTCAGAACAGTCATACCCATATAATAAAAATAATACAATATTTTCTTTTTAAAATTGGAACTAAGAATAACATGCATGTATAAAGGTGCATAGTTTTCTATAAATGCATCTGTGTGTACATGATGTACATCATCTATGTGTATACGTACATCATATGTGTGTATATGTACATCATCTATATATACATCATCAGCGTGTATATGTGCATCATATGTGATGTCCATATATGAATTTTACATGGAAGTTTCCAGATGGAGGAAACTAGATAAGATATTTTCTACCATCTATCTATCTATCTATCTATCTATCTATCTATCTATCTATCTATCTATCTATCTATGTATCATCTATGTATCATCTATTTTTCCATCATCTAGCTATCTATCTAACATCTATTTATCTATCTATAATTATACATTTATCTGTGTATACAATTGTTTGGATATTATTTTAATAATGTTCTCTGAACCAATGAAATCACAGACTATTTACAAATTTTGCTTACATTCTTACTCTTAAAACTCTTTGTTTTCTTTTACAACACTGATATGCTAGTACAAATTTTTGAGTCTGTTGTTAAATTTTCTTAAAAATCTGAGCCACGGTTTAAAATTGGGTTACATAAATTAGAAATTAAATGCACTATAAATTCCCAAAACTAACCACTTGTAATAAATGTACTGGGATGTTCTGACGATTATGTATGTCTATTAAATTTATGTAGTAGAAACACTATATATTGGCATCTCATGCTGCATCTCTTCCTAATATTGAATTCAGTAGTTGCCTTCATCATCTGGAAATTGGCATGGCAGTAATACTTTCATCAAAGATATCAGCAAACTCTAAGTGAGAGTGTGATTTATGATTTTGCTGATTGTAGATTTAAGGGAGTGTGGAAGAAAATGTTAATAAAGCAAAATAAATTTGAACCTGTCAAAAGTGGAGCCTTTACATCATGAATAACACAAATAAATGAAGGAAATATTCATCCAGGATTTGAAATTTATTAATAAATTAGCAAAGAAGTCACTTGCTTTTACTGACAAATGAGTGAAAACTCCACATAACTCTTCCTTGTTTCTCTCTTGTGTTATTTATTAACATAACCAAAGCATCATATAAAATTGATACTGAAACTACTATTTCTTGTCATTTTGTACTGTGGATTGACTGCAGCTATGAGCAAATACTGGATATGTCATCTCAAAAAAATAAAATAGTGTCATATATAATACCAATGGCTGAGTGGAATTTGTAAAGCAAGTATTATTTATTAAATGGTTATTTGTAATTTTTCTGTTAAGCATGCTTTAAAATGGTAAGGTTTACTTTACAAGCATTTTCCTTGATCACTAGCCTATTTGCCTAGATAACATAGAAAATTTTGACTGAGGTTTTCGTTTTCTTCATTTTGAAATGTTATAGGAAGAAATTCATCTTATTTAACTAAGGACTGAATTGAAAATAATGTAGAACAAAAAGTAAAATAAAAATGGTTTTTTGAGGGTATTTCATTTCATATCCACATTATTTCAAAAATTTTATACACTGTGAACAGTGTTTTGAATTTCAAAGGTATATCAGGGGCAATTCCCCATGTTTTGTAATATTCCTTTAAAATGCCTTAAAGAACAATACTCTATCAAGTAATTATTTATTCACATTTTCCTGATTCCAAATCCCTCTTATTGAACAGAATGTCTATTTTATTTTTTTATTTTTGTCATTCTTAATTTCAGCTTTGTAAAATAAAGTAGGAACATTCAGGAAAATATTTATGATTCAAAAGAGCAACAATTGCTGCTTGATTTAAAGATTGAAATGCCCTATAATTTATCTTGTATTTTTGAAAATTATTTTAGTATTTTATGTGCATGGTTGTTGAGGATGCACATCTGTCTGTGCACCATGTGCGTGCCTGGTGCCTGAGGAGGCCAGAGAGAGGGTGGATTCCCTGGAACTAGAGTCAAAAATGTTTGCCATGTGGATGCTGGGAATTGAACACAGGTCTTACAAGAAAACCATATGTTCTTAACTGCTAAGCCATCCTTATAGCTCTACCAGGCACCATACTTAATTGCTTTTCTCTACCCCTCTACTAATAGACCTGTTTTGTTGGATGTTTAAAAATTATTTAACTCTTAAATATATATTTATTTACTCTTTGAAAATTAAACATATAAACAATACATTTTGATCATATCTACACCCACTTCCCCCTTTATCCCACCAAAATAGCTCTTCAAAATGCCTTCATGTAAATATTTACCTATTTTAATAATCCACTGAGTCAATTTGGTGCTGCTTATATATAGATAAGTTTGGGCCTTTGACTGGAGTACAGGAAAGCTACCAGTTGCCATATCCTGAAGAACGACTCCATACTAGAGCAATCACCAAATCTCAATAGCTATTCAGGCAAAAGTGGGGCCTCCTGAGCTGTCCACTACCCATTTTTAAATTTTGACCAATTTGATCTTGCACAAGTTTTGTGAGGCTAACTAGAGCTGCTGTGAGTTAATTAATGCAATGGTCACATCCTGTCTAGAAAACAGCACTTTGTGGCATTTATACCCCTACTCTGGCTCTTACATACTTTCCTTCTCTTCCTCTGTGATATCCCCTGAGTGTTGAGGTGAGGGGATAATATAGATGTTTTATTTATGGCTGATCACTCTTAGTCACCTATTTTCAGCACTCACTGCTATCTATTGTAAAATGGGGTTTTGGATCAAGGCTAAGAACAGGACAGATTGTAAAAGCCAAAGTTACATTTCAAGTTTTAATTCCTATGCCTAAGAGATTCGTGAAACAAAAATGCCTCTAATCTACAAGCCACTTGCCCAAGGACAGACAGTTCCTGAAATGCTGGAAGCTATTGTTTATGGGAGATAACAAGCCACATGTTTTCATTCCTCTAAGTAAGTTTGGTTGACCCATCTGTAACTAGATGTGCTTGATCACACATGGGCAAGAAACATGTCAGGATGTACCCTTGCCTGTGATTGAACGTAGGCAGAAAAAAAAAAAGAGGTATGCAGGCAGGAAGTGCATCAGGATGTGTGCTTGTCCCTAATTGGACCTAGTGGGAAATACCGTAAATTATGGGTTTTTCCCTCTTAACCCCCTGCAAAACATTACCCGGGGCCATTTTCTGGGAACCCTGGTATGGACCTAGTCAGAGCCCATCCACCTGGCTAGTATTTAATTAAAGTTTGCTTCAAATTTGCCTTTAAACTGTTGTAGTGAAAGTTCTTATTCTCAACCAGTGGAAAAACGTTTCCTGGAGACCCCAGTGAGATTCAGACTACCCACCCAAATTCTAAAGCTGGACTTTCACTCTGGAACTCCAGAGCTAAGGGGCCACTTCAAGAGGCACATGCTTTGAGATGTTCCAAGGGTCTGAGGCTGCCTTTACTTAGCAGAATGTCAGAGTGAAATGACATGCTGAGAAATGCAAGCAAGCATCTATGGTAGCCTTTTGGTGAGTTGTAGTCTGGTTATCTTTTGTGGGATCCCTATATGGGATATGGAGGGTGCTCAATGGAATCCCAACATTCTCCTTTCCAGGGTAAATAAGGAGATATCACCCACCCACCTGTTTCTGGTTGGTTGGAAAGTTTTGTCTATTTTCCATGGAAAGTTTTGTCTGTCTGTTTTCTGGTATGTCTGTAAGTGTTGTTTGAACATGGAGCTGAGACAGAATTAAGTTGAATATTTTTGCTTTCTCTGCTGCCACTAGCCACCAGTTACCACTACTGCCATGGCTACTTTTATAGCTGGGACTCAGAATTTATCTCTGAGCTCTCTAGTCACTGGATTTGGGTTGGCAGGAGTTCAGATGTCTTTTTCATATGGATAATATTAAAGTTGTTTTATAGTGTTCTACTATTGGAAAGCTGGCTCTAGAGTTGGGTTGTGGTTCTCCATTCTCTAGACCTAAGCATATTTTAAAGTTTCCTTTATGTCCTGTGTCAGTTGACCCACCTGACACTGTGACAGGGAAAAGCAAACAAAGCAGAAATGTAGTGGGTAGTCATTCTAGCTTTGGTCTGGAAGTTCCAACACCCATTGAGGCTTCAGCAACTGAAGGCAGGGCCAAGGGAGGCGCCGGAGACCCGAGATGTGGATGAGCAGCTCTCTCTGTTCCTGGACCCTGGATGGTGGAGGTGGACCAAGCAGAGCTCCAGAGAACACCATTGGACTGCGATACACCTTCCCCAGACCCCGCGACCTACCTATCCCTTCATTTGTAAGTTACGCCATTAAATAAATCTCCTTTTAACTACGTGGAGTGGCCTTAATAATTTCACCAATACAGAACAGCCAAAAAATTAGACTTGGTTTATGTGAACATTATGTACCTGAAAATTTACTAGTTTAATTTATTAGCTACGGTCAAAATCTGTAAAATCTATGAAAACAATTAACTTAAAACTAGAAACAAGAGGTTGATAATTAAAAATCTATGCATAGGTAATCTTAAAGAAACCATGTGGCATGATTTTATTTTCAGATAACAAGGTTGGCAGCCATCTTTGCTAGGATTGAGGGTGGATGTCATGTGACCTCACCATGTTTAGGCAGCCACATGTCTAACAGCCATCTTTGCTAGGGTTGGAGAAGACAGATGTCAGGAGACTTCACCCATCTTGATTAAGGTGATAAAAGGAGTGGGCTTACCAAGGAGACAACAACAGGTCTACAAGACATTCTGGATTAGGATGGATTTTTGTCTGATAATTCCTGTCCTTTCCTGAAAATAAGGTTTGTGAAAAACAGTGAAAGGACCAAGTAGATACCATAACAGGCTGTGCAGTTTTCTCTCAGAGAAGGCCTCAATTTCAGTTTCCTGAGACTTGAGCAAGCAGTCTCTAGGAGGGCCATGAACAAAAGACATAGTCCTTGCAGTAGCTCTCTTTCTACACATACTCTGACAGCTCAAAGTTCAGTCATTTGGTTACTGTCTGGGACCACTCTCCAACTTAGAGCTATGTGCATGGGTCAGTGTGAACATTTGAGGCCAGCCAGCCTCCATGACAGCTCAATGACAAAGCCTGGGACTTGTCCAGGCCTGCCCCCAAATGATAACTGTAACCCCCAACCAGTGAATTCAAAGACTACGCACCACCACCCAATCATATGATGCAAAGGCTTGTACCACCCTGCTTTTAGTTTTTACCTTTAAAAACCCCTCATTCTGAAAGCTCAGGGCCATCCTCCTCCATCCACTGTGTTGGAGTGTTGGACAGTGACCCAGCCCAGGCTTGTTTGTTATCAATAAAACCCTGTGTATTTTGCATCAGATATTGGCTCTGTGGTGGTCTTGCTCAGGGGTCTCATGATATGGGCACAAATAATAGGATTTTAAAATAATGCTTGTTTAATAAAGGTATTAAAGCTGCATCTCCATGTGTTCATATATAAGAATGTACCTTGCCCTGGCAGCCAAACTTTGTAACATAAGTGTCATCCAGGTGATATTGCTTTAAAAGACATGAAGGAGTCATGGTGAACAGCTGAGACTTGCCAATATATGGCAGAGCTAGAGTTCCTAAAGCAAGTCCAGTTGCAATGGTGAACCCTAGCAGTTTTGGAAATCTTGGTACTATGTATTAGTTAGCAGAATCACCAGCCACAGTGAAATGGAGCAGGCTAGGGTCTAGAAGGCAGACTAGGTATATACTGTTGAGGGTGTGGCCAAAGAGGTAATCTAAGCCCCTTGAAAAAACCCAAAGGATTGTGAATGAATCCCAGATATTGAGTTTTGAATTGTTTGCACTGTTGGAACTCTGTTTTGCCTTATGCTGATTGTGGTTGTGCCCTGTATCTTCCCTCTTGAGTGAAAAAAAAATGGTACTTTATTTTTGATATTGCTGGAGCAAACAGTTGAGAGATTTAAGTGGAAATTTGGAAGTTTTACAAAATTTAAATTGAAAAAATGGATTTTTTTTAAGGAATGGCTTTTAAAATATTTAAATGCATAAGGCTATGGGACATTTTAACTTTATAAAATGTTTTATGTTAGTAGTATTTTTAACTTAAAATAAATAAAAGGCTAAAAACTAAGGCCATAGCTATAAGCACCAAATGCTAAACACCAGAAACTAACATAACCCTATCATATGCTGCAGCAAGACAATAACTTAAGAAGTCTGGAAAAGGGCTTGGAATCATTTTTCAACTTATGGGTCATGACCCTTTGAGGATCAAAAGACCTCTTTACAGGGGTAGCCTAGGACCACCTGCATGTCAGATGTTTGCATTGTGATTCATAACAGTGGCAAAATTGCACTTGTGATGATTTTGTGGTTGAGAGGTCACCACAACATGGAGAACTGTTAAAGGGTCAAAGCATTGGGAAGGTTAAGAGACACTGGTTTAGAGAATGTCTCTCCTTACTTAAGGTCTATTCATGCTTGAGAATATACTTCTAGCCTTGTCTTTACTAACTTTGTTAAGCTTAAGCTATTTTGATAAACTGAGTCATATAAGAAACTCTTTTAATGTAATGGTGTACTACAAAAGATCAGGAAAGTTCCCACTCTTTCTGTGGATTGTGTTTATGAGTTAAAAGTTTTATTCTGATACTAAAAGAAGCTTCAATTCAGAAATTGTCATTTTTAAGGCTAACTTAATATAAACAGCTAGTGATGATTAAGCCATGCAAGTTAATAGTCACCTCATAAAGGGTTAAATTCTTTAATGTGTTCAGAACTATATGTGTAGTCATGTTAAATACTGATGTAATTAATTACAGGAAAAAGATTTATTGAGCCTCCTATATGTGTTTTCAAAGTTAAGTCTAGGCTTGTTTAGTTCAGATATACTTAATAGATAATGGTCTTCAAAATTATCAGAGATCTGATGAATGTGGCACTTAAAAATGTTTAATGGAAAAAAACTTATTATGACAGAGAAACCTAGCTCCTAGTGATGACCCCAAAGTCTCCAAAGAAGATGACAGAGCACCATGATGGCTTCACCTGGACTGTGGTAATGCTAACCACAGATCGAGACTGCACCAATGTTGCACCTGCCACCAGGACCTGGCCCAAACTATGGACAAGCAGGACACTGGAGAGTTGATTGCTCCACTTTGCCTAGATAAAGTAAGGTCAACCCCCACACACCATATTCCTTCTCCACAGGAAAGCTTCTCACCTTCTGGACCTGTTGGGCAAAGACTGATGCTGCCCTGGTACCTCTGCCACTAATGCCACAGAGACCACAGGAGCCTAGGATTACCATCTAGGTAATGGACTAGTCTCGGTCATTTTAACTGATACACAGGCAATTTGGATTATACTTCCTGCTGTAATTAATCCTTCTCAGATCTCTGATGGTATTGAAAGCTAGACTAACAGTAGCTTTGACAGCTTAGCAGCAGCAGGTAACCAGGATCTTCCCCAAGGCTGCAGCCACCTTGTTAGCTCATTTTATATATAAAAATTAGGCATTGCTTTTTCTAGAGCTACTAGGTCTCCTCTTGAGAAAAGGTTTGCCTTGCTGACATGCTTCATATTAAAAGATAAACAGGTTTCAGATGTAACTTTCCATTAAAGGAACATGATTTGAAACGATTGTTCTTAGTAATGACTACTTGTGTCTATGTCTTAGATGGAAAGAAAAAATGGGTTAAAGTGTATGCAAGTTTTAAGGGTCTAAGAAAACGTTCTAAGGTATATAAATGTGTGAGGATGTGAAGTATTAAATAAGTCCTGAGAATCTCAGAAAATGATTTAAGATCTATAAATACAAGTTGTAAAGGTATAAATAAGCAATTTAAGGTATGTAAAAATAAGAAATGTATCAGGTTCTGCTGACTTCTCATGGGAGGCCTTACTTTGTCGGAGGAGGGAATGGGGAGTGGGTTGTGGGTGAAGGCTGGGGGGTGGGAGGAAAGAAGAGAGGGGGATCTGTATTTGGTATACAAAATGAATAAAAATTAGAAATGTTTCAGAATTCTTTCCACTTCTGTGATATTGTTACACTAAGGTTTCAAAAGTTCAGAGTTTTAACATCAATCAATGGAATTCTGAAAAACTGGTAGAGCACTGACTACTTACTTTTCAATCAAAAGCTCAAGATTTTAAATTTCCTTTGGTTATCTTCTAAGTATAGACTTAAAAGTGCTTCTCATGGGCCTTAAGACATCTTTGTCCAATCTTTACCCAGCTCTATGGACAGAGAAACAATACTCATGCTTTTTAACCTAAAGCTATAGCTTTTGCTAGGATTCACAGGTCTAAGTCTATTCCAGATGTTTTACAGACATCTGTTACCTGCTTTTCCTACAATGTGAATTTCAGTACAGATTGGTAATGCTTTTATGTCTTTTTGTAAACTAAAAAAAAAAAAATCATGTAAGCTTTAGAGAATCTAGGGAGTGTTAAGACTTGGATGCACCTTTCACAGGTCAAAGGACAGCAGATAAATAAAGCCTAACTTTCTCTACCTTTCCCTTCCTGAGCGTTGGATATCTCTCTCTCTCTCTCTCTCTCTCTCTCTCTCTCTCTCTCTCTCTCTCTCTCTCTCTCTCTCTCTTCTGGTCTTGGGACTTCTCCCCCAGCCCAGATGCTAGGACTATAGGCCTTAAAGTTCAAACTGTAGTATTTTCCTTTAAGTTCATAAATTTTAACTTCTGCCCCTAGTCTCTATCTGTCTCAGCAGATTTCCACTTAGCTGACAGAAATCATCTGTGGTAGTTTGAATGCAATTGGCTCCCAGAATGTCATAGGGAGTGGCACTATTAGGAGGTGTGGCTTTGTTAAAGTGAGTATGGAATTGTTGGAGGAGATGTGTCACTGTGGGGGTAGGTTTTGAGGTTTCCTATGCTCAGGTTACCACCCAGTGTCAATCAACTTCCCCTTGCCTGTACCTCAAGGTGTAGCCAGCACCACATCTCCCTGCCATGATGATAATGGACTGAACCTCTGAAGCTTTAAGTGAACCCTCTCAATTAAATATTTTCCTTATAAGAATTGTTATGGTTATGATGTCTCTTTACAACAATGGTAACCCAAACTAAGATACTATACAAGCATCAGATGCTGACTACAAACTGTTCTAAATATTATGAGTCCTGGATTTGCTCAAAGCTTATGTGGACCAGTCCAGCCAATGTGATTGTTCCCTGTCTCTTCAGCTGGGTCAGTGAACCAGCTGCTTTGGATGAATGCCCCATTGCCTGAATTCTCTCTTTCCTTTGCCTAGATTTCTAGCCCTTCTGGGTCCTGACAACAATGTTCTAGTTTCATCAGAATGTAGTACAGAAGACAGATATCACCCCTTGTCCCTCAACAGACTGGAATGTTAGATCAAAAGGATACTCCCTGGCATTGGGGATAAAATAAAACATTGGCATACCAGGAAAGGTACCTGTTAAAAGCAAATAGACCCAGATTTATCAACAAGTAGATTCATTAGCTGAAATAGTTCTACAATACAATAGCGCACTCAACTTGCTCTATATAAAACAAAGAGGTTATTGTATAGATTTAAGAGAAAATTGTTGTTTCTATACAAGCCACTCAGGAATCATCAGAAATAATCTGGCTGTACTCAAAAAATTACTGCAAAAAAAGGGGACCTGAGATGAAGTAAGTAACTGGCCCTCATTCTCATTTCCAGGCTCCTTGTGATAGTAACTCTGATGTCAACCATCACAAGACTTTTGGCCATTCTGCTTCTGATAATTGTTGCCTCTTGCATCATCAATACTTTAACTAAAGGATAATTCCTGTCTAGGTACCATTAAGCTGATGGCTATTAGATCCCAATATAAACAGGTACCTAACACAGAGTCAGGATTTGACTCAAGATACAGCTCAAGGGGGAAATGTGAGAGCCAAAGTTATATTTTAAGTTTTAATTACTATGCCTTAGAGATCCATGAAACAAAAATGCCTCTGATCTGCAAGCCCTTTGCCCAAGGCCAGATAGTTCCCAAAATGGTAGAGGCTATTGTTTATGGAACATAACAAGCCACATGTTTTCACTCCCCTAAACAACTTTGTTTGACCCATCTGTATCAGATGTGCTTCATCACACATGGGCAGGTAATATATCAGGAGGTGCCCTTGCCCCTGATTAGATGTAGGCAGGAGGTATGCAGGCAGGAAGCACATCAGGATCTATACTTGCCCCTGATTGGACATTGTGGGAAAGGCAGGATTTTGCCTTCTTAAGCCCCTGCAAAACATGACTCAGGACTATTTCCTGGGAACATAGTTATGGACCTGGTCAGAGCCAATGCACCTGGCCAGTTTTTAATTAAAGCTTGCTTAAAGTTTGGCTTTAAACTGTTGTAGTAGTCTTATTCTCGACTGATGGGATTAATAAGACCCTAAGTAAACTCTGACCTTTTCCCAAAGGTGCCATTTTTACAGAGAGAGACACAGAGAGAATGCTAGATAATTATAAATGCTGATTGCAATGATGAATCCACAAGGTATAAGCATGAAGCACAGCTGACTACACCAGAAACCAGGAAGAATCAAGAGTGTTCAGAGGGAGCAGACAAATATCTGTTGTT
Source organism: Peromyscus eremicus (assembly GCF_949786415.1). Taxonomy (NCBI): domain Eukaryota; kingdom Metazoa; phylum Chordata; class Mammalia; order Rodentia; family Cricetidae; genus Peromyscus; species Peromyscus eremicus. The sequence continues at coordinate 105,477,559 of NC_081416.1, forward strand.
TGAAGCCAGTTCTACCGATGAGGCAGCTCTTAGAAAGTACACCCCATACTGCCCTCATTCTCAATCATTCATGTATTCAATAAATTTTATGAAATGCAGATGACATGCCAGGCACTATTCTTACTTGTTCTCATCTCTTTCATCTCTGTTAATCAATATAGCCCTCCAGGAGAGGAACTCTATCACTACATTCACTGTAACCTCCCCAATTATGCACCCAGAAGAGCATGCTAATAAATAATGGTTGATTAAATGATTAAATGCCACTCTTGTTCTTTCTTAGTGAGGTTCTTTTAAAAGTCACTTGGATCGCTAGTGAAGAGTGATATTCAAAGAAATTTTGAGGGTTGTGAGGGCAGGGGGTAGGAAAGCATAGTCTTTGAATGGCAATCACAGGTCTATCTAAACAACAGAATATGTGCATTTTAAACAAACAGATCTTAGATATTTTCCCTCATTGTTCTCATCAACTATGCAAATAAAATGCTATTTCTCTTTGATTGTCTGAATGCTTTTCACTTCATCAAGATAAAAACAGCCAAGTGGACTTTCAATGAACTTGAAGTACATGTGTGAGAAAGCCTGAGGAACAGTTAAGCAGAGTGGATAAAGCAAGTCAGATTTTGATAGCTTAGACTTGCACATCGCAGTCCTTAGGATGAACCTTGAGAAAGCGTTCAATCCCTCAAAGCCTGTAGTTTCTCATATATAAAATGTCAATAATAATTATAAATTACATATGAAGTATGTTTGAAATTGTGCTTCACATTGTGTGTTGTTTAAGGGTAGATAACAGGTAGTTTCTGCTCTTGTGTCACTTTCATAGTGATGAGAACAGGAAATGTGAATTAGCTGGACAATAGAATGAAGGAGGCCAAACATGAACGATTTCCCTCACTGGGTTAAAAGCAGAAAATGTCCTTACACCTTTTAACAATCACTTTCCTTACTTGGAGGTCATAGATGCCAGAAAGACATTTTATTGCTATTTATTTTCTTATCTCTTTTTTCCTAAAGGAGTATGTCTTTCCTGGACACCTTGCATAAGGACATTACAGAAGTAGCAAGGTAACTTGGACAACAGAAATGAGGACTAGACTGACCAGTTGATTGTATCTCCAAGCTTTATTAACTCCAAGGCAATGATAGTCAGTGGTACCCCACTCCTAAGGACCCTTCTGCTTTGCAGACCCTCTGCCTTCAATCTTTCCCTTAAGCTCCTTATATAAAATCTTCCTAAAACCTATTGTATGTGATCCATGAGTCTCTTAAAATTCTAAATGCTGACTCAAGGGAAATTTTGTGTTACCATGAACATCTAACTCCCTAACTGCTGAGTTCAACAACAGTTCAAGAGCTAAGAGAAGCTCCATGATTCTCAAAGACACCATGAAGGTTTCCCACATAATTAATACAAAGACTCGTATAGAATTTGTAATTATGAAATCCTAAAATTTGCTCTAGTTTTCATGTGTTGAGGAGACAAAATATTGGATATAGAGTGATTTATAAAGGAGAAATATTTTCCATAGATGTAGAGGCTGGAAATTCTAAATCAAGGTGTCAGCATCTGACAAAGTCCACCTTGCTTCCATCTCACAGGGTAAATGGAAGGAAAGCACATCAGAACTGATGCATGTATTCTGAGGACTGAGCAGGAAAGGAATGGGAACCATCATCATAAGTGCTTTTTACAAAGGTGAAAAATCTATTCACTAGAACTCGATTCCCTGATGACTAAATGGCTGCCACAAGTGCCCAGCTTTCAACATTGAAATATATAGGACCATATTTCTGACATATAAACTTCATGTCACATTCAAACTCTAGTAGCATTCAGTTTTGTTTTGTTTGCTTGTTTTTACTAACTCATGGGCCAGAAAGATGACCGTTGGAAAAGTGCTTGTACTTGTTTTGTAAGCATTGTGATCTAAGTTTGATCCCCCTGAACTTAGATAAAAGAGTCTGGAGTGTTGCCAGGCACATGGCAACCCAATGCTGAAGATGAAAAGATAAGAAGATCCTTGGAATTCTCTAGCCAGCAAGCCTAGCCTAATCAATGAGCTCGATGCCAGTAGGAAACCTGTTTCAAAATGATGATGAAGATGATGATGATGATGAAGAAAAAGAAGATGATGATGACAGTGATGATATAGACTTTGATAGAGGGACAACAGTCAAAATTGTTCTCTGGCCTCCAGATGGACACGGACACACATGGGGACACACACCCACACACACACATACACACACACAAATACAAATGCAAAAGAATTTTTCACTAACCCAGAAGAGTAAAATATCAAATATCTTAACATTAAGGGAGATTGTGCAATCATTATTACATCTATAACCATTACAAAAAGGAAGACCAAAATAAACATTGATTTTTGCCTCCCCAAAAGCAGTCAGTCTAAGCATTCCAGCACCAGCCCTAGAAATAGATACCACTGTGGCAGGGGATTGACCATTTATATGTATAGCCACAAAAATACAGAATAGCACTTTTTTTTTTTTTTTTTTGGTTTTTCAAGACAGAGTTTCTCTGTGTAGCTTTGCACCTTTCCTGGAACTCACTTGGTAGCCCAGGCTGGCCTCAAACTCACAGAGATCCGCCTGCCTCTGCCTCCCAAGTGCTGGGATTAAAGGTGTGCGCCACCACTGCCCGGCTCAGAATAGCACTTTTTAAATACTACATAGTTACACAGTAAGTTATATAGATGCAGGTGCAACATTCACTTAGCTTGAAAATCATTTTATCTCCTTAGATGGGATAAGCACACTGGCAATTTATATTCTCAGCTGGTACATGAATTTACCCCTCCTATGCTACAGTTTTCTTTTATCCACTTTGTGGTGCTGGGAATTGAACCCTGAGCTTTGCACATGCTTGGTAAGTGTGCTGCCACTGAGCACCCTCAGTGCATATTTCTTTTTGTATGGATTTTGCTTTTTCTGTAATTAACCTTTCTATCATAAATATATCTTTGTTTTTAAAGTCAATAGCTGTAATAAGGTCCTGGAAAAAATGGGAGATGATACTTTAGTTATTACTACCTAGAGCTTTCCCAAGTCTCAATTTCTTGTATGTTGGTTTTAAATTCATTTCTTACCAGATTATTATTTTTTTTACATTAATCATAGCAAGCTAATTTGTGATCTACCTAATTTTGTTCCTGGGTAGTATTCTTGTAGAATAGATTCATCAGATTTCATTCAGAATTGGAAATCTAGAACTAGGTAAGAAAAGATGGGAGGGTAGAAATTGTGATTGTGTGAGAAGTTAGAGAGGCTGGGTGACTACAAGCAAAATACATCTTATGGCATTCTCAAAGAATCAAAAAAATTGCTGTTGAAATAAAATGAAGCAATTACCTTCTTTAGAAATACATTTATTAAAGTGTTATCCATATAAATGCCATTGTGATTTAATTTTTCCTCATTCTTGAATAATATTTGAAGGTGAATTTATTATATTTTCTTTAAAAAATAATATTATATTGCTTATAGTTATATGTATTTGTGTGCATCTGTGTTTGCGTATGTACATGTGAGTGCAGATGCTTGCAGAGACCAGAAGATTGCAAACTACCTTGAGCTGGAGTTAAAAGAAAATCATGAACTGCCAAGTATGGATGGGTGATATATGCTAAACACAAAACTCAATTCCTCTGGATGATCAGCAAATATACTTACCTACTTGGCAAACACTCTATCCAGTGTAACACTCTCCAGATTTTCTTCTGTATTTCTCAACTCTCCTGTTCAGTTTTTACTATTCAGTTTTATTAATGAATGCCTTTGTTTATCTTTTTCTATTTATTGATTTGCTGGCTCCTACTCATAGTCTCTTATTTATTCAACAGTTTTCTATTTTTAATAACATAATATTTTGTTAATTCTTTGAAAATTTTGGACAATGCATTTTGATCATATTTCCCCACCACTCCTCCCAGGTCTATCCCCTCCTATCTAACTAACACCTCACTCTATGCCACCTTCCCCCTTTTAGGAGAGATCACCTTGCCACAGGTGTGCTTGTCCTTTGACTCTTCCTACCTTTCTGCCCCTCTTCTGCGATGCTCCCGGCCCTTCAGTGAAGGGCATGTTGTAAATGTGTTAACCAGCAGTGTGCACACTGTAATCAGTTGAGCTCTGCATTTTGGTCAGAGGTGGATTTCTTTATTGATCTCTGTCTGCTGTAAAAAGGAACTTCTTTTGAATAAGGGTAAAAAACATATTTATCTGTGGGTACAAATAAACACTTAGAAGTGTAAGGATAGGTATTTAGAAAGCAATTAGAAATTATATTGGGTTAGGAAAGTGGCACTGGTAAGTTTTCCGTTAGCCTCCTATGGTCCTGCCTGTCATGGGTAAATAGCTAAGTTTACATGGCCAGGAATGAATTCCTTTCTACTGAAGGGTCCTTATCTCCAATGAGGCTGCTTAAATCTCTGGATACTCCCTTAGAAGACAGCTTGACTTGCTGGTCACTGGTGAGGTTCATTGTCATTATAGCTGGGTAGAACTATTGATTGCTTTTCTCCATTGGCAGCTTGCGTGGATGCCTTCAATACTGTGAAAGCTAGTCCTCAGGGAAGAGGCTTCCAGGTCAGATCCTTCCAGAACAAGAAACTTAGACTTGCTTTAGGTACCACGCAACTCAGACACAGGACCTGGAGGAACTAATCTCTCTTGTAATTTGCATTGTCAAGCTACATTCATGTCTATATTGAATTTATAATAGTTCTTTACACATAACATGGTAAACTATCAACCACTACATTTTTTTCTTTTGCTCTGCCAGCTACTTTCAGAAGCTTCCAGTATAGATAAATCACATGTTATTGACTATCTTACATGTTAAAGGCTGTAAATGTCACAGAACCTGAACTAATGTGGACCCTAAGTCCTAACATGCTCAGAGCTTTGATTAAGGTAGAGGCTCACAAAAGTTATGTGAATATTATACTACACATACTCCAACACATGAATATGGGTTTACTCTTTTCTTTTCCTTACCCAGAGCCCATTTTAGAACCAATGAATTTTTTTATTTATCTACTTATTAACAGATATTTCATACTTGATCTTTCACTGAAAGGCAACACTGAATAACAATACTAGGACTTGCATTTCCATACTTCAGTGCAATAAACTGAAGCAAGGACTGCATGGATGTGTAAATAATTATTAACAGATTGATCACTAAATTAACAAATCAGTACACAGAATTTGGAGTTGGGAAGTGGTGAATTGAGATTCCAGACTTTTAATTTGCTACATCTGTTACTCACAAGTAAATTTTCATTTAAGGTTTATTTGCAATATTGGTCAGACTGTAAAAGAAGTATCTGTTTTTAGTTAGCAGAATTATTTTGTTTATAAATTACAGAGGGTACACATAAGTGAGTATAATACAGAAGTGTAATTTATTATTGTGTAGTTGGTGAAGCCAACGGGTGGTACGAGTATTTCACAGACATAAGTGCTCTATTCTATCTCTTGATATAAATACCCCCCTCACTTTACAATGTTTTGTTCTTTTGTAGAAAAAAGACAACTACGTTTAGATAGCAGAAGTGCCAGCAGCTCTAGCCTTATGTTCCACCAGTTTGATAAGCTTAAACTTAGAAAGTACTTCTTTTCATATATCAGCAAATTGCAAGAACTTGCTATTCATTTGACACCACTTCCCATACTGGCATCATTTGTATATACACTGTCAGATATGATGGCTTTCACTCACAACAGTCTTATCACTTAAATGACTGAGGTGCTGTGGAATAATCCCCTTGTATACTGTAAAGATTTAATAAAACACTGATTGGTCAGGAGCTGGGCAGGAAGTTAGGTGGGAAGGCCAAACTGAAAATTATGGGAAGAAGGAGGGAAGAGTCAGGGGTCACCAGCCAGATGGAGAGGAAGCAAGATGAGAATGTTGTATTGAGAAAAGATACCAAGCTCCGTGGCTAAACATAGATAATAATTATGGGTTAATTTAAGTGTAAGAATTAGTTAGTAATAAAGCTGAATTACTGGCCAAAGATTTATAATTAATATTAAGCCTCTGAGTGGTTATTTTGGAAATGGTGGGTGGGAGAGCACTGTCCTTTTACACTGAAGTAGGAGAATTATAATGTATATATTTCTGAAAGAATGACAAAAAAGACTATATTATCCATACTGATATAATAGTTTTCAAATATTTTTTTTTATCCTCCATTGGTTGAATCTGTGAATATGACACCTGTGGATATGAAGAAACAGCCATTTAAAATTGTTGTGAAGACCAAATAAAGAATTAGTAAGACATTTCATCATGGCAGGAGTGCCATGGTACAGTGGTACTTAGAGTTGGAACTGTGTAATGACAGAAATTCCAGGTTGTTTCTGCTGACAGCAGCAACAAACACGCTTTGCGGTACTCACCATTTAATCAGAAGAGTAACAATTTTTATTTTCCACTTAGGTAGAATATTTTGTAATGAAAAACATTAGTGACTACATGAAAACATCCTGAGGCTCTTAGGTTTCTAGAGATTTCTATCCATGTCCAAAGGACAAGGCTATCTTCAATCCACTGGGAGGAAAAATTGAAGTTTTTTTCTTTTTTTTTTTTTTTTGTTTTTTCGAGACAGGGTTTCTCTGTGTAGCTTTGCGCCTTTTCCTGGAACTCACTTGGTAGCCCAGGCTGGCCTCGAACTCACAGAGATCCACCTGGCTCTGCCTCCCGAGTGCTGGAATTAAAGGCGTGCGCCACCACTGCCCGGCGAAGTTTTTTTCTTGCACATAGAACAAGCCACTGTTTCAGTGTTTTCCATAGTACTTTGTATTTTACTCTTCACCAGGAGACACAGGGAGGTGAGTAAATCTGAGAAACCAAGAACCTTGAACAAAGTATACTATACTGTACAGCAGGTTTGAAGTAGCTATTACATGTGGTTGGGGTATCACTTACACTTTCCTAGGAGAAACATATATGAATCAGATCCATTAAAAGCATCATCTAATTAAAAAATGTTTAGAAAAATTTATGTGGTTTAGTTCTCTTAAATATTTCCCATAACTGCTCAAAAGAAATGACATCATGAATTTCACAGATAAATGGTTGGAGCTAGAAAAAAAAAATTATCCCAAGTGGGATATCTTAGACCCAGAAGTACAAACATGGTATTTATTTGCTTATATGTGAATACTAGCTATTAAGTTAATCATAATCAAGCTATAATCCATAGAACCAGTGGTTAAATATAGAATACAGTACTTGGGGTACAGACAGATCTCATTAGAAAATGGAAATAGGATAGTTAAGGATGGATGGGGGAGTGGAGAGGGAGAAGTGAAAGAGGGATGAGGGAGGGAATACAGGGAGAAAGATCTAAATTAAGGGCCATTTGAGGGGTGTAAGGAAACAAATGCAGTAGAAGCTACCTAAAATATAGAAAGGAAGTGATCTAAATAAAACCATCAAATAATGGAGGAGACAGAGTCCCATCTGGCTATCTCTTATCACTAAATGAAGCTTCCAGTATCAAGACAGATTTACATCTATTTGAGTTGTTGGCCAAAGAGGTCCCATGGTAATTCCCAGATAATCCAGACTGCTACCGAGACTGTAGGTTGCTCTTCACAAACATACAGTAAGGTCCCATTGCTGAAGACGACTCCTACACAACTCACTGAACATGTAAAGTTGAGCTGGTGCATACATGAGGCTTTCACTCCAACAATGTAGTGTATTTGGTACAGGAAGATACTCTGCACACTACCAACCCATAAACATAAACACCAACCCACACACAAATTATTGGAACTGCAATGGTGTTCTGACTGTGAGATATGCTACAGCAATAGAGGCACAAAGCTTGAGGCAGTAACCCAGCAATGTCTGATGTAACTTAAGGCCCACTGCAAAGATTAAACCCATGCCCAATATTGCTTGCATGACCAAGAACCTGAGAGTAGATAGACCAGAACCTAGGGTAAAGCCAAATACTATTGTTCTAAAAAGAAAACAAAGCAAAAGCATAGCAATAAAATGACTACTAATGACATTCTTCTATACTTATAGAACAATGCCTTGCTCATCCATCATAAGATAAACTTCCTTCTGCAGCAGTTTGTAACAAATACAAAGACCCACAGCCTAATATTATGCAGAGAGGAAGAGGCCTTGGAACATTCAGCCCTAAATGGAATGGCTCTATCAAACCCCTTTCCTCAGGGCTCAGGAAAGCTTGTGGATGAGGAAAGAGAATAAGAGCCAGATGGGATGGAGGACACCAAGATAACAAGGACCTCTACATCAACATAATCACAGCTCATATGGACTCATAGAGACTGAAACAGCATGGACAAGGCTGGCACAAGTCGGCATATATATTATGGCTTCTAGTTTAGTTTTTATGGGATTCTCAGGTATGCTAATGAATGGGTCTCTGATTCTTGTGCCTTCTCTTGGTTGTCAAATTTGAGAATTTATTTTCTGTCTGTAATTTCATTTTGATATATACTATCTAATCATTCAGGTTCTTGGCTTATTTCATTTGATGACCTCCAGCTCCTTCCATTTTGCTGCAAGTGTGCTAATACACACTCACACCAACAGTGTGTAAGCCTTTCTGTCTACTACCTGAACAGCACCCATTATCCTTTTTCTTGCACACTAATAGCCACTTTGACTGGTGTAAGACAGTATCTCAATGTGAGTTTCATTATATTAACAGGATAAAGAGAGAACCGGGCAGTAGTTGTGCACTTGTTGATCATTTTCGTGTCTTCTCTTCAAAATTGTCTGTTGAGATTATTGACCCATTTTTCAGTTAAACAACTTTGATTTTTACTTTGAAGTGTTTGTTTGTTTAGATCAAATCTTCGTATTTCCTCCACTAACCTCAAATTGGCTATGTAACTGATAATTGCCTTGATCTTATGAAATTAGATTCCCCCATAGTTCAAATGCTATGTGTCAGCTATTCTGCCAGTTTATTTTTTGTTACATTTTATGATGAATGTTTCTAAATCTAAACAATGAAGACTCAAGTAACCTCAAGTTTTAGAGTCCCTTAGTTCTACACTGAAATCTCTGCATATTTGATCCCCAAGCCCTTCTACTTTTGAAACAGATTCATTAAATTACAATTTCTATGACTTTCATAAAGAAAAAATTAAGTTCTCACTTTGAAGAATTAAACAATTGGTATCAAAGCTGACATCCATTTTCTATTATTAATACATTTCCATGTGCAGACTGCTACAACCATGTAAATATGATAGAAAGTGCAACACACGGGGACAGATGTGGAAAGTCCTAGTGCTGGGGTAAAAGCCATAGTTTTTCTCCTTATTGTTATTATTCTAACTTCTGTGTCAGTGTACTGCAAAGACACATTGCTTATGGAAAGAGAGATAGGGATAGGTTTGATCATCTCTGGCACATCCTTATTCTGCGTTTAGTCTAATGTTTGAACTAATCTGTCCTCAACACTTTCTCTAGTCCTCCTCATTCACTCACTCTCACAGTCCCACCACTGTCACATTCATCAGGTGACCTTGTAAACTAGCCTCAGGCCTCCTACATATGTGTAGAAAAATCTCCTATGCTTATCAGTCAGGAAAGTCACTTATTGCTCAATGTCCTCCTCTGATCATTACCATAGCTTTGAGGTTTTCATAACTGTGTTTCCTTAATATCCAGCTGTGCATCTCTTCTTCTGAAATATTAATACTATAAATGTAATTCCTCATTGTCTTGTAATTCTCTGTTTCTGGTGACATAAAGATTATTAGTCTAATATTTATGTCTCATAACTTCAAGGTATGAAAAATGAAACATTTAAAAAATTCTGCTACATATCAGGAGGTATAATGAGATGATAGGATAATGAGATAGCAAAATCTCTTTCTTTCACAACATAAACAGGCTACGGTTTATTCATCTTCACTGTTCTCAGTCAGGGAAGGTGCTGAGATATACTTATTAAACAAACAAGTGGGTATACTTTTTTGTATATAAACAGATAAAGTAGGAACTATGAGGAGAATTCAATCTTAATTTAAAAAATAAATAGTTATTTTATTTGAAATGCTCAATATTTTGCCAAGATGACTAAACATGGTATTGCCATGCCATTTCCAAGTTAAAGTATTAAAGGAGAGATAGTCACAATCTGAAAAACTCTAATGTGCTCTTAGATATGAAATCAGACAGGCATGCCTCAAGATATCTTACTCATTTTAGATGGAACTCTGGAGAGGTGTGTTCACATAATTCTAAAGATTCTATTACAGCTTTGTCTAGACTTGCCCTGAACAGCTTCGATAATAGCAAACCCCTCACTTCCCATCACAACTTGTTCCATTAACAACTGTGTATTTTTTTGTCAACCAACTGGAAAAAAAGGATCTATGTGTATATAGACTTTCAGCAAGTTACTATTTCACTGTTATTGACAAAATTAAGGCTAATCTTTAGAGAAAGAAAGAGGTGATTTCTAGTATATTGCATGGCAAAAAGAAAAGCATTTCTATTTCTGATAGCAAAAAATACTATGGAATATTTTGAACTCTAGCTGTCCACACGATTTATTTAGAGAGCACTGAAGTCCAGACTAGGACACAAGCTAACTGGCCAGGGTGGTTGTTTGGTGAAAAAGCCAGGGGTAGAACATTACTTCCTTAGACACACATTCATTTTCTGCTATGCCATCCCCTCCAAGAGTTATGTTAGACTTCATTGGGATGTTTGTCATCTTACTTTTTTAAAATCTCCACATTAAATTCATGTATATAAAGAGGCTGGAGAGATGGCTTAGTGATTAAAAGAACTTGTTTTCTTTGAAGAGTACCTTGGTTCTGTTTCTACTACCAACGTGTCAGCTTATAACTCTCTGAATTTCCAGTTCTAGAGTATCCAGTGGCATCCTACGGCCTCTGCAGGTACCAGGCACACATATGATGCACATACATGCATATAGGTAGACACTCATTCATCTAAAAAAACACTAATCTTAAATAAAATTAACTTTGTATGTGCCTCATATATATACATATTATATGGTGTGTGTATGTGTGTGTGTGTGTGTGTGTGTGTGTGTGTGTGTGTTTTGCACACATTACTTTATTCTTGGTTTTTGACAGAATAAATTTGTGAAGTTTATCTTTACAATATGTTTCCTGTCCTCTGGCTTACTCTTCTCCAGCCTGACCAGACCAAGCACACTCATGACCATGCTACATCTTCCTAGCACCACAAGCACACTGATCACTAAGTTAAATCCCGCTGACACCCTAGGAGGAGCTGTTCTTTTTCTGACAGATTTGTGGGGATCTTGTAACAGGCTGACTTGTAGGGTTTAGAAGGAAGTCTCAAAAATCAGAGAACAGAAGAAAGATCAAGAGTATACACTTTTGAGAACCTATAAGAATCCAAAAACTAAGAGAGAGATGTATCCAAGGCAAGGAAAGAGAGCCACCCCCTCCCTACTCCAGTTCCCAGGAGGAAAACACTATAGAGATGTCAAGTAAAACTCTAACCCCAGTTCTCAACCTGTGAGCCATGACCCCTTTGGGGGTTGAAAGACCATTTCATGGGAGTCACATATCAGATATCCTGCATATTTACATTATGAATAACAATAGTAGCAAAATTATAGTTATGAAAAAGCAATGAAATAATTTTGTGGTTGGGGGTCACCACAACATGAAGAACTGTATTAATGGGTCACAACATTAGGAATGTTGAGAAACACTGCTCTAAACATTGATGACTTCAGGAGATTGAATAGGGACAAACATACAGGTTTATGATTTATCATCCTTTTATAATCTAAGAGTGACAGTATTTTTTTTCTCATTCCTGTTGTTTAGATATAGGAAAGTGGGGCTTTCCTATAAAAGCTTTAACTTCATTTGAGCTAAATCAGATATGGAAATCAAAGTTCTTAAATAAATACATTTAAATAATTTAAGGGTAGTGTATTCTACATTAGAGTTTGTTAGATTTTTTATTAGCTTATATACTGTCAAAAAGTATTTGCTATGCAGTAGTTTATTAAAAAAATGTGTGCTAAATTAAAGGGAAGCTTCTCTGATGAGGGACAAGAGATGCCCTAACCTGTGGGTATATAACAACTTAAGAAGCAGTTTATTACTATGTCTATTTAGCAGAATCTTAGCATTTGGTTCTCCCATAGGCCAAAGATCCAGCCAATCACAGGTTTTATGGCTAGTTAACAGCACCAGGTATGATTTAAATCAAATAAGAAAGCAGTTGGTTACTCCAATAATATCCATCCCTCCATTGCATTAGTGGGCATATCATGCTAGCACATTCATTATTGTAAGTTGCAGACTACACAGCTGTATTTAACTGTTGAATATTCTTCTCACACATAGACTAAAAAATTTGATACTATAGAAGCTTGCCCATAAGGATGATACTCTGGGTGGATACTAGATTGGTTTCTCCATGCCCTATGACTCAAATATATGATGCCTTCAGCAATAGGGTCTTACCACCATGTCTTGAAGGATAAGCAAGAACATTCTTAATAGCCTGTCATGTTGGTGGCAGTTTTGAGACTTCATGGCTAACAAGTCCTAAAAAGGTAACACATATTTGATAATGCACTGTAGTTGGAAGTTTTCCTGTGTCCCGGCCAGCCAATGGTTGGGACAAGTCTCTCCCATTTGCATCCCCCAAGTAAACACACAGAGGCTTATATTACTTTTAAACTATTGCCATGGCAGGCTTCTTGCTATCTAGCTCTTATATCTTCAATTAACCCATTTCTATAAATCTATACTTTGCCACATGGCTTATGGCTTACCATTATCTTTACATTTTGCTTCTCCTGGTGGCTAGCAGTATCTCCTGAGCTCTCTTTTCTCCTTCCTCTCTCTCTAGTTGGAATGTCCTGCCTAACCTTATTCTGCCTCACCATTGGCCAAACAGCTTCATTTATCAACCAATCAGAGCAACACATATTCACGGTGTACAGAACAATATCATGCATCAATGCACTCTTTATTTAATAACCTATGATGTCTAAACAATTTTTGTCCCCCTGTTATAGTGTAACTCCATTTATATATGTATTTATTTTAGGAAGCTTCTTCAATAAATAGCTTCCATGTGGCGTTTTAAAAGATCCATAATGTTATCCCTTCCCATATTCTCTCTGTTACTCTTCCCTCCCATTCCTACTCTATTTAACACATTTTTGTTACTTATTCCATTTCCACCTCCAAAACACCTGTGTTCTATACCCTTTCCCTTGAAATTGTCACCATGACTCTTTACTAGTTTGCTGACTTCTATTAGTATTAGAATTTAAACACACATAACCGGAATTTCAAATTTAGTATCCACATTTGAGATAGATTATACAACGTTTATCTTTCTGGGTCTTGGTTACCTCATTCAGAATGGTTGTTTCCAGCTCTATCCACTTACCTGTGAAATTTGCATTTTTCGCCAGGCGGTGGTGGCGCACGCCTTTAATCCCAGCACTCGGGAGGCAGAGCCAGGCAGATCTCTGTGAGTTCGAGGCCAGCCTGGGCTACCAAGTGAGTTCCAGGAAAGGCGCAAAGCAACACAGAGAAACCCTGTCTCAAAAAACCAAAAAAAAAAAAAAAAAAAAAAAGAAAAGAAAGAAAGAAATTTGCACTTTTTTTACAATTGAATAATATTCCTTTGTCTATATGTATCATATGCAGAAAATGGAGAGTGCAGAGTACTCAGCTCAAAGTGGAACATCTGTATCATGACTCTTCCCTCCAAGGTTCAGGAATTGTTATGGAAGATGGGCAAAAAGATTGTAAGTTCAGTAATAGCAGATGTCTTCTGAAAAACAGTATTTGCTGGACATGACAGTATCATGCATGCATCAGCTCTTGTTGGCTGTGATTGCATGCAAAAGACATGCACAAGATCAAGCTAACTGCAGTCTCATGCATGAAGCCCCACCCATAGTTGAAATCTATTGGTATTCAATGGTTGCTGAGGGAGGAAGGGTCAGTTTCTGTTAGGGACTTTTTAAAATAAAGTGTCAGTTTAGGGGCCATCAAAACTTGGGACTCAACATCTTTGAACAAATCGTATTGTTTCATCAGTTTATTTATTTATAAAGTAGAAATGTGATTGTAGTCTTTTTAATAATATTGCTTGGCATAGATAAGTGAAGATCAAAAATTACTAAGTTGCGTATGTTAAGCTTTTTTCTCATTTTTGTTGTTGTTTTGTTTTGTTTTTGTAACTCTGAAAAAATCCTCTAGTTCTTTCAATGGGGTTGTTTAGTAAGTAATTGAAATATGTCAGATGGCTGAGTGAGACAACTGGAAAGTAAATGCCAGAGTTGTTCCCATGTAGGAGGCATAGTGTGATTCCTGTCTCCCAGGTGGGTTCACGTGGCTAGATGAGGTAGGATTATTACTTTTATTATCATCACTATAAGTAGTGAAAGGACACGGACAGTGTTGTTTAAAAAGCTTGCTCAGAAATCCCCAGCATTTAGCAAAGCCTTAAACTACAGGAGACTCTTAAAAGACCAACAGTCCCCAGGAGTCTGTATAAGAACCAAAAATTTAAAATAAAAAATAGATTACACAACATTGACAGATTGATGGTTTGCAATGAGTCCTATAAAACCTCTCTGCCCTTCAAAATACCCAGCTTTTCACAGGTCACTGATCCCCACTGACCCAGGAATCCTCTGTTTAATAAGTGACTGAGGAAACATCTACCAGGCAGGTGGAAGAGATGAGCTGGATACCTTAGCACTATTTTATTAATGCCTACATTTGAGTAAAAGCTGAAACAGGATTTGTCATGCCAGATTCACTGCAAGCATAACGTTATTTATGTGAGTAGGTATGGGTAAGTAAGTGAGTTAATGTTGCAGTATTTCTAAAGCCAGCTGTTCCTGAAGCAGGGAAATATCTGGCTGTCATAAATGATCAATTGTATTAAAAGGTCCAAGCTTTGCTAATTTCTAAATAAGATATTCAGTGAAGCTCTCACCTCCTTAAACCAGCTCATTTCAGAAACCAAACCATGGGACCTAGAGCTTCAGGTTTGTGCTCAGAAATCCACAACCCCTATCCTAGAGTGTCACTGAACTGGAAATGTCACAACCCTTAGGGGAACATGAAAAATGCATATTATTTCACATCTGTTTCCTGCTTGATCCCAGTGGGCCTGATATTTCTCCAAATTGCAATGTGGGAAAAGCAATTTAATTTGATTGAGATATGAACAGAAACTGACAACAACCAAAGTAGAATACTTGCTTTAAGGTTAAATGGGAAGCTCGGCTTTGTGCTGTTATTGTGGGCAAATTCATCTGTGAGTATGACTTTCTCCTTTTAAATCTCTCTTCATTGCTGATGCAACTATGGCTCATCTCTTGAAGATCTGGCAGAACAAACATTCAAAGATTTAAAGATCGCTTCAAAACTGTCTCTCAGTTTTCTAAAATACATAGTGCATGTTTAGCCTATAAAACACAATGTGGACTATGAAAATGGAAAAGAGGAGAGGAAAGATTGTAGTAGCTCTGTGATCTTGGAAAGTTATTTATCCTTTTTAGATTCAGTTTTGGGTAGCCATCATAAGTACATATAGGATGAAAATACAGATAAAGCAGAGTGACAAGACAACTGGGGCTGATGTTTTTGAGAACCCAATCGGCAATGCTAATCAATTGAATTAAGCGTTTAGAGGTGGTAAAGATCTTCTCTTTTTGGCCTGTGTGACAATGATATGTTTTCCTTTTCATAAAAACTCCTCGGGTATCAGCTTTCTCATCTTCCTATAGCTTAAGATTTAAAGAATCTGCAAAGTGCTGCTTCTGACGCCCTGGACATCAAAAATCACTCCCAGGACATGGTGCATAAAGCATTCCAGGACAGTGTTGAAGGGAAATGTTGGCTTTTTAAAGGAAGATGGACTATATCCCAATCTACCAACCCTCTGCTCATCGGCCACATTCTTGCAAGTCTCCCTAGGGAGAGGCGTCAGATTAGATTTAGCACAATCCATTCTGCAGCAGGCCTGTGCGCAGACTGATAAGCAAGGGAGGGGACAGGAGAACCTTGTCTGCACTTTGTCCCTGGAGCGCTGGCTATTTATTTCACTTCTACCCCAATCGACCAAAGGCATTTACTAAATTTTGTTTGATGCTGTCACCGGATTCCTTTGATAGCCCTAGTTTTGCAGCCAGGCTGAAAAGATTGGCAAGATGACAGTGCTTTGTGATCAGCTCACAGGAGTGCAATGGCAGGCATGGAGTTTCTTGGGGAAAATTATTCTTTCACTGGGCAATTAAAATCCACCCAGTAATTTTGCCAGCTGAAGGATTCAGTGAGTTCTGAGCCAGTTGCCATTGTGTATGGATGTCTCAAATTCCTTTGAATGAGATGTTCAGCACATTTCCCCCACAATCATATGCACCCTGTGAAATACAGTTAAAAAACGAAAAGGAGGAAAAGCGTGCCACATGATCACAGAGTGGTTTGCTTTTTGACCATATTAGTACTGTTAACGTCTTCAATTATCCTGGAAATGCCACAAATATATTTTTCAAAACACTTTAACTACCTGAGTTATATAAATGCATAGCATGGCTGGGAACTTCCACTGAAATAAAGTTATATATTTGTTAAATTGTTAGTACCATATATAAAAGTTATATATATGTATATTTGTTATTACCTTAAATTGTAATATATTGAAGAAAAAGATACCATAACCAATGCAAGTTCAAAACGCAGGTTAGCATAAATTTTCCATCAAGATATATGTAACCTTTATATATGCTATAATTTTCTTTATTTCTATAGGTGTGGAATCAGATGATTGATTGCAACCGATGTTCACAAATCAGAGAAATGCATAAATTTCAATTAGAGATTGGTGATAATAAAGACATTATTTCGACATTCATGTACATGGCCCACAATTTATGCACACAAAGGGAATGCATTGGAATTGAAATGAAGAGATTTGAGCTGATAGTCTTATGCTGACACACTTGAAGTGTGTGATTCATGCAAGTCATTTTTAAAACTCTGAGTCATACTTTTCTCAATTACATTTCCCAGGGAGTTTTTTAAAAACTGAATGGCAGATAACACTCGTTAGAATATTTATTGAGCACTTGCCCATGTCAAGTATTTGACCAATTACTCTGAGGCATTAAGTGAGTACATGTAGGAGAGACTTCTTGGAATAATAAAAAAATACATCCATTAACATATTATACACACACACACACACACACACACACACACACACACACACAGAGTTGTTTAAACAAGACTGCATACCTTCAAAAATCCATTTTAGTCTACTCCCTGCAAAGGGAAATTTAAAGCCTGCAGGTGTCCTACTCAGTCACCAAAGGGAGTTATACAAACTCTCCAGATGGAATTATTTTAGAAGGGGAAGGAACTGTAAGAGATATTGTCTACAATCTTTATTTTGTTGGCAGTCACCCTGAGGGATAAGGGGGCTCCTCGAAAAAGTGTTTGATTGAAGCTGTCAGACTCTGGCTCTAATACTGTTTTGGACTGAAGTTCCCCTTTCCCTGATATTTTATAGTAGTGATGGTTAGAATAACCATCAATACATCTAACCACAGAGGCATAGACTATACAGAGAGGAACTGACCATTCTGAAAGAATTTTAGAGAAAGCAAAGGCTTCTACTCTTACAAAGTTATTCCAAAGGCATTTTAAAAATGTTTATAGCATAGAAGGAAATGATCCACATTTACTTTAATGGCATGAGTACACGTTTGATATCACACCAAAACAATAACAGGTTTTAAAAATCACAGCCCTCCTATAATAAAAGAACTTTGTTCCAGGAAATATAGGTATGCATCAGTATTAAAAATGTGTCATCATAATTTATCATCCCAATAATTTAAGAGAGAAATTATATGAATATGCCTATAAAAGCTGAAAAGTATTTAAAATGTTTTATTATAAATTAAATGGTATGAAAATACATAGTGAAATAAATTTTGTTTATTTCAAATATCAAGCTAATAAATAGCATTGAGAAAAGAAAAAAACATTAAATGAATTATCATCATGATTAAAACTTTTGAAGAAACTAATAATATATGTGACTTTATATTTGGGGCGGAATATGTAGCTCTGTGTAGAGTACTTGCCTAGCATGCATGAAGCTCTGGTTTCAGTCTCTAGTGCCATATACATGTACATATACACATCAACACCCAGCTGATTTATACTTGAAACCTCAAGGGAATTAACTTAAAAATTATTGCCAACAATGGAAGACATTTTTAAGGTTTCAGGGTCCTAATTTTGTATACATGGAATGGAATATTTGCAATGTACAATTAAAACCCAGTTAAAGAAAAAATCATTCTTATGAACAATAAAATGGATCCAGTAATTATGTGTAACCTAACAAGAAATGCTAAGATGTCTAGAAAAGAAAATTGTCCATGCTTCTGATTCCTGTATACTATTAAAATGAAGAAGAAGGTAGGCAGTATTTGGACAGCAATACTTGATCACACGATGTCACCCATGTTACTCTACTAAGTATCAATTCTACATGTACAATTCTGAGATGTTCTTGGGCTAGAAGTTAAAAATCCTAATCTTCATTCTATGTAAAAAGGAAATAGGCAAAATCACCAAAAACTGAAAAACAAAAGCAAAACAAACTCAATGGATTGGCATTTAAGTATGTAATGGGACCAGACATTGGAACATGCTTTACATTTTTGGCAAATAAAGATACAACATTATCTCAAACAGAAAATGTATTAGATATGAGATTCTAAACTTAATCATGTACTGGAGCATAGTGCAAGACATAAATGACATTACAAAGGAATAACAAAAGAACGAACTAGTTAGTAAAAATGTTTTATAGTGCCTTGAAAGGAAACAGTCTGATCTATATAGCATGATAACAGCAGACCAACTTTCAAATAGATCAAATGTTTAAAATATTAAAAAAAATTAAACTATAAAAGTATTACTAGTAAACTTCAGAGTTTTGTAAAATAATACCAAGTGGGGAAAGAAAAGACATTTATAAAGCTAATGCAAGATTAAGAAGCCACAACAACAGCAATCAGTTCAACTACACAATTGCATCACAAAGGTCACAATAAACAAAACAAGTACATGACTAATACAGTATTTTCAAATTATCATTGAAAAAATATTGGCTTCAGTACACCTTCAATCAAGAAATAAATAAAAAACAATATAATACAATTGTGTTTTTATGGAGTTTGTATGTTTCTTGTGTTTTTTCTCTTTTTTTTATAATTATTTTGTAATAAGTTATCTATTTGTTTTCTAAAGAGAGAGAGAAACAAATAGAAAGGACCTGGAGTTAGGTGGGCAGAAAGGTGGGGGAGAACTTGTGGGGAGGGAAACCTTGATCAGAATACATTGTATGAAAAATTCTTTTTTCAATAAGAAAAATCTAATATAGAAAATGGGGAAAGGAAATCAGGTATGCAGTTTACATGGAGGAACAAGCAAATGGCTCTTAAGCACATGGACCCACTAAGTCTCACTCAAAAAGATAAAATATCAAGTTAGTGGATGATGAAAATCAGTTTGCAGCCGGGCAGTGGTGGCACATGCCTTTAATCCCAGCACTCGGGAGGCAGAGCCAGGCGGATCTCTGTGAGTTCGAGGCCAGCCTGGACTACACAGAGAACCCCTGTCTCGAAAAACCAAAAAAAAAAAAAAAAAAGAAAAGAAAATCAGTTTGCAACTTACATAGTCCAAAAAGATGGAAAAGTCTGATAATTCACAGTGCTAAGGAACATGCTAAGAAAAAGGCACACCTATTAATCATTAAATCATAATTTATATGTTGTGGAAGATAACTTGACAAAACTCTACAAAACTCAAACACAGTACTTAGACACAAATGAGATGAATAGTGTATAGTTATTCACTGACAACATACTTATTGTATGTAGATTGAATAACTACATGGTGTGTTAGAGGACCTACTAAACTACACAGAATACACAATGTGCCTGCTCTGTGGCTGCTAGCAGTTCTTTGGCCCAGTTCAATTACTTTATTTGTCTTCATTTTTTTTTAAGTTGTATTTCTTTTTCGCCCCAAGATTTATTTTTAAGTACATTGGTGTTTTGCCTACATATATGTCTGTGCAAGGGAGTTCATATCTCCTGGAACTGGAGTTACAAACAGTTGTGAGCTGCTATGTGGGTGCTGGGGATTGAATTCGGGTCCTCTAGAAGAGCAGCCAGTGCTCTTAACCACTGAGCTGACTCCCCAACCCTGCCTTCAGTTGTTTTAATAAGAAGTAAACTCTTATTATTTATGAAGCTCTTGGAGTTGAGCCATTAGTAACACATAAAACTCTCCTAAATATTCTATTAAATTCTATAACTTTAAAATAAGATTTCCGTATTTTATATAAAGATAATAGAAGATCATATAAATTGCCATGATCGACTTGTTATTTGTCACTGTTGGGATTTATATATTATCAAGTGAACATTTCACCTCCTTTAAAAGTTTGTGTGCAATGACTACAGGGTGCTTATGAAGAACATTCCAAGATAAGTCATAAGGAAATACATGTGAGCATTACTCACAGTTCTTTATGCTCATTAATTTAATTATTGATATAGATAAGTAAGCAGCAGACAGGCAAGTGGGCAGGC
Organism: Peromyscus eremicus; assembly: GCF_949786415.1. Classification (NCBI taxonomy): domain Eukaryota; kingdom Metazoa; phylum Chordata; class Mammalia; order Rodentia; family Cricetidae; genus Peromyscus; species Peromyscus eremicus. The sequence goes on from NC_081416.1 coordinate 105,498,270, forward strand.
AAATGGCATTTTATAAATGGAAGTGGATAGGCAGAGAGAAGCTTATAAACTTGGGGCAATGTATAAAGAGACAGGCAAAAATATATTAGATGTAGAGATAGACAGGTAGATAGATGATAAGATAATATACAAACTATAAAAAGGTATAGATAAATCTATGATATATAGTTGGTAGATAGATAGATAGATAGATAGATAATATGAATATGATTGATGTATAGATGGTAGACATAAAGATAACAGATGGATAGTAAATGGAGATAGACAGATGTTGGCCTCTTCATCACAGCCATCTCCTAACTACATGTACACACTCATGCTTTCACTTCTCTTTTATACTCTAGCACCATCCTTTCAGTCAAGCATAAGAAAGCATGAAGTAATTTAAATTAGAACAATACTTTTCTCTGAAGTTAGAATTGTCAAAAACTGAGTTTCAAAAATTGAGTCTAAGCAATCTAATAGGTCATAAACATTTTATTTGAATATGAGAAAATAGAATCTATTAGAAAATATGAATAGATATACTAATGGGTTTAAATGCTATTAAATGATTATTTTCTTTTAGCCTTAATTGTAATTTTATTTATGTGTGGTCTGTTTTCAATATGTAAGACATTTTATAAGAAGATAAAATAATTATCCAAAAATATTTAAAATCATTGTTGCATTTTAGAAATTACAACAGAAAAGAAACAAGATTCATCCTCATATAAAAATATAAACTCATTTTCTAGGATTTTCCAAATTATACCACTGCTATTATAGAGATATTTACATCTTCTCTAGTTATTTTAATGTTCAGGTTAATTGATCTTCAAAGCAATTCCCTTTACTCATATAAGGCAGATTTAGTCAAGATTTGTATCTATGTCAATTACTTCTCTCATTTTTTTTTTTGTGTGTGTGATAGAATACCAGACAGAAACACCTTAATGGATGAAGGATTTATTCTAGCTGATGATTCTAGGAGGTACAATCCATCAGTGTTGGGAAGAAGCCATGGTAACAGCTTAAGGTTAAATCAGAGTGAATGTGAGACAGCTGGTTATGTGAGCTGGCCCATCAGGAGACAAAACTCAGAGTAGCACAGGGTCCAGCCTACAACTTACAAGGCTGCTTTTAGTGACTTGCTTCTTCCAGTGATGTCCCACCTAATAGAGGTACCATAATCTTCTGAAACTGCACTACCAGGTGTCAAGCAAGTGATCAGATGCATGAGCCTATGAGAGATATGTCACCTTAATCTGTGCATTGTGCACTGTTTGTTCCAGATTTATTCATCTAGGAAGCTAACTTGGGAATGCTGCCCAAGTGTGGTGGGATTGTGTTCCCCAAAATATTGTGCACCCTAATAAACTTATCTGGGGTCAAAGAACAGAACAGCCACTAGATACAGAGGCTAGAAAATGGTGGCACTCACACCTTTAATCTTAGCATTCTGAAAGCAGAAATTCCTCTGGATCTTTGTGAGTTCAAGGCCATAGTGGAAACAGCCAGGCATGGTGACACATGCCTTTAATCCCAAGAAGTGATGGCAGAAAGCAGAAAGATATATAAGGCGTGAAGACCAGAAACTAGAAGCTTTTGGCTGGTTAAGCTTTTAGGCTTTTGAGACCCATTCGGATGAGGACACAGAAGCTTCCAGTCTGAGGAAACAGGATCAGGTGGGGAAATGGCAAGGTGAGGTAGCTGTGGCTTGTTCTGCTTCTCTGATCTTCCAGCATTCACCCCAATAACTGGTCTCAGGTTTGATTCTATTAATAAGACTTAACAATTCTTGCTACACCCAAGATCATACCTGTATTGTTCTCAACAATAGGTATAACAAGCCACATTATTTAATTATGTATTCTCTTATTGAAAAAATCCTGCACTCCTTGTTCACATACAACAACAACAACAACAACAATAATAATAATAACAATGCTGATTGCAAACACACCAGACATGGGGCTGAACAAGTGTAACATACTGCAGGTAAAAGAGACTTGGCCTCTGCTCTAATACAACTCATACTGACACCCATGAACCACAGATAACACTTCCATGGACTCATAATGAATATGATACACAGAAATCAAGAACATAAAATAGAGACATCGCTTTGTCACCTTAAGTTTGAGCCCTCCTTTCTAATTCTAGCTCAGCATGTTATTTCTGAACCTCATATTCTTCTTCCTAAAATGGAGATTATATTAACTAAATGTTAGTGCTATTGGAAGGAGGATCAGAAAGAATACATTTAAAATGTATTTGGTAGCTGCTCATAGATAATCAGCTTTCAATTTCAGTAAGTCCACAAGTTCTAGAGAACTCTTCTTACAGCCTGATAATTTGCACAAACCTATATAATTTTTCATAGTGATAATATGAAGATTTTCCCATAAATGCCTGTCAAATCTATTAACTATGATTGTCAATCTGCAGTCCTTAGAAAATATGAATATGGAGGCTGTCTACTAACAATGTGTTTAATGAGAACAACAACAACAAAAAAAAACAAATACAATACAGCATGACTGTGCAACACTGAGCAAGATACTCTGTCTTAAACAAGGAGTGCAGAGGTTGTCCTCTGATATGACTTCCACAGACATGCTGTGGCATGTGCAAAACACACACACACACACACACACACACACACACACACACACACGCATGCACGCACACACGTGCACACACACACGTGCACGCACGTGTGCACGCGCACACACACACACACACACACACACACACACATGGATGCATGAAGCATGCAAACACGCACATACTTCCTTTTTTTTTTTTTTGATTCATTAGTAACTGGTTTTGCTTAAGCCATCCTACACCTATCCAAGGCTAAGACACTTTCCTCATGACGTTAATGAAGGTTGAAGCTATTTGGTAACAGTCATTTTGCAGCTTCTTAGAAACATTTATTATAACCTTTGATCCCTTCTCATGCCTTGGCATTTAGGAACACTTGGGAAAAGACCACAATTATGTGGAATTAGATTGCTATTAGAGAACAGAGCATCACTAAGAGGGAAAAGCCATAGAAATTCTATGAATTTGTCTAGGGCAAAGACCTCTACTTACTTGGGAAAGGTTTATGTAAGGTCTGACATTTCAAAACGAGGCATCAAATATTCTTGGCTGCTTAATTTTGCAAGCTGGGACTCTTGTGTGTTTGAAAGGGAAAAGAAAAAAAAAGATTTTAGAATGAGTCCCTTTTCCCCATCTGTTCTGTCAATCCACTCCAGAAAGCAAAGGGTTGGCTCTGCAAGCAGAGGCTTTTCATGAGGTTAAAGTAAAGGACTTAAGAGAGCAAAGAGAAAGGTTATTTTCTTCACGTTAAGAATATTAGCCTTGAGAGAAGGCAAATGGTTCCCACTGGGCAAGACATGGATTCTCCTTGTCTCTTGGAAGGAGCAATTTACTAGGTACTAGAGAAATAGCCTCAAAATTACATTTCATGCACGTTTCCTTATGCTCCTTCCTCTTCACATCTTAGCTTGTACTATTAACTTCATTCAAAGACAGGTGAAGAATTCTTGGGAATCCATGCTTCTGACTGACTGATAGTTCAATAATAAACGTAGTTAATGCATGTGATTCTGTGCTAGTGGCTAATGGGTTGCACATTTCCAGACCTCTCACCCAGTCTTAAACTAGAGCACTCCCCATTTGCACCCTGCAGAATCTGAATTCCCTTAATATAGAAGGCTTTCCACACACCTGAGCTATCAAAAAACCCACTCATTCACAGGAGAAATAGAAGAAAACTTCTATTTTTATGTAATACATAAGGTGATATTAATGATTATTAGTGGAGCACTGTATTATATGGTAATGCATGCAGATAGCACATTCTTAATCATTACTTATCTTTATATCCCAAAATACCTTTCCATTTCTTTATCATGAAAGTTTTAAAATGCTTTCTTTGGACTTTTTGAAATGCACACAAAAGTCTAGTAAATATTTTCAGGAGATGATAGAGTACTAGTAAAAGTACACACTGCTCTTGCAGAAGACCCTAGTTGAAATCCTAGTTCCCATGTCAGGAAGCTCACAGACACCCGTAACTTCAGTTTTCAGGGATATAATGCCTCTGGTCACCACAAGCTTCAGAACACAGGAGATATCTAAAGGAAGTGGGAGAATAAAGATGAAGAAAACAGCCTAATATAGTAGAAAGAAATTTAGACCACAAAGGCCGATCTTTAGGATCCCTTTCTTGATAAAAGAAAGCATGTGATGAATCCAGAATATCATGAGTTGTCTCAATAAAACATTTCTTTATAGACTAATACTGTGCAAAAACGGGAGTGCTATTCATTCCTTGGCATACTAGGATGGCTGTAACCACACCCTAAACACTACAGAATGGTGGTTAATTTGGAGGTACTCAATGCATCTAAGCAGAATCATAAAGAGAGAGGTTCACTTTTAAACCAAGAAGAAATAAAATGCTGGTTAGAGAAAAAAAAAAAAAACTTTCATACATCAAAGAACATTTACGTAAAAGGCTACCACAATTCAAACAAAGGTTACAGGATAATATTAGGTAGAATCTTTTTAAATTGTCAACACTTGAGTGTTTCTGACCTATAAGCCATCAGTTTGCAATGGTTTGTCCTTTTAGTAATCTTAGTAACAATACATGCTCTGTTTCATCGAATTTGAAGAAAATCAGCTTACTCATTTTTTTCCTGTGGTTTCTGATGACGATTGCCTGCAATGTAGTAAGAATTAAATGAACACTGGTTCTATAAACAAATGATATATGTAACAATGAGATGTGTTCAGAGCATTGTAGTTTCATTAATAACTATGTTTGGGATAAAACTTGTTTATATTTTCTGTGTTCTGGGGAAGTTGGTCATTTTTGGTATATCTGTGTCTATTTTGATCAGTCCACTGGGAGGTCTATTTTACTTTGTTTTTTCTTTACTCCCAGGAGGTCCAGCATTGGACCATGGCTGATACCTTAGCTTCACCAGAACCAGGATGCATCTTGCCCTCTCAACCTCTTCCATCTTGTAGAACTGAAATCAGTTTGCCATTACACTTCCAATCACTATTCAATAAAACTGCCAGCAGCCTGCTGCTCACCTTTGCCAGATTTCTAGCTTCTTGTTTGAATGTCCTTCATCTTTTCCAATTGCCCTTTTGGTGGATTCAATTCTTAAGTGACTATTACTTTGCAATGCATGCACCGTAACCTCAATTTTCCATTTGTTGCAGTTTATTTTCTGAGGAAAATTGCACTTCATTACAGACCTATTCATCTATGAGTTGGGGGAATGTGGTTTTATTCAGTCCTAAATGGGCCATTTTCCCCCTTGCTTGAGTAGCAATTGGAAAGTAAGTTTCTGTTCTTTTGTAAGGTGATTTGGCAACAAGGCTTAATCAGAACTATCAGAGTCAAGGATAGTCCATGTCATATCATAGTTTACATTACGTATAAAATATAAACCAAAGGGCCAGAGTTGACAATTCAGCTTCAGTGCATATATTTGATTTTTGATACCAAGGTAATTAAAAAAAAACTATTCTATTGACAAGTCTACCTTATAAATTTTGTTATATTCACGTATATAACGCCAGATAATCAATTGTAGGATAGGATCTAAGATCAACTTAAAGGTATTTCATGAGCATACAAATTTTAAAGCAATTTTATCTTTTCATGGAGTAATGTGATGTGTGGTTCATATTTCCTATATATTTGATTATCATTATATTTCTTTGAAATAATGTTGAATAGTTGATCAAGATGTAAATGGGTGATTGGCACAACCCTAATGCTTTCAACTTTTGTTTTATTAAAAAGCTCCTTCAAGAACTTGGGAAAATATCAAAAGCTGTGTTCATATCTTCTCAGTGGCTGTAACAAAGTTCCATATGATGGGCATCTTTTAATAAAAGAAATGCATTTCCTATTGCTCTGCAGACTGAGGTGTGTGTGTGTTCTGGTGTGCCAGTGTCCCAGTAATGAACCAAAGTAATAGGCAAAAAGCAAAGAGGGGCAGGATATTCTTGTAGAATGAAGCAACAATGAGTGGAATTCTTGTCGTTGTTTTTTTTTTTTTAATTTTTTATGGTTTTAGATTTTCTTACATTTATATATTGTATTTTGAACAAACCAATTGCTCTTTCCTTCAAATTCCTTTCCTATCTCTCCACCACCTTTCCTTTCTAACTCTGTGTGCTCATTTTTTTATAGTCTACTGAGTCCATTAAATGCTGGCTGTTAAATGTACAAGGAAGGGTGTTGGAGCATCTAATAAGGCAGAGGTAGCCCGTCATGTGACTCTCCCTCTCCAACAATTCATCAACTGCCAGTAGATTTCAGTTGGGGGTGGGAATCTGTGAGTCCCTTTCTACTTTAGCTAGGATTTCAGCTGGCTGACACCAACACACATGATCTGAGTAAATTTCATTTCTATCACTTGTGACTTCAGGGTCTCCTGAAGACAAGGATAGTTTAGGGAATCCTCAAAAAAAAAAAAAATTAAAAGATCTCATTTGGTAAGTTTAGAATCTAAGAGCCACCATCCAACAGGCATTCAGCACTCTTCTCACCAACTAGAAGTATACTAGAAATGTCTACAGTCTACATTTTTTTGAAAATCTATTATGATATTTTACAGGAAGGTATAAAGAATAGAATGTGAGAGATGTGATTGATTTCAGAAATCATTTTAGCCACATGTTCACACTATATATGAGAAAAACAAAATATGAAGAGTGATAGGGAATTTCCAAGATATAAAGAATCCGTTACTAAAGCGTCACAATGGAGATCTGATTATTATCGACCAAACCGCGTGAACAATGTTAGGCTAGGACAGAGTTGTCACCTCACATGACCATCCGTATGACACTGCAGGCAGAGCTTGAAGTCTTGGTGTACATATGTGTCCTGGTTGTGTGCATTAGTGCATGTGTAAGCTAGAGGGAGACATCAATATCTCATTTTATCACTGCCTAACAAAAAGGAAATGTAGTCTTTTTCAGACTATACAGAGTGTCAGGAGACCCAGGACATTTCTCCAGCCTGATGGAAGCAAAGCCAGTGATCTACAGTTGAGGGCTGAATGTTTTGAAAGATTCACAGTAACCACATTGTTGGGACCCCCCCCCCAAACACACACACACTTGCATGGCTTTTTTCATCTACAGACACAAGAGAAGTTTCTTTAAAAGATGAAGCCATTCATCCACTGCAATTTACTCAGTTTACCACTTTTTTCTTCATCAATAGAGTTCTTCCCCTTTTATGCAGTGCTTAAGACAGTCTGCAGTCTCCCATAGATTCCCCCCCCATTACAAAAGCTCAGCCAATCATGCTACAAAAGGATGAAGGATAGTGTCCTAAAAGCACATTAGCAACAATGGTATGCCTAAGTTGAGAAGGTCCCATGAGGTCATCTAGCAGTTTCTGTGGACATGTTCTACTTTAAGCACTGTGCTGTGCATTTTTTCAAAATAATGTCAGTTTATACACCATTCACTAACAACTCTATCATAACTAATTAAGTTTAGATACTTAGTGTGTATGTAGAGCAGTTACAAATATTATATGGGTACTGATTTGATTTTACATATTACGAGGAGACTCAAAATTTTATAATGCCTCATTTACTCTAACATAGGCACCTATCTTTTACATGCCACCCCAATGCCTGTGATTAAACCCTTATAAATTATTTTCTTAATAAAACTCCAATTTTGCTTTTTAAAAAGGTGAAGTGGGACATTAGTCATGAAAATTGTTTGATTTCTAGTCATTTAACTTGTAATAACAGCACAAGATTTTCCTTGTACTTTACTTTTTGAGTGAAAACATCCTTTAAAATCCTAACAGCACTTCAAACTTTATAGTAGCTGGGATGGATACCAGGCAAGAAGATGAGAGGCAAGAACTGACAATGGTGTCACAGGAATTGTAGACAGTAACTACATGCAGGCGCTAGATGCCATTTAATACCTCAGCCCCTCTCCATGGAACAGATGGGGAACCAGAGCCCAGAGAAGAGATGTTGCTCAAATTTCACCTCTCCTTAAAGGCAGAGACAGGGTTCAATTGAATTCCATTATTTCCCAGTCACATACTCTTTCCAGAGGAGCATCAGATGCTGTCTCTTGGGATACAGACAGACATGTTTCCTTTGTCAGACACTGCAGAAAACAAAACTGATATCCTAGCATGAAGAATTTAGGACATTCAAAGGCACCCCTCCTTCTCTATAAGAAGTACTACTTTGATCTTGTCCAAGCTATCCATTGCCAGCATCCTGTGACTGACAGAATTACAATGCATTTCTATCACATCTATATTCTATTTTTAGAAAATAGAGAGACGCCACATTTATATTCTATTTAAAAAGACCTCAGTTGTGTCTCCCAGCCTTATACTACTGTGGCACCTCACTTCAGATTAAATACTTTCAACTCACTCAAAATTTTTTCATCCATTTTCTTTCCCTTTCACACACACATTTTCTTCTTTGTAAACTTAAGTGTGTAAGAGTGTGGTGTCTGTGTGTGATGTATACCCATACCTGTGTGTCTGCTGGCTAGAGAAGGGTATTTTGTTTCCTGCTGTATTCCTCTCTACTTATTCCCTGGAGATAGTGGCTGTCACTGAACTTAGAGCTAGATTTGTGACCAGTAAGCTCCCTGTCCCTCACCCTGCCTCTAAGGCTGGGATTATAGGTATGGTGACCATGGTGGCTTTGTAAGCAGATTCTGGGATCTGTATTTGGGTCCTCCTATACATTGAGACACCTTTCCATACCTTCCATATACACTTTACAATTTTAAATATAATTGACTTGTAAATGTATATGTATGCATAATATAGTGATGTATATATTTTATACATGCATTTTTCCAGATATCTGGTACACCCACCATAATATTGTTCTCAATGTAGTGTTCACTAAATGTTCATACTAAATGGAGGATTTTTGTATTATGAAATACACAAAAAACACAATTATAATCTTTTAACTCTAATTCTGTATCCTCTTATATAGAGTCAATATTGTACTTCTCTTTCCCTGTTGGACAATGGGTGGGCTGGGGAGGGGCAAAAACTCAAATTTGGAGATGGATATCTAATCAAAACAGTTCTAAATCCTATTGATTCCTTACCCTAGATTATATTAACTTGCAGGAAGAAGTATGTATAGTGATCTTTCAAAGTAAAAGCAGGTTTCTGGGGGGAAAACTTATTTCTTGAGAGTATTCACTACTCACTTATTTTTTTTTTTAATGAGGAAGCAAAGGAAGACTATAGTTCTTGACACTATAATTCAAAGTGATAACTACACTGCACAGTGACATCCCTAGAGATGCAGAAAGAATCTAATCTAGTACAGTGTGAGCAGTAGACAGTGGTATTTTCTACAAATTAATTTAATTGGTTCTAAAAGAGCAAAAGGAAGTGGCTGTGTGTATCTGGATGATCCCTTGGGAGCAGAGCTGAATGTGGCTTTGAGAAGATGCAGGAAGCCACTGCAGAGCCCAGTGTTTATCATGCTCCCTAACTGCAATGTAAGTTCCCATCAAAATCGCCTGTGTTGTCTATTCTTTAAAAATTAATTGCAGAATGCATTTATTTAATATACCTATACATTAGGACAAATCATGTTTAATATGGCTCAGTATGAATTTGTTAATATGATGAAGCATTCTTGTCTATATAATTTGCTGGATGAATTCATCCAAACTCCTGAAATGGTGTGCAGTGTAACAGACAAGATGAATCTGGGTGTTTAAATGGCACTTGAAGTTCAGGATGGCTACACAGAGACAGTGTCGTTTTAGTCATCAGAATCTTCTTCACTGAAGACAGGAAGAATTGAAATAAAATCACTTACCATTTTAAAATGTGTTTAAGTAATTGATAGAGGAAATATTAAAGTATACAAGGCTTCAGAGATATATTTTCAGATGCAAACAAGGAGTCTAGTGGAGCTCCATGTGGAAGGATGGATGAGTGAAGTAGAAGCAATGGTATTAACTAGCATTCCAAACTGTGTCTGAGTATTGTAGAATATTATTTAACTATGTAAAGAAGTTTACATTTGTTTATGCTGCAGAATATTACTTTAACTGTGAAAAGGTGTGTTATATTTGTTTCTGCTGCCTTTATTAACGATGTAAAGATGTGTTTCTTTTATTTATGCTATATTTGTTCAATTGTGTAAAGATTTGTTGCATTTGCTTCACCTTGCCTGACTAAGGCACCTGATTGGTCTAATAAAGAGTTGAATGGCCAATAGCTAGGCAGAGGAAGAAGAGGTAGTGCTGGAGGGCAGAAAGAATTAATAGGAGGAGAAATCTAGGCTCAAGAATGAGAGGAAGAAGAGAGAGGAGAGAATGAAAGAGAAAGAGAGGGGAAGATTCCTGGGGCCAGCCAGCCAGGCAGCTGCCAGCTAGATAGATAGAGTAGGACATACAGAAAGAAAAGAAAAAAGCCCTGAGACAAAACATAGATGAGGAGAAATAGGTTAAGTTATAAGAACTAGCAAGAAATGAGCCTAAGCTAGGCTGAGCATTCATTACTATTAATAGGTCTCTGAGTCATGATTTGGGAGCTGGTTGGTGGCCATAAGAAAAAGCCTGGTACAGTCTGAGTGAATGAGTGAACAAAGTTCTAAACAATAACCAATTGTACTATTTAAAGCAAATAAACTATGTATAATGATATGCGGTTGTAAAAGTGCTGTCTACGATGAACTACTTTTAGGAAAGGAGTATGTACTGGGAATGAACCCAGGGCTGCATATGTTCTCTAATGCTGACCTATACACTCAGCCTAAAGGTAATTAAAATAGGCTTTATGCCTTCCTTTATATATGCTAATTATTCTTCAGACCCTACAGGGCAGAAAGAGAGAACCAGCTCCTGCAAGTTCTTTCATTTCCACGTGCTCCCTTGGCACCCACCCTCAAGTAAATAAATAAATATAATAAAGAATTCGAGATGAAGAGACAGATAACACAAAGGCTGAACAGTTTCTTCTTTGTTCTAAGGACTATTGAGAATGCACATAAAAGCAAATCATTGTTTCATATGTGGAAGATTCAAAAAGAAATAAAATGAAGTATCTGTCTTCACTAGAGAGTCCCTATCAGGTGGGAACAATTGTAGGACAGGATCTAAGAACTCATATTCTGATCATTTTCCATATAATGGTTTCTGCTAGTTTCTTTTAGCTCAACAAAGAGAATGACATTTGTGGATGGAGTTTCATGAATCCAACTTCACTTCTAAGAGAGTATAGAATAGCTTAGAATATGTATTAAAAATGAAGATTTAACAGAAATATAAAGATGTGAATTCATTGATATTAATCATGAAACATAAAATAAAGTTCCAAAATAGCTGAGTCAATGACTATAATCTGAAAGGTAGAATATGTGGGCTACATTTACTTAATTTTATCTGTAACTGACAAACATATAGAGGAGTGTGGTTTATTAAGACAATTTCACTGACGCTAAGAATTCATTTATGTGACTGACAAGTCTAATAATTAGGGTAAAAATGATCATATACATGGGACATCTACAGATGGCAACTTCAAGTTTAGTCAGCTGAAAGTGTTATTTCACAAGATGTAGAAAAAATATTACGTGATTTCTGACTTCTACATTGTGACAATTTCATAATCCAGACAACAGAGCAGATTCCATTAGGTGTCCTGTTCCCAGATTGCTGAAACCCAATTACAACATCACTAATGACAGTTCATTTTATATCCATCGGTATATTTTTTTCACTTCAATTTTATCCTTTTTACTCATAATTGAATGCATCACTGATGGGGCTGAGGGCCAGTGAGTAACCTAATAGAGGTGAAAGTCCTGGAAAAACGAACGATCTCTCTTTTTTCTTAATCCTCCCTAGTTTATGGTACCTGTGCTGCTTCACAAAGGTCTCAGGGTTTTGTTTTGTTTTGTTTTGTTTTTTTCATCCGTTTGTATGAAATAATTAAGCCAAGTGAGTGAAGCACTAACACATTTTCACCAATGGATGTTGCTTTACAAACATAAACATTAATACATAGGAAACTGGACAGCTTCTGTTTGCTTCAGGAGGCTGGATTCAAATGTCAAGAGCAGGTTCAGGCTGGGTGGTGGTGGCACATGCCTTTAATCCCAGCACTTGTGAAAGCAGAGCGAAGTGGATCTCTGTGAGTTTGAGGCCAGCCTGGTCTACAGAGTAAGATCCAGGACAGGCACCAAAACAACACAGAGAAACCCTGTCTCAAAAACAAACAAACAAATGAGTGGGTTCAGAGAAATGGTTTGGAGGGGTCTCAATATAGAATTCCTGGCAAACTCTGTATACAGATTGAAAGGATAAAACTTAGTTACTATCTCTGACTACTTTAATTTAAACAAATGGATTGTGAATGTTTATTTTTTCACTAAGTAGTATTGAAGAACTATAATGGGTAAAGAACATAACCTTGTCCTCAGTAGATACTCTTTTACAGAGAAAAATATAATATGAACATAGCCACATACTATTACACATTTATACACAAACATTTGATAGATATCACTCTAAAACCTTGGGTTTCCATAGTTAGACATGTAGATACATTTCAAATAATCAAAATATAATGAAGAAGAAAAATAGAAAAAGACTGCATATTTATTAAAATGCAAAGTAAAAGTGTGTGGATCATAATGGTATCTAACAGCTATATCTTTGAATTTTTTCCTATTCCCATCACTCACATTTTATTGTCTTTTTAGAATAACTACCTTTGCCTTCAGGACATAGTTCTGGAGTATGTAACTTTCTCTAGTTTATATATGCTGAAACTAGCTAAGCAAGTATAATAATTGATAAAAGACCACGGAGACAGGTCATGCTTTTATGTAGATAAATCTGGACCTAGACTAACCCAAAGATCAAGTTTCCCTAAGACCTTCTAAATAACACATTTGCTGTACACACCAAGAAGTGACAATTATATTCTGGATATGACCAGGCTGCTGGACTCATGAATGCATATCAGCTGTGAACCAGATAAATCCAGTCAAAATTCCAGCATGGGTGGGGAGGTGATGGGTGACAGAGATTTGTCCTGACTGTGGGCCAGGCAGGAAAACTCTTAGCTACACTCCATTCCTAGTGAAGGAACTACTGACAACCCATGGCAGCTGAGGAAAGGACAGTTACTTTTTTGATGGTATAGCCAGTGGTTGGTTGCCATGTTCTGGTAGATCACCCAAAACCCGGGTACACAGGGCAGACTAATTGGATGTAGTGGGGTATTTTAAAAGAAAAAAGAAGACAGAAAAGTTCGAGGGTATGAAATTGAGAGGACAGCATGTTGAAGGAATGGGGAATGGGAAGAGGGGATTATACAGTCATATTGTATACTTGTAGGAAATTTTTAAAGAAAGAATAGATTTTGGGAAAAAAATTAGAAGAGAAAGATTAACTCCTTACTTTGAAATGCCTTTTTCTCCTATACCTCTGAGCTGTCTATGAAAACAGTATTAAATACTTATGGAAGACATCACTACCTGCATTTGTTCTGGCAGCCTCTTATCTACATCATTGTTCTGTTCTCTGTTACCTTTATTCCAGTCTAGCACATTTATTGTGATATTTGGTTTTAACTATCAACACTATTACCTAGATTGGGTTGACCTGTTGGCAAATATGTTGGGGATAGTCTTGGTTGTTTATTGATGTAAGAAGAACCACTCCTTTGTAGGTGGTACAATTCCCTAGGCAGAGGATCTAGAACAGTGTAAAAGAGAAGTAAGCCAGTTGACAGCAAGCAAGCAGGGATATATGCATTGACCCTCTCTCCTCTCTCAACTGCAGATGTGATGCTTTAAGTTCCTACATTGACTTCTGCAAAATCATCGACCATAGCCTGGAATTGCGATCCAAGTAAACCCTTCCTTGTCTAAGTTGTATTTCCTCAGAGTGTTTGTCACAACAACGGAAATGACACTAGGACATATACAAAGATTTAGTTTTCTCACCCTAGTCTATAAATGAAAAACAAATTCATGTTCACTACTCCAAATTGTAGCTCAAATAAGTTAGTATTCATAGACACTTGATGTACAGAATTTGAATATCACTCCATTGTTTTCATAAAAATGTTCCCACATGGAAAAGGGCCAACTTGATGTTAAAGTAAACCATTTGCATCCTAGAGGACCAAGTCCCTAAATGTTATTAAATATATTTCATTTGAGAAAACATGATAGGGTTAACAAAAAAAACTCATTTATGGATGGGATTTGCAAAGTCAATATAATATAATTAGATAGCTAGCTCATTCTCCTATGCAAAACCAACCTGCAATTGTCATTTCAATTCATCTAGAATGAATCATGAAAGTTTGAGAACTACACAGAAAGTCAAAACAAGATACAACCCTTTATGACCAGCATCCAAATGAACAAATAATTATCATCTATTAATATCACTTGCATTATTATTAGTCCTAAGGTAGTTAACATTATAAATACTTTGACAATTTTTTTTAGAGGATGAAAATGTGAGTCTCTATGGATGGGTTGAAGGTGAACTCTGACCTGCCTTGAGTTTTTCTGTTTCACAAACTCGCTGTATTTTTTACCTAAGGGACAACAGCAATCTAGTTACAATTATGTCTATTTGGTATTCTGAGAGCTGAATGCTTTCTTTCAAAGCTGATATATGCCTTAGCCACAAAACTCTCCTAAAGATAAAGACTGCCCTAGCCAAGTCTAACTACTAGAGGAAAACAATAGGTGCTTTGCTTAGTGCCATTTTGCTGTGCCTTCTGTGGGAAAGCATTTAACAAGTTCTCTGGGGAGCTAGCAGGCAAGAGCAGCACTGAAGTTGAAGCAGCCCAGGTTAGTCAAGACCATTATGCTTCTTTGCTTTCCTAGTGTTCCAGGCAATCTCCAGGTCTACTTCTCATTGCAATGTTTAAACTTATTCATTTATATTACAGACAACTGAGGCATATGTCATTATTGTTCACATATTACATAAGGAAAATAGAGCATAGGAGGAATGAAGTTTTGACTTAAGAAACTTGGCTAGTACCTTATGGCAATGGAATTCAGATCTCTATCATATGATTCAATGGGAAACATTCTAAACTGCTTATCAACTATTCTCTAACTATACAAACTTCCTGTATCACATTCTTCACTACTGCCACAATCACTACTGAATGCCTGGAGACACTAGTTGTTCATTATCAAGATATTTTTTTCCAACACTATGATCCAGCTTTTCTAATACCAATTTGTTAAGCTCATGAGAAGGCATACTTATCTCCGTTTTTCAGATGAAACCAAGGCCTAAGGAGATTAAATACCCATGAATGAGTGAATAAGTTCAGGTATCCAGCAGTCATATGCAAATCATTCTGATTGTAAAAATTGTCAGTTTCCATGTTTACATAAGCCTTACTCCCAAGGGGGGGGAGGGGGGGATTTGGAAATATGGAGATCTCTTGTGATTGTAGCAATGCACTCAACCTATTGAGAGCAATCAAAACTGAGTGCATAGTGGCTGAGGATACTGGACTTCTTCAATACTCTATAAACTGAAGTTATTCCCAGCAAAATGCCTGTAGATTCCCCTTTGAGGAACAGTTAATCAAGGCTTCTTTTTCATCACAGAGGTTTTTATCAAGTTGGGTATGTAAAATATTTTCCCATACTTGTGGCCAGTTTTCCTATCTATCGCAGCCTAGAGAAACGTGGAAAACTCTCAAACATGGGTTTGCACATGACATTGACTTTTTCTCCAGTTCTAAGGCAGTTATCATTTGTGTTCCTCTAGGAATGCAATCATTTATAGTTTGAAATAGCAAATGAGGGCAGCTGACATGTAAATAATGCAACTTAGCACCTTTGATCCTCTCTGGAGCAGTGTAAATTAATTCTGATAACTGCCTAAATCAAATATGCAGCGAGAGAATTATGAGATTGCCTCAGGGCATGATGGAGGAACTGTTTGCTGCTGTTTGTGGTAGCTTAATGTTCACTTATAGGGATTCACTCTGTGGTCTATTTATATTTATCTGCCTGTACCTGTTGATGCCTCCTGAGCTATACACATAAAACAACAATTTGATTGCTTTTTCTTTTGTAACTTACAGATGATGGCAGGTGGTATAATAATTATTTCATATGCTCTTATTAAATGCTAGTGAGCAATAGTTTAAGAAAGATGGAAATGTCATGGTAACAACTAGGAGGAGAGTACCTGGTGGGGAGATGCTCTTTGTAGTTAGAGGATGGTTGAGCCACCTCATAAGGTGAGAAATATATGTAAGTCTTTTCATGATTATTGTCACTGTCCATCACTGGCTGGATGTGCCTCAATTTGGCTTAAATCAACAGGGAAAAAAAGGTGACAGTAGCATGCCACAGTATGATTTATTCAGAAGTTCTTTGAGTGAATTTTTAATGAGTTTCAGGGATTGGAACATATTTCTAGTCATGTATTATTTTCAAAATAGATCAGAGAAAGCCAAGTATCCATCCCAATGGTGAAAAAAGTAAGGCCAGGATAGTTCTGCATCTCACTTAGTTCACAGAGATACTGCGTGTGAAAGGTCAACTTCCAGGTGCTGACAGACATTGCATAAGTCAATGTTCACCTCTACAGAACACAGTGTTTAGCCAGCTCACTGAGTATAGGAGTGGTTGGTGTGATGAGAACTCAGCTTGCTTGTTGTCTAGAACTTTCAGCGTTCTAATACCAGGCTTACATTATTATTATTTTATTATTATTAATTATTTTAATACTATGGGGAAGCAATTGAGGAATGCATTTCTCACCTCAAAGAGGGGAAGTGAGGATCTGTGTATTTTTGTTGTTGTTCTTTAAACCAGTGTAATGGAAAATCTTGCTGTGAATCTATTATTCCCCTGGGCACAATCCAAAAAGTAAAAATTGCTAAACGGTCATTGAACATCAGTCAGTGTTATCCATTGTTGATATTTTCTGGCTTTTGGCATGCCTTTTAAGAGAGGAAAAATGGTTGACACGTCCGTCCTTCTGCTGGGATGCCACAGCTGGCTTTAGCTGCTTTTTGAATGTGGAATGAGTCCTTGCAACCAATCACCCTGATACTAATATATTAGCTGAGAGAGAGAAAGAGAGAGAGAGAGAGAGAGAGAGAGAGAGAGAGAGAGAGAGAGAGAGAGAGAGAGAGAGAGAATAAGAATCTGATTCCTTGCTGGACCATTTTATATTACTGGAAGAAAATGCATGTCACAAGGCAAATTCATGGAGAAAATAGACTGATTTAATTGGCAGTGCTAGAGATTCAAGGGAATGGCATAGATGCTAGCTTGGGCCTGGTGAGGATTTAATAGCAGCTGACAGAATTATGTGCAAGTAAGTTCCCCTTGTCAAATGAGATACAATAGAGTGACTCAAGCCTTACAGTCCCTCCCAAGAGCACTGTCCCAATTGATGTGAGGAACTACAACCACAATATGAACTTCTCACCACCTCAGCACTGTCACACTGAAATCCAAGTAGCCCATGGTTGTGTGGAAATCCCAGTACTGCTTCATCCAAATCACAGTACAGGGGTAGGTGTGGGGGAAATTCCATAGTTTCCTTTTTGAACGTGGAACACAAAGAGCTGCTTTCATGAGAATCATATGTGTTTTGTCAGAAAGAAACCTGGGGCTACCCACCATCCGTCAACACTTCTGGAGCAGGACAAAGAACGTAAGCCATTAGCGTACAATCAGTTCAAACTAAGAGATTCTGTACAGGGACGCCTGGAAACGATATTTCATTGGAACAATAAAAGTGATGATTGGCAAGTGTGTGGTTTCCTTTTGTTCTAGTTGATAGTATATGTGCTTTCTTTTTCACTTTTAAGAGCTCAGTGCTATGGAGTGCTGAATTCATCTCTAAGTGGGTTAATGGGATTTTTAAAAGGTTATAAATTATCCCAATTAGCTTACAGAGGTCATTCTGCAGGATACGCTAGTGTTCCAGAAAATATAATAAATCCATCAACATGTAGAAGACCCATAACGGTTTTATCGACTTATGGAGGGTGAGTGATTGACTAACCCAGAGTCACTGTAATTGGTACAGCTGAAGTGAGAGAAAGTCTGATGCATGGATCTGAAAGTATTGGAAGCACTGTAGCCCCAGAATATGGGAGGGGTGTAGCTGGAATCTTAAAAAGTTCTTACTAATAAAATCAAACCTGAGGTCAAGTATTGAGGTGAACACTGGATGATCAGAGAGACAGAACAAGCCACAGTGAACCTCACCTGGCCAACTTCTCAGCTGATCTTGTTTCCTCAGACTGGAAGCCTCTATGTCCTCATATCCAAATGGCTCTCAGCTGAACTGTGCTGCTCAAAACCTAAAAGCTTAACCAGGCAAATGCTTCTAGTTCTTGGTCTTCACGCCTTATATATCTTTCCTTTCTGCCATCACTCCCTGGGATTAAAGGCTCACTTCTTAGGATTAAAGGCGTGTGTCACCATGCCTGGCTGTTTCCAATTTGGCCTTGAATTCACAGAGATCCGGAGGGATTTCTCCTCTGGAATGCTAGGATTAAAGGTTTGAGTGCCACCATTTTCTAGCCTTTGTAATTAGTGGCTGTTCTGTCTCTGACCCCAGATAAGTTTATTAGGTTGCACAATATTTTGGGGAACACAATACTACCACAGAGGGGTGTGACCTAAAATGTGCAAATGGGATGTGGACAGTGATAAAGATCTATTCTGAAGCTGTTGGGCAGTGCTACAACATATGTGGAATAAATGCATACACACATCTATATGTATAATATATATATTCATATTTCATGTCTCTCTCCAGAATAATGCCTTCAATCTCTTTTACATGCCACATTGAAGACAATGGAGATTCAGATCTAATTTTAAGATCATCTAGATAGGAAATAACTGCCATTTGCCAGGATATTTATATATTCTTCATTACCATTTTATGAGCAAAGCACCATTCTACCCATTTACAAATGAAAACAAAAACAAAAACAAAAACTAAGTCTAAAACATATTATTTAACTTGTCCAAGGATTTAGGAACTTACAGCCATCATGTGGCAGAGAAGAATTTCACATAAACTTACCTGAAAAACCTAGGTTACTGTTCTGGACCCTGGTTCAGGTCCCAAAAGAATGTATTCAGCACAGAATCAAAGAGGTATGATGATATCAATATGTATAGTAAAGAGCTAAGTATCTCCTGTCTAAGCCAGGTTATTATTTACTCATCCTGACTGTTACTCACCATGTCTATATAATCTGTATGAAACTTGCACCCTTACAGCTACCCTAATGACTAGAGTTAAGAGTCAATTTGACAATATCTCAAACCACAGGCCTTTGAGCTTGTCTGTAGTGTATTCTCTTGTTAGTGTCAACTGAGGTGGGAAGACCCAGCCAGTGTTGGTGGCACCATTCCCAATACAGGGTATCCTAGCTTACCTTAGAGTGGAGAAAGTGAGCTGAGCACTATCACATGTGCGTTAACACATTGCTTTCTGATCTTGAGAGTAGATACAATGTGAGTGGGCACTTCAAGCTCCAACACCATGACACCTCCCCCTCAATGACAGGCTGTTAGCTAGCATTGCAAGGCAGGTAAGTCTTTTCTCCTTTAAGTTGCTTTTATAGGGATGTTATTTATTAAGAAAATTTGTTTTCATTTTACACACCAGAGATCCCCCTCTTCCCTCCTCCCTTCTCCCGAGCCTTTTCCCCCAACTGACACCCCATTCCCCCCACACACAAGAAGGCAAGGCCTCCGGGGGGGGTACATATCCAGTAGAGGCAAGTCCAAGCCCTTCTCCCTGCCTCAAGGCTGCACGAGGTATCCCATCATGGGTAGTGGGCTCCAAAAAGCCCCCTCATGCACTAGGGATGAATTCTAATTTTACTGCCAGCGCCCCCCCCAAAAAAAACAAATCAAGCTACACAATTGTCTTGCTATACAGAGGGCCTAGTCCAGTCTCATGTAGGCTCCACAGCCATTGATCCAACTTTCATGAGTTTCCACTAGTTTGGTTTGGTTGTCTCTGCAGGTTTCCCCGTCATGAGCCTGATGCACTTGCTCATAGAATCCCTCTTCTCTCTCCCAATGGATTCCTGGAGATCCGCCTGGTGTTTGACTGTGGATCTCTGCATCTGCCTCCATTAGTCATTGGAGAAAAGCTCTGTGATTATAGGGTATTCACCAATCTGATCACTGGGGCAAAACAGTTCAGTTCAGGTGAAATGGGGGTGAGGGATAGGCAATGGAGGGTAGAGCTTGGAGGATGAGAACATAAGGGAATGGGATGGTTGAGCTGGAACAGGGATGGAGTGGGAAAGCAATGAGAAAAATACCATGATGGAGGGAGATATCAGGGGATAGAGAGAAACCTGGTGCTTGGGATTTTTTTTTTTAATCATAGCAACAGGAAAGAAAACTAAGACAAAATAATAGTGCTTGTATTTGGGGATTTGACAAAATTCATTATTAACATAATTTTTACCAGTTTATTTTTACCTTTTTCAAATCTAGCTTCCTAAAATATAATCTTAAATACATGGATTATCTTATTGAACAATATTCTTCCACATCCTTAAAAGAATAGAGAGGGAAGGATACATTTTTTTTTAATGGCTTGCCTTGTTTTCCCTAGCATGATAAACAAATTGTCACTGAATGGTTTCAACAATGAGAGCTCCTTTGTTCAGTGGGCCAATAGGAAGCAGGTGGTGCATGGGCCCTGGAGCTGGTTTGAAGCTACTGATAAGTGCCACCCCCGCTTTGTTTGGTTGTGGGTATTTTGAAGGGTGAGTTGCTGCCTCAGTGCATCAGTATCCTGTCTTTTTGCTTTGGTGTGTGTGTGTGTGTGTGTGTGTGTGTGTGTGTGTGTGTGTGTGTTGTGTATGCCTACGTACACATATGTGTGCAACAGGTGAACTTCTTTGTATGGATGCGCTTGCCCGTGCAAGCACATGTGGAGGCCAAAGGTTGCCTATAGGACATCTTTCTCAATCAATTCTCCACATAATTCTCGGAGAGAAAGTCTCTCACTCAGCCTGAAGCAGATGTGTTCCATTAGACTTGATCCCAGCAACTCTAGGATCTGCTGGTTTCCTCTCTCTGGTGATAGGGTATCCAGTGTTTATTGCAACACCTAGCTTTTGCATGGCTGCTGGGAATCTGAAATCGGAAACCAATGCCCTCAAGACAACTGCCTTGCCCGCCCAATGAGTCATCTCATCCCAGTGTACCAGTATGCTCATTAGATAATTCTGTCAACCCCAAATTGCTTTTAGGAAAATCAAATGATTTAATTCATACAAGGCACCCAGCTCAGAGAACTGACTTGTTATAAACATCAATCCATTTATTGAGTTTCTCCTTCCAGGTCTGTGGCTGTTCCTAAAGGACATCAGGCCTATCACTCTAATAACATTATCTACACTTTTGCTACACCATGGTTGGTTATTTTCTAATCTCATATTTCTTCTGCATTGCATCACGTAGTAAATAATATCAGGTCTGCTTGTATAAAGGTCAGCAACTTGGGACTAAGTTTTTATCAAAGGTGAAAAAAATCTCAAATAAAATTCAATTTTTAAATATTTACTTGTTTATATAAATTTGTGCTTTTCAGTTTAGCAAGCAAACACTGGCATTTTATGGACAAACTAAGTTAGGTATGGCAATTTTTGTTTTTCAAGCAGTACAAGATTTTAAAATGTCAATATTGCTTTTACATTCATTCTTTTTATATGATTTCCTTATTTGAATTACATTCTTCTATACACTTCTCTTTCCACAGACAAAAGTTGGAGATTATTCCTATTTTGGGTGGGGTGTGTGTGTGTTTGTGTGTGTGTGTGTGTGTGTGTGTGTGTATTTAATGTGCATGTGGCCATGAGAGAACAACTTAAAGGAATTGGTTCTTTCCTTCCACCATAGGTTTCAGGGCTGGAATCTAGATTTTCAGCATTGGCACCTAGCATCTTTACCTAGAGCAAACTCTGATCCCTCTCACCAGGCAGGACTTTGGATTTCAAAAAGAATTCTCAATCCCAGCACTCGGGAGGCAGAGCCAGGTGGATCTCTATGAGTTCGAGGCCAGCCTGGGCTACCAAGTGAGTTCTAGGAAAGGCGCAAAGCTACACAGAGAAACCCTTGTCTCAAAAAACCAAAACCAAAACCAAAAAAAAAAAAAAAAAGAATTCTCAACCCCTTCTGTTTGTAGCCCTTGATTCCCAAGTGCTCATATAGCTATTCCTTATTTACTTGAAATTTATTTATTAAGCATCTATTATGTACCAGAAATTTCCAGAAGTGAGAGGAATACAGCATTGAAGAAGTTGGACTCAGCCCTCTATATTGTTGTTACTGAAGCAGGCACACATTTTATGTCATAATGACAGCGATAAATAATTGGTGAAAAAAACAACGTACTAAGGGATTATGTAAAAGTGAGATCTGTCCTAAAGTATAAGAATTAGCTTCTAAAGCTGATTTGTGTAAAAAATTAATAGTATTAAGTAGGCAGAAATCTGTCACACAGCTATTGTCCCACAACAACACCCAAGGGATCTTGAGTGCCCTAATATTTGCTTATTCTTCCAACATCTATGAAATGAAATAAAATTCAGCATTCTAGAAAGTCCTTTTTGTCCACAATGATCAATGTTTTGTTATTGTGAAAATCAGGGAAACATGACATACATTTACACTCAGTTGTGAAATCTGAATTAAGGCTGATTCTACACTTTAGCTATGTTTTATAGAAGTTGCTATTCTAATCTTAGAAAAACAGTATGGGTGGATAATGCTTGGATACTAAATAAATATATATGTATCTCAGAATAGACAACATGTGCTTTTACTGACTGGTAAAATTACTGTATTCATGGAATTCCATTTATTACAATTCAATGGTTTATTAAACATATTAACTCTGATATTCCATGTTTAAGGGAAAAAGAGAAATTATGTGAGAGTATTGTATCATCAAGAGCATCAGAGAAAACTACTGACAGAATCTCATTGGAAAATGATGGAACTTTTAAAATGCTCATTCATTTGAAATTTATTGAATACAACACGCTTCATGATGGCATTTTTTATCCCAGATATTTTTACAACATTCTCTTCTCAAATCATACATGAAGAGTTTATGCTACCATTTTGAACACAACTATTTCAAACTGAACTTTGAGGATTTCTATTATTTGTTATTTTGTCTGAATAAATAAAAATGCACAATTTGGCAGTACAACATGAACATAATTATATCTTGGCTCAGTAAAGTGAAGACTCAGACTAAGATGGCTGGCTATAAGAAGTAGCACAAGGAAAATAGGATGTGTATCTAACAGAATCTAGGGTAGTATCAACTGTAAAGAGCCTTCCTTACAAGTGCCCCAGCATTCTAAATTTCATCCTTGAAAACTACCTTAAGAGAATTAAGAAAGTTTCATTAGTGGAAAAAAAAAATAAAAACTTAGCAAGACCCATACAGTCTCACACACCATGGATAGACACAAGAGAACAATATGTAATCTTAGTCATATAAAATTATACCATCTGTGAAGGATCTAGCCTTTTTAGACTACAAAATCAGTCTATGGTGTTTACAGGACATGTGACTCAGAATGAATCTTTGTTTCTAAGAGCAGAAGGATGAGCGTCAAATATAGTCCCTATGCCTAAAGCCTTGATATTCTTCCATCATGCTTCTTAGGAATAGCTTTGTAAAATGCATTCAATTTCACCTATGTCAGCTACCCCTTTTAAAATCTTTATATTGTAGGTAATCACTCTGTTGTGTATCTATTCCAAATTCCTCATATTCATATGAACAAATACATACAAGCATACATATTTCTATAGCTTGCACGGGCACCCTCTACTCACCTACGACTCTTCAGGTTTGATATCACTTCTTCCAAGAAACCAATTGGATTTTTCCAAGTAGGAATTTTGTTTCCATCTTACATAGTCCATAAGATTCTTTGATGTCAATATTTGCATTCTTACATCTTAATTATGCTTATTGTCTGATTTTCTTGCTATATATGAATATTGTTTAGGAAGAAAATCACATAGAGGTAGACATTTCTTAAGTTGATAAACATTACTAACAACAAATAGACAATAACAGTTTTATTACCAAATTACCTTAACATGCTATCATACTGGTACTCATTTTCTGCAAACTTCTGGGTCTGATCATTTTAAAGCACCAATGAATACAAGTGCTCTTATTGTATGTTGGTCTAATCATGAAATTATTTCTGGCCATATAACACAGAAAGTATACACAGAGGATAGTAGGATTTCTGGATACTATTTCTTTACTTTAATGCTAGTATAAATGAATATACACAGAATTTACTGCAGAGCACATGTATTATCTTTCCTACGAAACCCAAACTGTTACAAGAATAAACTCCTTAAGATCCCTCTCTTTTTCTCTCTCTCTCTCTCACTCTCTCTCTCTCTCTCTTGCCTATCTTCTATATTTGTATTTGAATATGCATACACACATATACCTACATTTATATAAACAGTTATATACATATATACAAACACATTATAGATACTATAAATTATAGTACCCAATATAGAAAATTAGTAGCAGTAGTTAATTAGGTTATTGTGATACACCTGGCCACCATTATTCATATACCTTAGGAACTAGTTTGTGGTAAAAACATATAAATATATATAATGTGTGTGTTTGTGTGTGTGTGTGTGAGTGTGTGTGTGTATGTGTTAACTGTTAAAGTTTGAATATTAAATGCTCCCAACTTCATGCGTTTGGGTTTTTTCCCAATAAAATTTATTTATTTATTTTGTATTCTAGCCACAGTTTCCCCTCCCTTTTCTCCTCCCAGTTCCTTCCCCCACCCTTTTCTGTTCCCATCCCCCCAATCCACTCCTCATCCATTTATGTTTACAAAAGGGTAGGTCTCCCATGACTATCAACAAAACATGGCATATCAAGTTGCAGTAAGACTACGCACCTCCCCTTATATTAAGGCTGGGGAATATGACCCAGTATAAGGAAGAGGGTCCCAAAAGCAAGTAAAAGAGTCAGAGATAGCCTCTATTCCCACTGTTAGGAGTTGCACAGGAGGAGCAAGCTACACAACTGTAACTTACATGCAGAGGGCCTAGGTCAGTCCCATGCAGGCTTCCTGGTTGTTGGTTCAGTCTCTGCGAACCCTTGTGAGCCCAAATTAGTTGATTCTGTGAGTTTTCTTGTGGTGTTCTTGACACCTCTGGCTCCTAAAATCCATTTTCCCTTCTTCTGCAGGCTTCCCCAAACTCTACTTAATGTCTGCATCTATTTCCATCAGTTGCTAGATGAAGCCTCTGTGTTGACAACTGGACTAGGTACTAGTCTAGTCACAGGAGATGGTCAGATCAGGCTACACACCCACTATTACTAGGAGTCTTATCTTGGGTCATCAATATAAATTCCTGGGAGAGTCCCTTGTTCCATGTTTTTACACGACCCTGACATGGCCCCCCTTTCCAGTAGTCTCTTTTAGTAATTTTCCTCTCCATCCCTACTCCTTCAACCTGATCACTCATGTTCCCACCTATCCCTCATCCACTTAGGAAATCTCTTCTATTTCCCCTTCACAGGGAGATCTGGGTGAGCTTCCATTAACCCTCTTTGTTACTTAGTCTTTCTGGGTCTGTAGATTGTAACATAATTTTCCTTTATCTTACAACTATTAAAAGCAAGGACACCATGAAATTTGAAGACAAATGG
This sequence comes from Peromyscus eremicus, assembly GCF_949786415.1. Lineage (NCBI taxonomy): Eukaryota > Metazoa > Chordata > Mammalia > Rodentia > Cricetidae > Peromyscus > Peromyscus eremicus. The sequence continues at coordinate 105,524,070 of NC_081416.1, forward strand.
ATAGAACTAGAAAAATATCATCCTGAGTGAGGTGACCCAGACTGAGAAAGACAAACATGGTATGTACTCACTTATAAGAGGATGTTAGCTGTAAAATAAAGATTAAGTACATGCATTTGAACACTTATTCTCTCGTTGGTGGCACTAGCTTGAAAGTTGTAGAACTTTGTGACATGGAGCCTAGCTAGTAGTAGTAGGCCATCAGAACCAGGTCCTGAAGTATATAGCTCCCAGTGTCTGGTCTATCACATCTTCCCTTTCTTCCTGATCTATGAACCTGTGCGGAGGCCATGCTCTAACACCACCCTCCCCCCCCCCCCCCGCCATCGATCAAGGCACTCCACTTCCTATATTTTCTCTACCACAACTGACTAGGATTCTGTAACATGGCGGGTGGGGTGGGGGGGGGAGTGACACTCCATCCCTTCTTCCCTTAACTTGCTTCTATGAGATGTTTTGTCATTGCCATTAAAAAAAAGTACCCAATATTGAAAACTGGTAGCGTTAGTTAAGTAAGTTATTGTGATATACCTGGCCATGTTACTCCTATATTTTAGGAACTAATTTATGGGAGAATATGCAAGATTATATCGTCAGACTGGAAAATCCACAGACTGTTGTAAACAGCTCTTAATTGGTCACTCTAATTGAGGTGAAGAAAATTGGGATACCAGTAACAAAGAATAAGAGAGCAGGCATGCCTGTTAGATAGTAACAAGGACTGTGTGGAACTGTACTGAAGCTGTTCTGGAAAAAAAAAATTCTAGCTCTGGTCTGTCCCCACACTGGTAATTTGGAAGAGGCTTAATTGATTGTAATAGATGGATTTATTTGGCACAGGAAATTTGAGGACAATTTATTATCTATGTCATGGCATGGTTCTTGCTTGCTACTCTTACCTAAGATTTAGAGTGGAAATACACCACATGAAAGTGAAAGAGAAATTTGTGAGAATTGGCCACTTTGGCAAGGAGAAGGCCATGTATGTGTTTAAAGTTTCAAAAAGGACAGGGCTATAATTGTTAACATGTAATCATTTTAGCACCAATATTCCGGTAAAGGCAAATGATAAGCTTTGTGCTATGACTATAGGGAAGATGCCTAGGCGATAACATGCCTGTGAGAGAAAATGTCTAGGAGACAACATGTCTGTGAGACAATATGTCTAGGAAACAACATGCCTAAGAAACATCATGTCTGGGAAGGAAGACTCTACCTTCTATTATCATATGCCAAAATAGGTCTTTCCTTCCTTAAATTGCTTCTTGTTTGGTATTTTGTTACAGCAACAAGAGTGGCAAATTCTATATTCAGTGTACGTGAAGGTTAAGCTTCACATAAGTTCCATAATAAATCTATTTTTTTATTTTTGGTTAAGATAAAGAGAAGGAGTCTTTTCCACTATGAGATCTCATTCTTATTCCTGTATCTCTATTCCTATAGTAGTTCCTCAAAGCACATAAAGTGAGTGGCTCAAATTCTCTCTCTCTCTCTCTCTCTCTCTCTCTCTCTCTCTCTCGCTCTCTCTCTCTCTCTCTCTCTCTCTCTCCCTCTTTTATGTGTGTGAGAGTGTGTTTTGGTTTTAATCATGTATTCATAATCTACTAGTAAAGCCATTAATAAAATAATTAAAATTCAAAAATGGAAAAAGAGAGGTCATATTATGAAGGATGTCACATCCAGCAAATACCAGTACACATCAAAACAATTTTTTTTAATTTTATTTTATTTTACAATATAATTTAGTTCTACATATCAGCAACGGATTCCCTTGTTCTCCGCCCTCCTGCCCCCTTCCACTTCCCCCCAACCCACCCCCCATTCCCACCTCCTCCAGGGCAAAGCCTCCCCCGAGGATTGAGAACAACCTGGTAGACTCAGTCCAGGGAGGTCCAGTCCCCTCATCCCAGGCTGAGTCCAGCATCCCTGCATAAGTCCCAGGTTTCAAACAGCCAACTCATGCACTGAGCACAGGACCCAGTCCCACTGCTGGATGCCTCCCAAACAGATCAAGCCAATCAACTGTCTCACCTATTCAGAGAGCCTGATCCAGTTGGGGGCCCCTCAGCCATTTGTTCATAGTCCATGTGTTTCCATTCATTTGGCTATTTGTCCCTGTGCTTTATCCAACCTTGGTCTCAACAATTCTCGCTCATATAAACTCTCCTCTTTCTCGCTAATCGGACTCCCAGAGTTCCACCACCCGGGGCCTAGCCATGGATCTCTGCATCCAGATCCCTCAGTTGTTGGATGGGGTTTCTAGCACGACAGTTAGGGTGTTTGGCCATCCTATCACCAGAGTAGGTCAGTTCGGGCTGTCTCTCAACCATTGCCAGCAGTCTATTGTGGGGGTATCTTTGTGGATTTCTGTGGGCCTCTCTAGCACTTTGCTTCTTCCTATTCTCATGTGGTCTTCATTTACCATGGTCTCCTATTCCTTGTTCTCCCTCTCTGTTCTTGATCCAGCTGGGATCTCCTGCTCCCCCAAGCTCTCTTTCCAGCAAATACCAGTACACATCAAAACAATTTTTATCATGTGCCATGCAAGGTATCAGAATATTATTATGATGACCATATATCATAATTCTACTTCTGTGCAATTGTTTACCTTGTTTTGTAACTGAGATAACATCTCATTATGTAGCACAGGATAATCTCGGTCTTGTGATGATTTAGTCTGTACCTCCTGGTATGATTATAAGCATGTAATACGATACCCAGTCCCCTGTATATTATCGAATAGCTCCTTTACTTTGTCATCTAATGTTAGCAGGAGGATTTGACTTTTGGAATACTTTTCAGAAAGGTTTTATTTTATTTATTTATTTATTTTTTTTTTTTTTGTGTGTGTGTGTGTGTGTCAGGAAAATGAGATCAAAGGTCATGAAAGGGACTACTATCCAAAGAACCTATGCCTACCAATAAATAGGCAATGGGTAAATTTAGAATCGAAAGTATGGAATACAAATAAAAAATAAGGAGAAACATAGCACTGATACTGTCCTCACTGTGAGTAAATCCTTCAAAAATCTATGCTAGGTAATACATGCGAGACACATTACTATATAATTTCATTTATACAAAATTATAGGAAATGCAAACAAATTTGTGACAGGATTCACACTGAGAATTGAAAATACAGACACTTGTAGGGTAGAAAAATAAGAATACAAAGAGACACCAGAAAAATTTCAAGTTTGAGAGAAGAAAAGTAGATGCGTTAAGTATCTTGATTGTAGTCATGGTTTCATGATTATAAATGCTTAAACTGTCAAATCACATATTTTAACATGTGTTTCTTATTTAATATCGGTTATATCTCAACAAGGCTGTTTAAAAAAATCAAAGTATCTACTATTCATTGTTATGTGGCCAAAACAAAAGAAATTAGTTTTCTACAGCATGAGCTTCTGAAAGGGTAGAATCATGCATGTCCCCTTTTATATTCCTTTTCCAATATCTATACATTACTTTCCAAAGCCCTAAAACAGTAGCACCCTAACTCCTGTGCATCCTGTAAGATTGATGAAGTTTCCATTCAACAGAACACACTTAGAATCACCTAAATTTTTTTTATGTTCAAAGCAAAGAGGGATTTGACAAAACAAATAACAGTCTAGGTAATGAAACAGTAATTCCTATTCTAAAATAAATGCACATTATCAAAAAACAAATGGATCCTCCCAATTCTCATAATGTTATATCAATCTATTTACATGTCATTCTTTCTACCTAAATGAATATTTGTTATTTCAAAAGATCAAACGAATTATTAGATTAGTTTTAAGTATATCATAACTAACTATTAAATTTCATGATATTTGCTTCACAAATTGCTGCAAAATTGACTTAATTGCTTAATTTCCAGAGAGGTTTTTTACATAGCCTGTCCCTGACACCACCATGTTCTTTCCATCATTTCTTGCCTCGTGGAACATGTTGACAAATAATATGAAGACACATTGGTGAAAGAGAAACAACTCAAAATTGATTGTACTGTTTTAATTTGTTTGCTCTGGGTTAAAAAGTCTTTAAATGAAATTTCAAGGCAATGACAATCAGCCTCAATCAGGACAGTCACACTGCATATTGTCATCATGGGAGCTATCTGTGTGATGCGTCAATGTTATAACAGCCTCGGGTGATAAGTTAGACAGGTGTTAATTTTTACTTCATTGAAGAGTACTTCTCACAAATTCTGCATTATTTCATGTTTTTGAAATTTTGTTATAAAACTTTAGCATATGTACTCCTACACACATATAGACAGCCAGGTCTTTTCGCACTTTGTACCTTGACTTTTTCTTGAGCTTTAGAACATGGAAATATTTCTTTTCTTACACTGCATTAACTATCTTCCTGTCTGCACAGCACACAATGCTTGTTCAAGAATCACTTTTAGGCATGGATTATAATGTACCCACTGCTATGTACCTCTATGCTGATGTTCTGACCTACCTTTTATAGATTCAATCACTTCCCCTAAAGACAGATATAATAGCACTGAGTACGTTATTTTCCTTGCCTTCAAGCATATAAACATTTTAATGAAAATATTACTATCTAATATTTACATCTATTTCTCTTTCCAACAGATTCTAAGTGTGGACCATGTTAAACTAAAGAAGAGAGGTAATTGCTAGAAATTTAGGGGTCAGGCAGCCTCAGGTTCCAGTTCTCTTTAATATTGGCTACAAAGCTGTTTTAAACAAGTTTCTTAACCTCTGATAGTTTCCTCATTGTTGTTGTTGTTTAAAATGTATAAAATAGAAGCCATGGTATTTGACTTGTTATTGTATGACAACAAAAGATGTCACAAAGAAATACATAAGGAATGTTTGGTTCATAATACATGTTCAATAAATGATAAATAATACTGCTGATACTTCTGTGTAGCTATTATTGCTTTCATCATAGCAGCTGAAAACTAGGAGATTTCACAAATATATGCTAGTGAATACTGTTCAGTTATTTCCTGTTTGAAGATTTTTCAGGCAGAAAGATATTACAGATATTATGGAATAATATTCCGCAAAGCAAACTGACCCTCACCCACGTATTGGCTTGATCTGACAGACCTTGTCATGCTGTAAATGAGAGAACTGCAGCTGGAAAAAGCCATCTGGTTCTTCTGAGGAACCAAACCCGTAGGAGATAATGAAAACATGCATCACTTGTAACCTTTTAGGCCAACTGTGCTATTGAACATCACAGAAATATAATGGCTTTCCTAGTATGTCAGAATATTCTCCATCCCTACCAACACCTAGTTCATCAAAGGGCTCCATGCTTATTGCTTCAATATGCATTCAGCTGTAATACACTCTGGAAGCCTGCATCCTTCCCCTCAAAACCATGAAGGCCCCAGGAAATTATTGTGCCTGACTGCCATGCTCACTAAGTAACAAATACCCCAAGAGCTGAAACCAAGCCTGCTACACTATGAAAATTAAAAAAAAAAAGGAGAGTAGGGGAGTCGTGTTAAAAATAAATAGTTTCAAAATTTTCATAGAAAAAAAAAAGTCGATGCAATTTGTAACTTCATTTGTTCCAGTGACAAGCTGATAAAATGTTGGTGGTACAAACGCATCAGAAAATCTGACATAAATTGAAAGTGACTACACATTCCATTATCCCAAACTCCCTTGGTAATAGAAAATGATTGTTAAAGACAGTTTCTAATATGTCTCAGAAACATGAGGCTGTCTATGAGAAATAATACTACCGATTATCAAGAAAGATATATATTCAAGGGGAAGGGAAAGCTGCACTGATTTGTGATCCAAGCTTTGGTGTTTCGGTGACTGGCTGTGCAAAAACTTTCATTAAGTGCTATTTAGATGTATAAAGAAAACTGTTATTCATGAAATACATTTAAAACTTGTAGAAAAGTGATTCATGGAGCCATGAGTCATTAACAGAAAATAAAGACTGTGTGGCCAGTCAACAATTAAGCTTGCCAGGATGGTTACTATTTTTACAAAGGAATATCACACATACTTAAGTGATATTCTCTGCAGGAACAAGCAGTTGTTTAAATTGAAATTTGAAAGCATGACACGTTAGAATTAAGTTTCCATAAAAACTTCTGAAAAGAAAGAAAAGTAAAATATGGGGTTGGAGAAATGGCTTAGCAGTAAAGAGCACTGGCTTCCCAGTACTCACACATGGCTCACACCATCTCTAAGTCCAAGTCAAGTGAAACAACACTTTCTTCTGGTTTCTAGAAACTCGATTTAAAGTTGATTTATTTTGAAAGGCTTAACTATTTCTTCCATGCTCACACTTATTATAACTTTATAAATTGAATTTTTGATTCTGAATGCAGTCATTTTTAGCATCCTTCATAATTATGTGGTAATTTAGAGACCATCTCTAAATTCTTTAATCGATAAAATTCATCCACTCAATGTCTTTCATCCCAAAGGATTTACCAAGAAGAAGATACCGAGTTCCCAAGTATGTTTTTGTTTGTTTCTTTGATTTTTGTTTATTTTTCTGATTGTTTTTGTTTTTGAGTTAGTGTTTCTTTGTGTAGCCTCAGTTGTCCTGGAATTAGCTCTGTAGATTAAGGCTGGCTTTGAACTCTCTGAGATCTGCCTGCTTCTTCCTCCTGAGTGTTTGGATTAAGGGCATCATCACTGCCCAGCCCAAGTATGTTTCTTAATGATTATTCCCTAGTGACCAGAATAACAGCAAAGATGGTATTGTTATGCTCCTTTCAATTTCAAACAAGAGAAATGCAATCCAAATGAACTAAAGCAGCACAGAGAATTGACTGGCAGGACACTAGAGATGCCAGGCAAGCAGAGGCTGCAGGACATTAGAGCAGCATTGAAGTTTTAGAAAATTGGGTATTGAAGTTTTTCACTTCAGGATGCTGGCTTTACACTTTTCACCTTCTTTCCTGTTTGGCAGCTTATTTAATTTTAGCAGCATCCCTCACGTGTTGTCACCCATGGGCATTAGAATGCCTAGAATATACAACTATACTCTGAAGGAACAAAAGCTCCCTGAAGTTTATCATAAGAACCACTACAAAAGGAATTGAATTGTCCAAGCAGATTCACTTGCCCACTCAGACAAATCACTGGTCAGGGTGTTGGACTTTTAGGTGATCTAAGCCAAGGCTTAGGAGACAGGCATCCCATGGGCATGTGGAAGATTAAAAATTGAGTTGTAATTCCTAAGAATTACAGGGTTACAGTTGGAAAAGTCTACCCAAGAAGGATGTGAGGAAAATGCTATAAGTAGCAGATTATTTATTAATGCATGAAGCTTGGTCAGGACTAATCAAGAACTCTGGGTAACACCAAGTTTTTGTTACGTTATTTTTAATGTTAGACAAGTTTGTATTTTTTGACATTCATCATAATCACGGGAAATGGGAAATATGTCACATTTTTTATTTTCAATAGATATTAAAGATGTGAAATTGCTCAAGATGACATCTATGTCAGGTTCAAATGTGTCTCTAAAATTTGGGTATGAATATTAAAAATGAAAAATGACATTACCATTTTAATGAAGCCGCTGGACTAATTTGAAACAAGGGTAGCATTAGTGTGTTTAATTCTGTTCATTCTTTTTTCTTTGAGAAAAATGCAATGTTTTTAACTTTGTCTTACAGTCTGCTAGCAAAATAGGCATAGTACTTTTTAAAATTAAGCATACAATAATTTCTACCTTTATTTCTCACTATACTACACATACATACATACACACACACACACACACACACACACAGAGAGAGAGAGAGAGAGAGAGAGAGAGAGAGAGACAGAGACAGAGACAGAGACAGAGACAGAGAGACAGAGAGAGAGAGAGAGAGAAAGAGAGAGATTCCCCAGCAAGCATATTTGAGTTAATATTCTTTTCTCAGCCTTATTCATTGAACCCACCAACAAACAACAGACTGAGTCACCATGCTTCTCATCTAACTATATTTTATCAGCTAAGTAGATAACACCAGAAGTTCCATATTAGTGATTTTATTTTTGCTGTTACTTCATGTCTCTTTCTGTATTAGGTAACAGTAAATATCCTGAATGTGCAGTCCATGCACCATATCTATTTTGTTCATTGTGGAATCATCAGTGGATAGCTAATTGTTTGGTAGAACAGCTAAACAACAAACAATTTTAAATGAATAAGCAGATTGAATCACTAATGTCTTAATACAGAATCGTGTTTAATTCAAAATACATTTTTTTTACTGTAAGAACATTGCATTGAATTTAAATAACAATAAAAATTATATAGGGCCAAATATTTGATAATTCCTTATTTTACGTATGACTCTAAATATGTCTATAATGTCTCTTTACCTTACATTGCCTAACTTCCCATTTACTTTTTATGCACACTCATACTCATTTTTTTCTAGAAGATTCCTGATATTATATTATCAATAAATCTTTTGACTCTCCTTATGGTAGATACTTCCACCCACACATTTCTACAATACAATTTGATCATAGCCCTTATTATCTTTTACCATTAGTGTGATTTGATTACCAGCACCTTGGACTGTGGAATCCATCTTAAAAATCTGTTTTAATTTCCCTGCAAACTAACAGAATAAATGAAATAGATTCAGTATATTGATTTTCATCCTAATGATTTTTACATTGTTCAAGTGATTTCTGCCAGAATTTATGTGATACTGTGATTTCCCTAGAATATGTACTGCTCATCTTAAATTTTACATCATTTTTTAAACAAACTCTTACTCAAATTGTTTATGATATTTTTAAACCATTTCTTCTGTCTGTTGCATCTCTTACTTGACACTAAGTAATTTATATTAACTCCATGGCACATAATACATGACTACACAGCAAGACTCTGTTTCAAAAAATAAAAAAGTAAAATCAAAATTGAAAGGACATGATGAAGAAACACATTTTTCTAATAGAAAAAGGCCATAGTTGAATACACAAAACAAATAATTTGATTAACAAATGTCTTATATTTGAGAATGCACCCAGGGTTCTAGAGTCATAATAATTGTATTGTTCCATTTACTTATAAAAATGATTGGATGTCTCTGAACTACAAATTTTCATTCATATTACTGGGTTCAAGTTCCTGGTAATTGAGAAGAAAAAAATGAAATAACTTATAATACAGTGCTAGACAAATAAGTGCCCAATGAACAAATATTAATTTTTTTTAATTAAAAATAAATGGAAACACATGAACTATAAACCAATGGCTGAGGGGTCACCAACTGGATCAGGCCCTCTGAATGGGTGAGACAGTTGATTGGCTTGATCTGTTTGGGAGGCATCCAGGCAGTGGGACCGGGTCCTGTGCTCATTGCCATGAGTCGGCTGTTTGAAACCTGGGGCCTATGCAGGATCGCTTGGCTCGGCCTGGGAGGAGGGGACTGGACCTGCCTGGACTGAGTCTACCAGGTTGATCTCAGTCTGCGGGGAAGGCTTTGCCCTAGAGGAGATGGGAATGGGGGGCGCGAGGGGGGAGAACAAGGGAATCCTTGGCTGATATGTAGAACTGAATTGTATTGCAAAATAAAAATAAAAAAATTAATTAAAAAAAGGAAAATAAAAAAAATTAAAAAATAAATGGTATGGTTATTAGATACTTATTTCATTGAAATTATGTCCCTTTCTGGAATTTTAAGAATCTTAAAATCAAGGTGATAATCTATCCAAAGTTGTCAAGTTATGAGCACTAGGTTCACAATTGGAATGCACAAAAAAATTTATTGAAAAGAAGATAGTATAGCAAATTGGCATGCTGTAAACAGTTCTGAAAAGGTACATAATAATACAGTATGACACAGGGGTAAAAGTATTTTTCATTTGTGTTAATGTTGGAGAATACAATATAAATTGAATTTAAAAATGACAAATCATGAATCATAGTTGATGCAAAGCAGAGAATGACTGTGACCAGTTTTTAGCTGCTTAACCTCCCAAATTAAAAGCAATGCGGTGGTGGCGTACGCCTTTAATCCCAGCACTCGGGAGGCAGAGCCAGGCAGATCTCTGTGAGTTCGAGGCCAGCCTGGGCTACCAAGTGAGTTCCAGGAGAGGTGCAAAGCTACACAGAGAAACCCTGTCTCGGAAAACAAAAACAAAAAAAAATAAAATAAAAGCAATGCAAGGTTTTATATAATTGGCTTTATCACTGATAATATGTTCATATGGTTGAGAGATATGTCTTATTGTTTAGAGAACATTTCTAATCACATTGAAACCCCTGTGGACTTTTGCAGGGAGTAGAAAACATATCTTAATGTAGTTCTGTGAACTTCTGAAAACAATTCTAGACTTTAGAAAAAAATAATCCACAGATTTCAGACTTAAGAGACAGAGGCAATGTGATTGAACTCGCTCAATAGCAGCCTTGCCTAGCATCCATCAAACATCTGAGGATGTCAGGGCATTTTCAGCTTCACTATGAAAAATTAAGTCCATCTGCATCTGCAACAGGTTTTTTCCTGGGGAATTACTAACAGAAGCATGGGTATTTATAGAACTGGAGTCTCAGAAGCACATGTAGATGAACGTTTCTCCCTACCCTCCTTTCTGCAGTCAGGGAAGCCTGAGGCATTTTCGGAGAAGCTGCTCTGTGTAAACCCCAAGGGCTTGTCTTACTGCTGAGGTAACTACCAAGAGGTTTGAGTAGGAGGTGGTAAAACAAGACAACAGACTTCTCTGCCACAGACTTGCTTTAACTGTCTCTCAGTCAGGGTACATCTAGTCAACAGCATTCTGAATACCTACTCCTGCCCCTAGCCTCTCATCTACAGACCTAGCACAGAAGCCCTCAAGGATGCTTAGTAGCCAGATAACCTGGATCTGAAGTGCAGCCCCCTTTGTGAGAATAGGAAAAGCTTTCCCATTCTGGAATCTACAGAGCTATTGATCTAGGGAACCAGTTCCTGAGATCTGGGGACAGGCTGAGGATCATCTCACACAAAAGATTCCATCTGAAATGTGCTTGGGGACTCATCTTCACACTATTTCCTCCTGTATATATGAGTGGGGCCTCTTTGAAATACCTAAGTCATCCATGGATGTGGCCCCAGGCACATCTCTAAAATCTCTGGTTCATTTTGCTGCTTCTCAAAATGTGACTGAGTAACTCATTAAACATGGAAAGAAGTTGAGTTGGTGCCTCCATAGAGCCTTCCCCCTTTCTTTGTTCTAGCATCTGTGGTACAGGAAGTTACTCTGCACACTACCAAAATAGAACATAAACACCCAGCCAGCCACAAAAAAAATAACTTTGATTTACAATGGTGTCCTGCTTGAAAGACATGCTAGTGCAACTGTAGTGCAAAATTTGGAAGAGTAACATTTTGCTTTCTTTTTTAGAACAGTAACATATGGTTTTACCCTAGGTCCCTGGGCTATCTAGTCTCAGATTCTTGGTTGCCTAAGCAATGTCAAGTTTCATCTTGTGGAGTAGGACTTAAGTCACATCAGATATTGGTTGGCTGCTTACACAAACTTTGTCATAGAATCATATTTTTATGTATTTGTGTTTTTTTTAAGTTACAAATGCTTTCTTTATTACATAAAGCCAGCATTGCTACTTCTAAGTTCAGCTGTTTGTGCATCTCTACTGTTCCGTGTCATGCCTGTGGTGGTGACAATCACTTCCAAGTGTTGTTGGGCAGTCTCCGGTGAGAGTCATCCGTGGTACCTGCTTCCCATTTCATACACAGCTGGTAAACTGCTCTAAGGATTTGCACCTAAGGAGTTAAGGCACTCATTTTGTCCCAAACGCTTTCATTTCAAGACTTGTGGCTACATTGTCCATGCTCCCAGGTGCCTCTTCTTTACACCTCTTTTCCTTCTTAAACAAATGAAATGCTCATCACATCTTCACTTCTCTTCATAACAGATAAGAGAGAGACAAGACATCTCCATTAAATTGACAGGGATGCCAAGAGCTGCATCACTTAGTAATTAAATGGAGAACCCCCATCCCCACACACACAGCCTCCTCTGTCTTCTTTCTGCTCTCTTCCTTCTCTAAATTCCATGTGTCCACCTGTTTCTTTCATTTCCTAGTCTGTGATGATAACCTATAGCACTGAGTAAAGTAATTAGAAAATCTAAATGATGAGTACCAACTTCCCTCTGGGGAAAATGTCATGGGTTTACTATGCAATCTCAAAACAAGAGCCAGGGTTTTAAGCACTAAGTTAGTTTAATCTTGAATTTGGTTCACTCCTTTTTATTGAGTAATATTAAGCACTGGTCATATGTCAGTCAATATGAGGGTCGTGCTTTCTAATCTCAGAAGTCATATGCTAACAGAATGTCTGCCATTTAACTTTGGGCACAGGGAGTTTTTGTCAGCCTGGTTTCATGTAAGAATAATAGCCATAGCAGTAGCCATGGTTGTATAGTAGTAGTTGTCCTTTCTGTGTTTAATGTTTCTTATATGCCAACATTATTCTCCCCACCTTGCATGTATAAGCTCATAGAGTGAATCTTTTAAATGACAAAGCTGATTTTTTTTTAAGTGTTTGGCATTTCTTCTTTAGCTGGACAGCAAAGGACTTTAGAAAATCATGAGACAACAGACAACACTGGGACCTGGCATCGTTTCATACCCCTTTAATCCTAGCACTCAAGAGGCAGAAGCAGGGACCCTATGAATCCTAGGGTAGTCTGCTAAACATAGTGACTTCCAGGTCAACCAAGACTAGCTACATAGTGATTATCTGTCTCAAAACATAAAAAACAAAAACAAATAAAGGAGCAAACACAAACCATATAAAAACAACATCATTGGAAATGAAGACTTAATGGGAGAACACTATGTTTTCCGAACACTTCATAGAGAAAAAATGTGCTAAAGAGTTTATAGAACTGAGGTTGTAAGGGGGGAATCTTCAGAAGGAAAAACCATACCCAAATGATTTACTGTCTTGCTCAAATAGAAGACAAGGAGGCTTGCTGGGTACTCTTATTATTTCTTTCTGTTAGAGGGATGGGCATGGTGGCCTGTGGTATTGTATTCCCCCAAATATTGTGCATGCTAATAAACTTATCTGGGGTCAGAGACAGAGCAGCCACAATATTAAACATAAAGGTTAGGCAGTGGTAGCACACGCCTTTAATCCTAGCATTCTAGAGGAAGAAATTCATGTGTTCAAGGATACAGCTAAGCATGGTGACTCATCATGCCTTTAATCTCAGAAAGTGAACCTTTAATCCCAGGGAGTGGTGGTGGAAAGCAGAAAGGCACATAAGGCGTGAGGACCAGAAACTAGAAGCATTTGGCTGGTTAGGCATTTGGCTGGTTAAGATTTCAGGTTTTGGAGCAACACAGTTCAGCTGAGACTCATTCTGGATGAGGACTCAGAGGCCTCCAGTCTGAGGAAGCAAGACCAGCTGACGATCCGGTGAGGTGAGATAGCTGTGGCTTGTTCTGGCTCTCTGATCTTCCAGTGTTCACCCCAATAACTGGCCTTGGGTTTGTTTAATTAATAAGACTCGCTAAGATTCATGCTACAGTGGCCCCCAAAATGGACTGCTCCCCATAACAGATTAACAGATGACACACTAAACTCTGCCTTCAGTGTACCCTGACACTTCATGTGTCCTTTGGAGTTTCTCTGAACATATATAGGAGAGATACAGGAACAATTCTGTTTCAAAAAATCAAGTTCTTAAACTACATCCTTAAGACATGACATAAACTTCTAAATTGTGTCCCATGGCTTCCTATCAGGCCGCTACTGTCCTGTGTGTCTGTCACCATCCCTCCTCAGTATGCTACCATCATTGTCTCCCATCTTCCATGTACTCATCTGCCTCCTTTAACAAATCTAAGCTCTATATCACAGCAGTCTAGGATATTTATCTCCATTGTGTGTTGTGAGAGTCTTGCATACTGTATTACATAGGTATGATGAATAATTACTAAATAATAATTTTCCATGGACAGAAAAAAATCCCTGGTGAATTTTTTAGAAAATCAAAATATTATACTGAAGAAAACTTCTGCATAGTGTACATAGACAACAGATGTTAATCAACTGTCTTCGAGGTCATCCTCACCACTGTTGCTTTAAATAACTTTCATTTCTTCTAACAAGAGCACAATAATTTGTTTCCTTTGAATAATCTCTATGCTATCCTTGTATTTCAGAATATCCAGAGGCACTTTAGTTTTTCAAAACTCTGAAGCATGTTCAGAAGTATGTTATTTATAGACTAATTGGCAAAGCCATGTAAGTGCAATGGTGGCAGCTCAATTTCTCAGTGCCGACTTATTTGGTTCATCATAATTTGACAAGTTGGCATGTTTGAGGTTAATGAGAAAATTTATTTTCAGTGACATACCAGGCATTTAGGAGAGCAAGTTGCACTAATAAGGAATCACATGTTAGACATACTGCATAGTCTTTGAAACTTTTCTTTAGGGAAAAAAGGCACTTGGAATGTTTTGTTTAACTCTAAATAAGAAAAGGGAATGCAGCGTCTTATTATAAATATTTTATTATACATAATTTCTCACATGAATACACTAGAATACTTAACAAATTATCTGATGTTTCCATTGTAACAGGCTCATGAGAAATATAACAGCTACAAATACAGGCTGACCCAAATGTATTAATGTGTCTTTTCCATTGCCTTGTAGGAAAGTAAAAAACAGAATTTAAATATTTTTCCAAAAATAACTGTTTACATCTATATGAGGAAAACATCATGTGTCCTCAAAAAATATCATTTTAGAGTAAACTACCAACTCTGAATACTGAGGTGTATGGCTTATTCTTAAAGACATTCAAATAAAGAACCAAATAGTCTTCAATTTGCGTCCACGGGGAAGCAAACTTTAACAAATGAACACTTACTAAATACATATGAGGGGCACTTATTGTATGATAGGCCCAAGTATGAGGCTGCAGGAAGTACAGTATATTGCAGAGTTGCTGTCACTGTCTGGAGAAGCATGCTGTGTAGGGGGAGAAGCTGTTGTATTTCCAATAGGTTCAAGGCTAATACTTAGGGCTGAGACACTGCTGCCTAGCCCATTGGAAATGAATGCTGTCAACAGCAGACGTTTTGTTCATGTTGAGCAAACTGTGCCTGCTTTTAATTAATTCTGTGAAGGTCTTCACATCAACTTAAATAGTTCCATAGGAATCAGAAGGCCAAGATATAGCATAAAGCCTGGCAATTTTCCCTGTGTGTTAAAAAAAAAAAAACAACACATTGTCATAATGCTAATGTCTTGTATTTGTTGCTAATGGTCATTGTTGCCATCCATTATTCTAGTATGCAAATAAAATTAACTTGAAACAAAAATAATGTATATGTAGAAAGAGATTTGACATCTATATGATGAAGAATCTGGACACAAAGCTGAAGTGAGTTAGTGTTTGTAGTCTGCCTCGTTGCTTTCATCATATCACTTAAATGCATTATCTTACGGAATCCAGTCATGGCTGTGCACTAGAGGGATACATGCACGGGGTCAGAATGACCTGTACCTAGGTCCTATGTCATGTAGTCTGATTCAGTAGGTCATGGGATGGTATTTTTAAACAAATTCATGGGTATTTTGAAGACAGCTTATAAACAGGCTGGAGTTCACAGACTATATAATTTGTTTATCTGAACTATTCCTTGGAAATAGGCTTTATTCACATCTCATAGGCTTCCATAGTTTTTATTTACAATGCTTCTCCTGAGGAACCTCCTTGGAGAATTCTTCCCTAATCATATCCCGCTCATACACTAGCACTATCCAGAATATTCAAATGACAACTAAGAACACGGCACATACCTTTAATTTGCTATATCATTGTGTTAAATAGCGTTTCATTTCTGCTGCATATATAGTTCTCTCCTCAAGTTGCTTTTGAGCACCTTAATAGCATAGACTATCTAAGTAACTTTAAGTCTTACATTATGCTGGGCGGTGGTGGCACATGCCTTTAATCCCAGCACTCACTCAGGAGGCAGAGGTAGGTGGATCTCTGTGAGTCTGAGGCCAGCCTGGTCTACAGAGCGAGATCCAGGACAGGCACCAAAATCACACAGAGAAATCCTGTTTTGAAAAACCAAAATAAATAAATAAATATTACATTATCCAGACACATAGGAGTATCTACATTAGCAACAATAATGATGCATGTGCTTATGGTGCATCAAACATTGTTTCCCAAACCCTGTATTCATGAACTGATTTAACTTCCCTAATAACCAAGTGAAATTGAAGATACATAATTGCTATTATCTATATTTACAGATGAGAATACTAGGGTACATAGAACCTAAGGCACCTAATGCCATTCTGCACTTGGGATGGATGTGTTGATATCATGCCCATATGGCAGAAAAATGGGCTTGATTTCACAGGTTAGAAGAAGGAAATGGTTCTAATTACATTAGTCTTTTAGTGTTGACCATGTATATTGTTGTTTAGATTATAGCCTTTATAATTACACTGAGAATAATACGTGGACTTTGAACTACTGTGTGATTATATATATATATATATATATATATATATATATATATATATATATATATATATATATCCGTGTGTGTGTGTGTGTGTGTGTGTGCATCTCTGTGTAGGTTCATGATTATGTGAAGGCCGTATATTTGTTTCATTATGTCTTCTAAAATTGCTTTTAAACCTTATTTTATAAGCAAGGGTTTCTCAAAGAACCTGGTGCTTCTGATTGGCCCAGATTGTCTAGGCAACAAGCTTCCCAAATCCTGCTGTCTCTGGTCCCAAACACTGGGGTTTTAAGCATGTGCTGTCATGCCTGGGTTTATTTAGGTGCTGGAAATCCGAACTGGAGTCCTCATGCTTGTGCAGCAAATCTTTTTATGCACTGTTTATAAAATGTTTTATACCATCTCCTCAAGTCCTGAAGGGTTCTTCCAATACTCATACCTGGATATGATGGATCTTCTGCATGGAGATATCTGGCTAAATGAGGGAGCCAGAGGTGTGAGTTGAGGCATTGCCCTGTATGTACTTTCAGTTGAAAACAGATGATGTAAGCCAGCAGTGCCAACATCTGTTAACATACTGATTTGTCACTGAAAAAAATGGAATGCATTTGTTCACATTTCCAGATTATTTAAAAATAAGTAGCAATGGGAGTTATTAAATTGGGCAATCTGGGTTCTAAGTAGCATTTATATACTTTTTTTTTTCATGGATGCCTTCTTTAAAATTAAATTTTTAATAACCTTTAAGCCTTGCAGCCTTGAGGGAATAATTTCTTTCACAGTAGTTCAAAGGTTTAATTTCACAGTAAAGCTTTTGAAATATGGTATTATCCCCTTTGTTCTAGAAAATTACTGTTTAAAAAAATCATATTTCAAAGTAATGATTGTAATGAGAAAAAGATATGAAGCCCAACTTCAAAAGAAAAAAAAACTGATAACCTCGTCTGTGATGTCCTCCAGTGAGCCTTTCCCTTGCGGTTTCTAATTTGTAACAGTTTGAAAAACCTTTGGAATGGTATGGTCTCTGCTCAGTGATACAGAATGAGCTTAGGTCTAGGAACTGGGAGGGCAGTTGATACAGACATAAAGGAAGCTATTAGCTCTCTTATACAAACACAATGTAATATGTCTTTAGTCCTGCTGTGTGTGTGTTTCTTGTGGTGCTATTTCCAAATGCTATCTGGGGAGTTCCAGAGCCATTTCCTCAGAAATTAAAGTTGTGTATGCAACTTGTGGTGGAGATGGTAGAAACAGCTCATGTTTCGGGTCAGAGAGATGGCTGAGCAGTTAGAGTATTTGTTGCTCTTGAAGAAGATCTGAGTTCTCTTCCTAATACCCACAAAATAGTTAACAACCATCTGTTACTCCAGTACCAGGAGATCCAACATCCTCTTAGAATCTCCACAGGCATATGACACACACACACACATGATATACACACATATGCAGGCAAAACATTTATACACATAAAATAAATGAATCTAGAACAAGAAAAAGAAATGGCTCATTTTTAGTCCTTAATCTTCAAAGCAGCCCACTGAGGTAAGAACATTAGCACCATCTTAATGATATGAAGCTTTTAATTCCTAAAAAGGTGATTCTCACCTATGTAGTATGACTACTCTTATAAGAGAACAGAAATCCCATTTGTAACTTCCAACTGTAAATATATGTGATAATTTCCATCACTTGGAAGAAGTTTGAGTATCCAGGGCAACTGTTTTACTGCTGAACTTGAACAAGGTCTTATGGAATGCTTTTGGAGTCTAATAATTTTGAATAATTTTTTATGATATAATCGTGGGGGGGTCAGAGTTTGACAGAACTGTCTGGTATTGAAACAATGCATGTAAAATGCATTATTTAGGTAATCCTCACAGTGGTAAGAAGTCTGCATTGCCCTCAACAAATACTCCTGACCAGTCTTAAATTCTCATCTTGCCACTTAGAATTTGTGTGATCTTCTTTAGCTTCATTTTCCTACCTATAAAACAAAAACTGCTCAAATGATCCCTGTTAGAAAGAATAAATCAGTAATTGTAAACATAATGGTTTTCTCAATAGCAGACATATGTCATCTGATGAATCTTCAGTTTCAGCCTCATTTCCTCCTTTTCATCTGTTTCTGTGTAAGTCCTAAACCAGGCTTGGTAATAGCCTAGGAAATCTCTAAGGACTGGGGGAATTCCTGACATTGTACACTTTCAGAAGTGGACATAAAAAATAAAATATTAAGGAAAACCACACATTTCATATGTAATTTCTCAATTATATAAGTGAGAATGAAGGAAACAAGAAAGAAAGAAGGTAGGAAATAGAAAGGGAGGGAGGGATGCAGAAAGATAGAAGGAGGGAAAGAGGGAAGAAAGGAAAGAAGGGAGAAGGGAGATAGAGAAGAAAAGAATGATTAAGTCCATAAAGTATGGAGTAATTGTACACACAGTCTGTGGTTCAGCAAGCTTATTTTTCTTGGTATAGTGTACAGTGCAGGGCTAGGCATTTGTCAGAGATGGTGTCTGGGTTTGGGGTTTGAAAATTACTACTGTAGAGTATATGGCAATTAAAATGCAGGAGATAGTAGAATAAATGACACTGAATTCATTAACATTTGCAGCATATTAGGTATGGGACATGTTATCCAGGGGCAAGAGACAGGAAAGACAGGGAAGAAGCAATGGGGCATTAGCTTCCACTGAGGAGGTGGAGGTGCCTTTAAGGGTTGTCTCTAAATTTCTAAGAAAAGAGGAAGAGAGAGAAGGAAAAAAATAGTTTCTCTGATAAAGCAGAGCAGCCAGCCAGCCTCTGCCTGTTTTGCAATTTTCAATACACAGTCCACTTTCACACTTCAATAATTCATTTTCTAAGCACTTAGAATCCAGAAAACTGCTTCCCCTGATGTAGCTGAAATGCAAGGAGCAGAGTTCAGTAACAAACATCTCCACTCATCTCATCTCAATCCTCAGTAAACTGTGTCAGAAAACATGTGTAAATAGTAGCAAGCCAACTGCCTTGATGGCCTTCTTAGGAGGGTATTCTGTTGCATTCTACATTTAGTGACTTTCAGAAGGTAACTGCTTTGGATAATGAAATGCAAAATATTCTAAAATGAAATGTCTTGTGCTCTCATAAATTCTTCAGATTTAGATTGCAGTAAAAATTGCAAACATGGGGGGGAGGTTGATTTGTCCTCAGGCTACTCTGGGTGGTTTCACTCCCTATGGAAGATGCTATTGGTCCCATTTCATAGTCAAGGAACTTGAGATGGATTAGATTATTTTTCTGAGGTTGAGTTGAAATAGAACTTTAAAGTAATCTGTCTTTACCTTTGACCTGTAGAAAAGTAATTTCTACAAAATATTTTAGAGGATAAATCCAAATAACTTTTGAATTCCCCACCAAAATTATGAATAAATTAGTGTGTCCCAGAAAATTGGGTAAAATGTTAAAATTATCATTATACATTCTCAAAGTTATATCTACTGGAAACATTTATCAAGGCTGTCTATCTATTGGAAGATACGATCATAGGACATAGCCACATTATGGATTTAATGGATTTTCCTGTGTTTGGGTATTGAACAATGACTTTGATGGCAAATTTACTAAAATCAGCCTCTAAAGATGTCATATTTCAATGGTCTTGACTATTAGGATATAAAACAAATATCTGGAAATGTAGCTGAAATTTTCTCCAGTCCTGCCTGGCCCATGGTCAGGACAAATCTCTCTCACCTGCCAGTCCCACAGCCACTTAGACCCAACCAAATAAACACATAGAGACTTATATTGCTTACAAACTGTATGGCTACAGCAGGCTTCTTGTTATCTAATTCTTCTATCTTAAATTAACCCATATCTGTTAGTCTATAAGTTGCCACATGGCTTGTGGCTTACCGGTAACTTACATCTTGCTTTTCATGGCTGTGGCTTGCAGTGCCTCTCCACTCAGCCTTCCTGTTCCCAGAATTCTCTTCTCTGCTTGTCCCACCTATACTTCCTGCCTGGCTACTGGCCAATCAGCATTTTATTTATACAAAGCAATATCCACAGCATGGAAACAAAGGAGATGCTCACCCAGTCCACAACTGACATTTTCATGATCTGAGATATTTGTTTTCAAAGAAACAGTAGATGATTTGCTCAGTATTTTATTAAATGATATTTAGATACTATAAGCAGCAAGGACAATTCACTTTGCTTTTATTTTCTAGTATATCTCTACAGAAAATGAAATGGAACTACTGCTTCATGAAGATACTAAACCCACTACTTGTATGAGTTTGAACTATGACGACTTCCATCATTGAAGAGGCCTTTAATAAACTCACCATCAAAGCATATTTACTAAGAAAGTATTTCAATATAAACTAACAATTATTATACATTTACTTTGGGCTAGATCCTCAAAAATCTAAACTGTCCATCTTAAATTTTATGTAACTCTAGACCTTAAAGAAGCATTGATATGATTTCAATCAATGCTTGCATTTCACAAATAAAAAAAGAGGTCAAGAAAGGTCAAAGAAACTATTGACATAAACAAAAATGTCTTTATCTATGTGATCTTACAATGTTCCATATTTTAAAAAAGAAATTCAGAGCTGAGACAAGTTAATGAACCCACTTGAGGCCTGAGCAAGGACTCATAGCCAGCTCTCCTAGATACAAAAGACAAGTCTTGGTTTTCTGTTGACATTTTGAATAATTGGAAAGAACTAAACAAACACTACTATCATAAAGGAGTGTCAGCCATCCCCAGCCACACAGAGCTTTGTATCTGATTATCAGCAGATTAAAATCTGAAATAAAACCAGGTAGTGGTGGCATATGCCTTTAATCCCAGCACTACGGAGGCAAAGGTAGGCAAATCTCTGAGTTAGAGGCTAGTGTACTCTACAGAGTGAGTTCTAGGACAGCCAGGTCAATCCAAAGAAATCTCGTTTCAACACTTTCCCCCCAAGATATCTGAAATGAGAGCCACAGTATCAGTGGCAATATGATCACCCCAAAATACATGCTTCTTATTTAAACTACAGGGTTGTTACCTGCAGACAACTTTGGAACAGACCACCAGCTACATCACATGGATGAGAGATATAGGATACATCCAAGACAGGTCCATAAAAACCACATGAGTGATGTATCATTGGATCATTGGTTCTATGCCAGCTGGCTATCAAGCTGAAGCATGATCTGAGAGGTTGGATACTAAAGGATGTTGACTGCTAGCTAGATTCTGTTCCTCTACTGTGTGGGGATGGGTGTCTCCAGCACAGCCAGCTACTCTCTCCCCAACTCTGCTGATTGATCAATAAATAAATTAATAGAAAACAGATTATGAGAGATGCATAACATTTCTGAATATATCCCCCCAAATCTACATAAATCACATTGTTTTGCAGAAAAACAAAATACTATAATAGCCTTAATTTCACTTCTCTGTAAAAAAAAAAAATTTGATCAACAGAAAAAATAAAAAAGTGCCACTTTCTAATTGTGAATGGATGTACTTTTTGTGGCTAAAAACAAACCCAAACAGCACTCATGAAAATAGGAAGAATTAGAAATTGCTTTGAAGAGTTAAATGTGGACACACACACACACACATACACACACACACACACACTCACACACACACACACACACAGAGACAGAGACAGAGGCAGAGAGGTGGGGAGAGGGAGACAAAAGGTAATATGCCCAAAACTATGGTGTATTTAACAGAAAGTCTAAAAAATAAATAAAAATTACAGATTTAGAGTAAGGCTTAAAAATTCAACTTCAATGTCAAATTTAACTTGGAAGGTAAAGCTCTCTCTCCTCTCTTCTCTTTCCTCCTCCTCCTCCTCTCTCTCTCTCTCTCTCTCTCTCTCTCTCTCTCTCTCTCTCTCTCTCTCTCTCTCTCTCTCTCTCTTGGAAACCAAGAGATATTTACCTATGAACCTTCTCTTCAGGATCCATCAGTCTTCCCTTGCTAACACCTGATGGCTTGGTTCTCTGTGTTTTAAGGTAAGTAAATGGTAAATTCATTATTATCAAGCTGCCAATTACTTGGCACTTCACAGTATGCCAGCATCACTGGCCCCTCTCTCCTTCAACATGACTAGCATCATCTGTTTGTTTTCTTCCTAACTAGAGCAACTTTTGGATCTCCTTTACTTGGCATTCTCCTGAAAGCCTTGACCCACTGGGGAATATTCTTTCAGAGAAGATTTCAGTATTTCAGGCCGCCCCTCCCCTCACAGTTTCCCAACACTTAGAATTTTTCATTAGTGGAGTTTCATCATTGAATTTATGTTTGGGCTCATATAGTCATAGATAAAAAATGCATCTATTCTTCATAAACAGACTGTATTTTCTGCTACACACTTATGCAAAGGCCATGTTCTATTTAAATCTTACAAAGGAGAATGTGAATTGGAACATGCAAATCTGGTAACAGTGTGAATGGAGATATGAATAGAGGAGTCAAATACACAAAGCATTTTCTTGAAGGCTGGGAAAATAGATCAAGGGAGACAGAAAAAGATATGCTTCAGTGCTTGAGAGCTCGTTTCTTGCCAAATTCAAGGTATGCAAACAACAATATTGACTTTGTAAGGTCAAAGTGACTAAGTTTTAAACAAAATGACTTCAGTGGAAGGAATATTTTTCAATGCATATCAAAAAAGGAAAAGGATGTTTCTCAGGGGGTGGGAAGCTCTAGCTTGCCAGTCACTAGCATTTTAGTCTGTAGACACAGACAGCTGTATTTTCAGGCAATCTCTAAGGTAACAACAGGGGAAGATTTGATGAAGAATCTACAGCATATCAGTAATTATATCAGAACAATTCATTTAATCATTACTAAAGTTATTAGGAGAGAATAATGTGATCTATATATCTATCATTTATTTTTTGTCTATTTATTCACATATTCCCATTTAAAACAGATAGACTTTATGACCGACTTAGAACTTTACAGTTGCTAAGAAGTTGGGAAATGATTTTCAAGTAAATATTTGAGTGCTAGAGTGAGGGCTCAGTGCGTAGAACACTTGTCTTGTAAATGTGCAGGTTGAAGCTCAGATCCCAGAAAGCAAATGAGAAAACTAGGTGAAGACGGTAACCTACCTTTAATCCCAATGGTAGGAAGAGAGACTGAAGACCCCTGGGGCTAGCTAACTAGCTACAGTAGAAAAATTGATGATTTCTGTGCTCACTAAGTTTGATGGTTAGTGTTAATTGTCAATTTGACAGACTCTCGAGTCACCTTGGGGATGGCCCCTAGGCATTCCTGTGGCTAATAATTGATTGAATTAACTGAGCTGAAAAGATCCATCTCTGCTATGTGCAAGGCCAGTCACTAGGCAGGAAGATCTTGGACTGCACAGAGAGAAAGTGAGCTGGACACTAGGAGGCACTCATCCTTCTCTGTCTCCTGTTTGTGAATATCCTTGCTAGCTGCTTCTAGCTCCTGTGCCTTGGATTTCATGTCATGTAGGACTCTATTCTTGAACTGTGAGCAAGAATAAATTCTTTCTTCCTAAATTTGTGTTTGTTGAAGCATTTTATTAGAACATCAGAAAAGAAACTCAACAAGGAGAAGCATCGGTCCATTCTATAAGTATTAATGCTATCATTAATTTCCAGCATATTTGAGACAGGGATATAAAGAGTAAAATCACATTTTCTGTAAAGAGTAAAATGCATTTTTGATGAAGAAATAGTAAAGAAAAGAAACTATAAAAAAGAAAAGATTGGCTACTTCTCATGTTATATCATTGAGTGTTAGACTCACTCTCAGGTGTCAATCTCACTGATTTTAAAGTGACTTCATGAAGTAATGGGGATCTTTCCAAAATTCACTTTGGTCATGTTTTTGAAATGATGAGAGAGGTGATCTTCCCTAACTGGTTGTCCATTGACAAATAGTCAACCCTGAAAACATATGTACAGGCAACATTATACAGACTGAATAGGTTATATTTGAGAATATTATATGCTTGTGCATAGATTATGAATGCAATAACAATTATGAAAAACAGGCCATGAATTAGAAGGAGAGTGGGAAGGAATATATGGGAAGATTTGGAAGGGGGAAAGGGAGAGAGAAATGTAATTAAATTGTAAATCTCAAAAAAAGCATTGTATGCTTATGATTAAGTTTATCTAAGGCATAATTCATATGCACTAACCGTCCCATAAACATTCTTTCATATTCTTCTAACAATAAGAGCAGACTTTCCAATTAATTGAGTTGTCCAGGTTGTTCTTTAGCAACCTATATAAAATAGATTATATTTATATGTAATATTGATCAAGAACCATCCTGAAGATTTGCACTTGTGTGAGCGAAAAGGAAGAATCGGGACTAGGTAATGAAGATAAAGCTTTACTGCAATCTCACTTGAGTAGATAGAGAGCTTTGACATGGAAGGCTGCTGAGTGGAGGTGAGAACAGAGCCCTGAGCCCTTCCCAAACGTTGGCATATCTGACTGCTCCCTGGGCTCAAGAAAGGGGTATGGTGTCAAGTGAGTTGATTCTCCTTAAAGGAAGACATCTTTCTGAAGGGGTACAAGGATGGCACACCACAGTAGTCACCAGGCCTGGTGGTTCATGCCCTATGACTTATTAATAGTCCCCATTTCTTTGCTCAAATAGCTGAGCTTGAAAAACAAATTATGTTATGCCTTGACCCTTGCATTATGTCCCTTGCTATCTTATACCTGAGAATGTGGTGATGATACCAAGAAAAAGGAGACAACATGAAGGTCATTCCAACATGAAAGGACAAGAAACTTACTATTAGCTTTAACTGTAAAGCAGCAGAGAATAAAGGACAAGAAAGGCGAGGGATGAATTGTTCTTCATTTTCTCCCCTCTGTCTAGGAAAAGCAAGTCAAAGAAACATCAGAGAGCGTGGGGACATCTGAGAATGCCAGAGCTGTAAAGAGCTACTTTCATGGGCAGATTTTGACTTTAAAACCTTTGCTTCACATGTAGAAGAAGCTCTGTGTGTAGAGCAGCATGGACAAAAGTCAGGTGCTTTGTGGCCAGAAGAGAAACATACAGAACAGAAACTCTAGAGTATAAGAAAATCTGTCAGGAGACGGTAATGAGCAAAGAAGCTATCTCTCTATGTCACACAAAATAACAGTGTGTCATAATGTGATGGCACATCCAGGAATTTAAGGCAAGCTGGTATTTTGGTCATTTGAAAATAGAGATAATGTACATATGATGATTCTAGTGACCCATTACTGTCCTTAAGGGAAGATAGAAGGGGACCAAATTTGCAGAGAATATGTTCCCCAGGTCTCATAGGTTTCTTAGCAAAGCTGAGCTGAATCTAGACCAACTTATTACAATGATCTTTATTAGTCCATTGCACTATACTGTGTTTCCTCTATGCATTATTCTTTTATCTTGTGAGTGGGTCATAATTTTGTCTCAGCCTGCCAGCTTTTCTTTTTACCAGGTAAACTAATTAGAGAGAGAAAAAGGATCAATTAAACCAAAATGATTAGATGAATTTTGTCTCTTTCATTTTATCATCCTAACTTTTTGTGTGTAAGTGAATATACATATTTGCAAGAATAAAGAGAATTTTTTAAATGAAGGTTGCTCAATACACACTTGAAATCAATCAATGGTTAACAAGGCTTAGCCTTGAAACTAATGAATATTTAATTAAATATCCTCATCAAGGAGACTTAGTAAATTACTGTCAAAATGTTCTTCCGATTAGCATCTTTACAGCTCATGAAGGTACCTAGAGCCAAAGAGCAGACAAAACTATCAAAATTCAAAGGATGTTGAGCCAGTAAGGTCCTTAGAGATCACCACATCTGGGGCTTCCTGACATGTACTCGGCTCAACAGGACTCCCAGATCTTGTCTGAGAACAAGAGATCCTTTTGTCGAAGGAGCTGTGAGGGCAATCACTTAGGTGACTCCCATGGCCCATTAGTGAGCAAAATACCAAGAAAGAAGCCTAATTAAATCTACTTAACCAGCCTTTCATAAAACTGATCTTTCCATTAAAAACTAAGCTGTGTACTTTAGTACACAGCAACAATCCAAGGAACAGGTTGTGCTTAGAATGCTGACTGACTCTATTATCTGCTTCTATCACAAAATACTGAAGTTTGAATGACTTAAGGAAAAGGAGAATTATTTTGCCAATAATTTTAGAAACTGAAATATAACAAGGAGGCCTATCTTTTTGCCTTCTGGTGAGGGACTCTGGCTACTTTAGTCATATGAAAAAGATACAAAAAGGGATGAGGAATGACATGAAAAGGGGATAGACATTCAAGGTTACTTGGTATAATAATTTACTTTCCTAAGACTTTTGCCCCCATGAATGAACTCCCAGAAGGACAGTTTGGATCACTGCAAAAGTTGATGCATTTGAGGTCTAGTCATTTGCTACCACACTTCAAGTATTTCTTTTGAAATTGACATAATTAGTTATATTAACTAATTGTGGTGTGTGTGTTTACATCACTGTAACTGTGGAGATTGAAGAACACCACCACCCAGGAGCTCTCCTTTCTGTTTTTCTGTTTCCATGCATATACCTTAGGTCATCAGCCTTGCTTGCTGGGTGCCTGTAGCTAGAGTTTTCCTGCCTGGCCCACAGTCAGGACAAATCTCTCTCACCTGCCAGTCCTACAACCGCTCAGACCCAACCAGTAAGCACAGAGACTTATATTGGTTACAAACTGTATGGCCATGGCAGGCTTCTTGCTAACTGTTCTTACAGCTTAAATTAATTCATTTCCATAAATCTATACCTCGCCACATGGGTCGTGGCTTACCAGGATTTTCACATGCGGCTTGTCATCGTGGCGGCTGGCAGTGTCTCTCTGACTCAGCCTTCCACTTCCCAGCTTTATTCTCCTCCTTGCCCCGCCTATACTTCCTGCCTAGCCAACGGCCAATCAGTGTTTTATTGATTAATCAGCAACACATTTGCCATACAACCCACAGCAGGTGCCCTTAACCACTGAACTATCTACTACCTCCAAACTCCATTTCTTAAAGGTCAGATCAAGAGCTCAGATCCTGTAGTGGTTTGAAAGAAAATGGCCCCCAAAGGAAGTGGAGCTATTAGGAGTTATGCCCTTGTTGGAGGAAGTATATTACTGTGCGGGTGGGCTTTGAGGTCTGTTTTGCTCAAGCTTCATTCAGTGTGATAGTTGACTTCCTGTTGCCTGCAAGATGTAGGACTCTCAGCTATTCCTCCAACCCCATGGCTGCTAGCATTTCACCATGCTCCCTGCCGTGATGATAATAGACTGAACCCCTGAAACTGTAAGCAAGCTCCCTCAATTAAATATTTTCCTTTATAAGAGTTGCCATGGTCATGGTGTCTCTTCACAGCAATAAAAACCCAAACTAAGACAGTTCCCAAGGCATGAACCTTTTCAATGACACACTGAAAACACTGCCAAATCACTGCAAATTCATCTTGGAGGCTGTTGATTCAACATAAACAGCCCATTTTATTTGGGGGGAAAATGAAGCCCAAATATGTGGAATTACTAAGTCTGGCCCATATCATAAGCTTGTAGTTCACTTGTCCACCCTCTTGTTTTCTCCCAAATATGTAGACCTGGGAACCTAACATTGGAACAAACTTCCTGGCTGTTTGATGTGATCTACTGTCTTCAATGATCTTGCTATGTTCTTTTTTGTTGTTGTTGTTGTTGTTGTTTGTATGCTTTGTTTCAACTTGTACCCCAGGGACAAGGTTTTTCTACTATGATAGTAAAGACAGAACCTCAGCTTCACTTCAACATAAAATCAAATCTTCACTGGAATCCTTCCCTCACTCATTCCCTGGAGCTGTTAATTGCTTTATATATAGCGCTATCCTGAATATTCTTAATTGTGAAAGAGTTTGAAGGGATACAGTGTTTAAATTTGATTTACAAAAAAATCTCTTAAGTGGTCTTCATTTCCTTTACTGTAAAGTATCCTTGTTTTTTTTTTTTTTCCTGTTTGAAGAGGTGTTAATTAAATGCTTTGAGTTAATTTAAAATTAACAGTGTATAATTTGATGTCTTTCTATTGAATCAGTGAGTTCTAAATGAAAACTCCCAGGTCAAGAATGTTCCTGTTCCAGGTGTAGTTAATTGAAGTGAATAGCGATTGTCTGAGAGCCTTAACATGCTCTTTCCTATAATTGTGTAATGTAGAAGGAAATGCCCTAATCTAGTCCATTTTGAAATCAGAATAAAGCAAGTTGTCTAGTCTCACAAATATCAATTCAGGCAATGGATTTTCACCAAGATTCTTATCTGACTGAACCACAGACTTGTGTGCCAAGCCAGTTTTCTTGTGACGGTTTTCCAGAGGCACCACCTTTGCAGTGCTATGAACTTCAAAATTGCCTCAGGATGACTTCTTGTTTCTGTTTACCCAATGGAGTTAGAATTCCCTTGCTGCACAGCAAATTGTTAAGAACTGAAGACCATAAAACAACCTATGTCCATGGCCTTAGATTATTTGGTGCAGGAGGTGCCTCTAGGCCAGTAGTTCTCAATCTGTGGGTTGAGACTCCTTTGGCAAATCTCTATCTCTGAAAATATTTACATTATGATTCATAACAGTAGGGAAATTACACTTAGAACTAGAAACAAAAATAATTTTGTAGTTGAATTACTTTATTCAGATTTTATTAGTTTTCCTTAATGTTATTTTCTTTCTCCATGATTCCATTTAGTGGAATTTATTTTTTTCAGTGCTAGGAATCAACCACAACATGAGGAAATTTAGTAAAGGAGAGCAGCATTAGGAAGTTTAAGAACTACTGTTTTTGTTTTGTAAACTACTAGTTTACCCTAGCTTGGTACCAAAATGACTCTGAGTTTAGAGTCTCACTCCAAGTCCACATAACTGTTGGCATAATTAATCTTTTTCTCATTGAACTACTGAGGCTCCCACTCTTTCGTAGACTGTGAGATCTTTACTCTGAAGAGTTGTTAACTATTCCTTTTTTCTGTCCCTCTTTGGCATGACAACTTACTTCTGCAAGCACAGTGGGAGATGTTCCCATTTTTCAGCTACAGATCATGAGGCACTGTGGTGGTATTGTGTTCCCCAAAATATTGTGCACCCTAATAAATTTATCTGTGGTCAAAGAACAGAACAGCCACTAGATACAGAGGCTAGAAAATGGTGTCACATACATCCTTTAATCCTAGCATTCCAGAGGCAGAGATCCCTCTGGATCTCTGTGAGTTCAAGACCACATTGGAAACAGCCAGGCATGGTGACACACACCTTTAATCCCAAGAAGTGAGCCTTTAATCCCAGGGAGTGATGGTAGAAAGCAGAAAGATATATACAACATGAAGATCAGAAACTAGAGGCATTTGGCTCGTTAAGCTGTTAGGCTTTTGAGCAACAGTTCAGCTGAAATTCATTTGGGTGAGGACTCAGAAGCTTCCAGTCTGAGGAAACAGGATCCGCTGAGGAACTGGTGAGGAAGCTGTGGCTTGTTTTGTTTCTCTGATCTTCCAGCATTCACCCCAATAACTGGCCTCAGGTTTGATTTTATTAATAAGACCTGTTAAGATTCATGTTACAAGGCACAGAAGACACAAATATCATGCCCAAGACTGTACAACTTCATGACTGGAAAGCAGGATTAAATCCAGCTTTCCCAGCAGAAACCAAAAGCTCTTTCTATAACAGAGGCCATTAGTGGTGTCTTGCCAGGTGTACATCCGATGTAAGCATATTGTGATTCCAGATTGAGGAGATGATAAGTATGCAGAGAGACTGTAGCTCACTGCCAAAAAATAACTCTCTCTACTAAATATTCCCCTGAGGAGCAAGAAACCCTAATTAATAAAGAGAACAGAAAAATCAGTATGGCATGGTAGGTAAAAGGTCAGGTTCTGAAACAAGAGAGACATGGGTACGACTTTGATTCTATTACTACCTTGGGCCAATTGAGGATGTTACATTTCTGTAAAGTGGAAAGAGTAATTCCTACTTCCTGAAATTCTATTGTAGATAAAAAGATATAATGAATGTAATGTTTTCAGTAAAGTGCTTGTAACAGTATATATACCTCAAGTGTTAACTATTTCCGCAGTACACCAGAGGAAAGGATCCATTGCAATGCGTTCTCATACTCCCTGGAGTGTTTAGGATCTCCTCCAGCATCTACAGTAATCAGGAGTTTGAATTGCAATATTGTGCTTGTAACTTTTTTTTAGTGAAACTGTTTATTTATATATCATGAATGGGTAACTTGATACGTTTTTTAAATTACTGAAATGTGATGCAAGCCACACATATATTTCGAATGGAATGTTCTGGTAGCTATAATAAAAATTAAAAGGAAGCAGATGAGATTCATCATACTAATCCTTTTGACTTAATACAATATATCCCATTCATTATCATTTCAATATGAAAATGACTTGAGAATAATTCTACCTTATACTTTTTTGTGGATTAAATTTACCAAGTAAGTATACACTTTACACTTAAAGCTATTATGTTTGCAACATTTCAAGGGATCAGTAGCCATATGTGGATAGAAGCTGCCATTTTGGATATTGAAAAAATATATATGAAAATATTAAGATTTTCAGGTAAATTGTATATTTCATATATTGTCATTTTTAAATTTTGTAGTAAGCTTACATGCAGAAAAGTTTAAAAAATAGTAGTGTTTCCATATGTTCCATAGAAGATTTTTCTGCTAATATTTTTAACATGGTGCATTTATCACAAATAAGATGCCAATATTAATACATCACTCTTGCCTGTGTGTATGTGTGTGCATGTGGTTTACACACATGTTCACATGGGTATGTGATTATGATTACTCATACATTTTATTTTATTTTATTTTTGGTGTGAGGTTGGCTGATCAATGAACTTCTTGGGCTCCACGTATATTCACATTCTGCCCCACAAATCTGCACCTGGGTTAAACATTCTATACTCCAGCTTCTGTATTTTCATATGGATGCTGGGGAGCATGTCCTCATATTTGCATGACAGGTACTTTACACAGAGACCCTCTCCATGGGCCACTGAATGACATATTTTATTCAGATTTTATTAATTTCCTTAATGTTATTTTCCTGCTCCATGGTTTCATTTAGTAGGTTTTTTTTTTTTTTTCAGTGTTAGGAATCAAACTCTGGCTTTAATATTCTTGGAAAAAAGTCTTCCACCAAGAAACATCTCTAGCTATACAGGAACGCATTTATGATATCATATCACTTTTAACTATTATATCATATATGATTAGGTTTGTCTGATATATAACAGTTTCTTACACTACTTTGAGAATTTTGAAAAGTACCAGTGATGTACACTACCATGATAATGATGGCATCATGCATACTGGAATACCCTTACAGGTGAAGTGCATAAGGGCACATGCTAAGAACACATCTAAGAACACATGCTCTCATAGTGACTTCCTGTTGAACTTATGCAGAGGGGCATTTACCAGGATGGCCCACAGTGAGTTAGTTTCACCCGGTATACTGATATACTTCTCTGAGTCAGTAAGGATAGGCCACAATTACAAATTATATTATGTATATGAATATATATAAATTATATATATGAATATATATAAACCATATATATATATGTATTATTTGAATTCTTCTGTGTGGGGTAGTTGCATCTTTGTCTTTTCTTTATTTATATTTTATCACTTTAAAAAATGTTAACTTTTTTAAACTTTAGGTAATTATCAGTTCTACAATATTTGCTTTTGCCCGTTTTTCTCCAGTTATGGAAACAAGGAGCTCTTTCTGCATGCAGCACCCTTTTGACAGAGTGTCATCATTTTGACTTCTAGTCAATCCCTTAGATTTTACACTGAAAGATGACCTGGACTCATATTGTAAATGTGGTACTCTCTCTTTAAAATCTGTCTTTTCTTCCTTGGTAGATTTTTTAGAAAATTCTATTAAAGACCAACTTCTGGGTGCTACGTTCCATTATCTTTTGATGCAATGTCCTGTCATCTTCTATAAATGTATAGACTACTTTCTAATTTGTTATCGCTAAGTCTCTAGTTTTTGACCCCTATTTCTCCCTCTGTTTCTGCTGTAGACAGAAAAATGCTAGCTGTATGTTAGTACTTTGTTCAACAGGATATTGCCTAGCATTCCTAAAGCAATTAGGAGAAGTGAAAGTGGAATGTTCTCTCAGGACATCTTCCATCAAGAGATCGCTTCACACATTTCTCTACTCTGAGGGCTTGGTAGAAATAATAACCATAACCCAGTGTATTCAGAATAATGTTACTTACCAGAACCTGGGCTAATTCATCTGTACCCATGGTCGCCTTTAATCACAAAACATAGTATATACATAGGTGCTTTTATGTTTTAAAGTTCAGTAAAGTGAAACTAAAATATTGGTTTGTCATGACCCTGTAGCTTAAGTTTTCCTGCCTGGCCTACAGTCAGGACAAATCTCTCTCACTTGCCAGTCCCACAGCCTCTCAGACCCAACCAAGTAAACACAGAGACTTATATTGGTTACAAACTGTATGGCCATGGCAGGCTTCTTGCTAACTGTTCTTACAGCTTCAATTAATCCATTTCTATTAATCTATACCTTGCCACATGGCTCGTGGCTTACCGGCATCTTCACATGCTGTTTGTCATCATGGCAGCTGGCAGTGTCTCTCTGACTCAGCCTTCCACTTCCCAGCTTTATTCTCCTCCTTGTCCCGCCTATCCTTCCTGCCTAGCCACTGGCCAATCAGTGATTTATTTACTGACCAAACAGCAACACACTTGACATACAGAACATCCCACAGCATGACCCAACAACTAGATGATGTCTTTGATAGAAATATGCCCATAAATGCTCTTGACCTCTGTAACTACAAGCACATGCTTCTGAGTTTAAAATGTTGGGCACATGATGTCATGTGACCCTCAAGGAAATCTAGGTTTGTTTAGGTGTATTTTCCTGTAACTGTTGTTTTGTTACAGTTGCTGTTATGTGACTGTTCATTTCAATTTTTTTGAAGACAGAAATGAAAAGATATTTATGAAAGAGTCATCACCAGGGAAGTCAGGATTTGAGTTGCATTTTTCTGAGGGCATGTCATATATCTTAATAACAGATTTTTCCTGGGAGTTTTATGAAAAACATGGCAGAGTCTAACCTCCTCCTACTGTATTCTTAATGTTCTGCTTACTACACAGTGATGCAAAAATGTTTGCTCAGTAGCTGATGGAGTCACACTAACTACTGAAGAACTTTGTGTGGAATTAGGTAAAATGTGGTCAAGTAAGAAATGTGTTTCCTTATCTTTAGGCCCAGTTTCATTTCTTTGTCTTCCTTGCCACTCCTTCAAAAGTTTTGTAATAAGATTGAAGCATTCACTGCTCATTCTTCTATGTAAAAACTATGCAAGTGACCTCCAGACCCATCCAACTTACAACTGAAAGGGTAAATGATGGGTCTATTATTAAAGTAGTCCTATATGCCAAAGTCCAAACTGGGTTTTTGTTCAATCGTTTTGAAAAATGGAAGAGTAACATTGAATAAAGGTTTAAGTGTATTTGCCACAAAATGAATGACTGACAGTTCAGATTGTCATAACTTTGAATTTCTTCAAATGTTTCCACACAGGATTGAGTAGATGTGACTACTTCTCATGTTTCCACAGAGTTATTGAATTTCAGCTGTTAATCTCTCCACTGCCAAATTAATTTAAGCTTAGCTTTCTTGCTTATTACTATCTTCTCTCTTATAATTCATCTGGAAAGCAATCTAATAATCATTAGGTTAGGGAGAGTGCTCTTGAGCCAGCCTGGAGCACAACACTCAGGTGTAGTATTGTGGCCTCATTAAGTCACTTTCTTTAAGCAGGTCAGTGATATGCTATTGATATTTCTTTCAATATGTGGCTCTGGGGATGATCTGGGAATCCATATCTTATTTTCAAACAGAGATGTTTGGCTGTAACCCATGAGAAGCAAGTATGCTCCAACCACATGAAAAGACAATCTATTTGGTTCCATTAATAACTGACACAGCAAGACTAATGTTATTGAACATCTAGGCTATGTGAGACTGGGTAAATCCTGAGTTTCTCGCTATTGTGAGTCTTCCTCAACACTAGGTTTGGTAATTGGTTTAAAATGAGACAGCATTGGCTTAAGTCACAACTCTGGCATTTATGATTTGGTTCCAATGTAAGCCAGGTTTTTTTTTAATGAGTCCATATTAACAGAAGAAATGTCCATACTTCTTCCCTTCCTCCTCTCTTCCATCCTCCTCTCCCCAGTACTTCTTCTTCTTCTCTGCTCTTGGCCCTTCCTCCTTTGATTCCTCTTTGTGTTCTTCTTATTATCCCCCTTAATCTATTTCTAAACATTACATCTGATATATATTATGAATATAATATATATTAGAATATATATATATATATGTATATATATTCTAAAATTTGTGGTTGGAGATATGTTGTGCAAACACTCCAAGCCTCTGGCTTTAGTAATATTCTCTTAGCAGTATCTTTTGAAGAACAAAATATTATTGTGTGATGAATAACAATTTATCAATATTTTCTTTTGCAGAGTGGACTTCCATTGCTTTGTCTAAAAATAAATAAATAAATGAATAAATAAGACCTTTGGTCACCCCCAAGACCACAGAAATACTATTCATGTTTATTTCTAAAAGCTGTATACTTTTATATTTTCAATTTAAATACATAGTACATTTTGTTTAGTATTTTAGATCAGATAAATTTGGATGCAAGTTCACACTTTTTATACAACTATCCAATTATTCCAAATGGTATGCTGAAAAACACTGGATGCCAGTCACTGAATTTTTTTGTCAGGAATCAATGGTTTGGATGTGTCCAGATTTATTTCTGCATACCTCATGTTCACAGGTTCCATCATTAACTTTGATATCACCACCTCACTGCTTGCTACGTGACTGTTATAACAAGATGTGGCCTCGGTTGTCATAACTTTTTGCTAATACTCCTTTGCAGCATTGCTTTAGCTACTCCAGGTGTTTTTATTGTCATATGAATTTTATTATAAACTTCAATTTTTACCAGAAACAATAATCAGATTTTTGAAGGACAGGATAATATTGAAAGGACAGATAATTCTGGGGAGGATAATGATTTTAATGCTAAGTCATATTAAAGAACACAGATTATTTCTCTTGCTTTTCTTTAATGTTACTTTAAATTGTAAGTATGTATGTTGTAATATATGTATGTGTTCATGTAAATGTGGGTGTATGTACGCATGTGTCAATGGTGAATGTCTTTCCGTGATGATAGTCACCATTCTGTTTGTTTGTTTTGCTAAGATGACTGGCCAATAAGCTTCAGGGATCTGCTTTCTCTGCCCTCCCATCCCTGCCCTGTGCTAGAGTTATGTATGAGGGCACAGCACCATCTGTAGCCTTTTACATGGGTTCTGGGAATCCAAACTGAGGTTTTCATACTTGTGTTGTTGGCCCTATTTTTTTAAATTTATTTATCCTTCTCTCATACAATATATCCTGACCACAGTTTCCACGCCCTCTTCTCCTCCCAGTCCCCCTTCCCCACACCTCTCCCCTAGGTCCACTCTTCATCCATTTCAGTTCAGAGCAGGCTCTCAGGGATAGCCACTGAACAAGGCATAACAAGATACAAAAAGATAAGGCACAAACCCTCATATCAAGGCTGGGGGAGGCAACCCGGTAGGATCAGGGGGAAGAATCAAAGACACCCTCACTCCCACTGTTAGGAGTCTCACGAAAACATCAAGCTTACACCATAACATACATGCAGAGGACCTAGCACAGACCCCTGAAGCCTCTGTGATTACCACTTCAGTTTCTGTGAGGCTATATTTTATTTTTGACAATCAAGCAAAATATTTTGTTTCCTTTGAAGATGTCTTATATCATTACTGTCAGATAGATCTATGTTTCAAATGTTATTTTTAACTTTGAATTTCATTTTACAATTGAATCTTACCATCTTGCTAAAGCATGTTTGAGTTCTAGTGGCTTTGGGTCACTTCTACAGTAAACAATTATGCTATTACTTAGAGGTTTTTTGTTTTTTTTTTTTTTTTTTAAGGTTTTTCGAGACAGGGTTTCTTTTTGTAGCAGTGGAGCCTGTCTTGGAATCTGCTCTGTAGACCAGGCTGGCCTCAAACTCACAGAGATTTTCCTGCCTCTGCCTCCCAAGTGCTGGGATTAAAGGCATGCGCCACCACTGCCCAACACTGCTTGTTGTTTTTATCTGTATCTTAATAAATTGATCTCTTTTATAATTATTTAATTATAATCTTCTTTATTCCTACTATTATTATTTTTCTACAATCTACTTTGATATCATTAGCTTTCTAGATTAATGTGAACATGATATATATTTTTTCAAGAGTTTTTGTTTGCTTTCTTTTAGTTTTTGTTCTTTTTAACTTGTATAGCTATAACTTGTGTTACTTGTACTTGGTATATGGGTTTTTAATCTGGTCTTATAAGCTCTAACAGTGTGATTATACCACTTATATTGAACTTTATTACTCATGTAGTTGTAGCTGAGATCTGCAAATCTGAAAGTCAATACAATGGAGAATACTTTAGAAACAGAACATATCTGGGCAGCCATGTCATCAGAGAAGATGAATACGGACAGTGTAGAGTTGTAAGGAAAGGATAAGTGAGAGGAGGTTAAGAAACAAGCACAGATAACAGCATGCAGAACCACCTAGGTCATGGCAATGGTTTTAGTAATTTCCTTACAAGTGATGAGAACTCATTGGAGGTTTAATCACATTGGCCACAGGGTGAAAAACAGACTTTGGAGAAAATGAGAAACAGGGAATCAGGCATTTAGGAAGCAATTGATGTCTTTATGCCATGGAGATGGTGGCAGCTTTGGAATATGGTGAAGGCACTGGGGGTAAAAAAAAGGGCAAAGAAACTAGAGAGCCATCTGCTTAGAAGCAAATGAACAGGCTTGACCTAGAAGAGAACACAGAACTTCATTCAGGCAATTGCTGCATTTATCTCAGAAAGGGGAAATAGTCCACTGAACCCTGGGTCTTAAAGTCTGAGCTAGTTCCAAGCAGTTTTCTCAGGAAGATTGGAATACCTGAACTTTTTGCTTTGCTCAATTTTCAGAGTTGCTTTTATTTACTTATTTCTATTTTTGTTTTTTAGGTTTATACATGCAATGTCAGTCTACATACAGAACACCTGTGACACAGATCTTTAAGTGCTGATCTCACAACTACCTGTCTATTGAATTCTGCACACTTATCTCTGTTTTGTTTTAATTTGGCAGCTACTCTCATAACCTGTCCAATCAATTTCAAAAGTCCTGAACTGTGTGAGGCACTAGATCATGTAGCTGATATATTCATAAAAACACACTAGAAAGTGGAGTAGTAAGGGGATTTTACCATTTCTGTCCCTTGGAAAGATCAATATGGCTTATAATTGGCACTAAATCATAAGGGCTCTGGAACAGAGATGCTGCCCTGATGGGAACATCTTCAGGCTTCAGGATGCTTTCCATCCTGCATCTCCCTAATCAGAACACCCAGTCCTCACATCTTCTACAGAACACAATAAACATTTCATTGTATTTTCAAAACATAGAAATTAATGACCTCCTTTCCAAAGGCTGAAGACTTAGAGAGTGTGGTATATAATTACCATCTCCCGTAATTCACCATATTACAGCTCAAAGGTTTGCATTGCACATCTCTATAATTACTTTCACATGTAATTACATTTACATAATACATGATTTTATTTACATAATACCTAAGGTGAAGACTCAGATTTAAGTAACTTTTTTAAATACCCCCAAATGGAACACACTATAGATGTATTTATCTATGGAGGCAAAAGTCCAAGTATTTACACATAAACATAAACACAAATATGTAAATATTAATCTATTATCATTAGACAAATATGTAGAAATTTAGGGAATTTGAATTTAGTAAGTTGAAAAGAGTCAAGATATATATTTATTTCAGATTATCATCCTACAGTCCCTGTATATTGCCAAGATAAACATATGTTATATGCCCCCCCAATAACCTAAAATAATTCTAGATGGCAATGGAAATGAAGTACATTAATTATTTTCCTAGTTATTATCAAATCCATCCACATTCCCTCCAACTTCTCCCACACCTCTCCCTACCACTTTTACCTCCTAATTTCATAGGCTTATTTGTCTTTTAAAGCGACTGAGTTTATTTTGTGTTGCTGGTGCATGCATATGTATAGGGCTGTTAGCAACTGAGAATTGCTGGTGTAAGATGAGTTAGTTTCTTTCAAGTAATTTTGATTGTTTTTACTTCTAGTTTTTGAATTCAAACCCAGGTTTCATTGCATGCTACATAATCATTACGATATAACCCCAGGCCCAGGGAATGTCTCTTTAAGAACTCTTTGAACTTTAGCATGTAGAATCACCTGAAGATCTTGTGAAATATTTACATTGCTGAGATCCAGCATTAGATACTTGGATGCTCTGTACCTTGAAAAGGCCTAAGACTTTGATTCCAACAGGTGATGATGTTGATGATGCTGGCTGGTAGAGAGCACATTTTAAAGGCTACTGACATAACTCATATGAAACTGTGGAAAAGTATGATAGGCAGAAATAGGAAGGAAAGTCACATGAGTCATAGTTACTGCCCTAAACTCATAACTTATTCTAAGGAAAAGTTCACACAATTCAGTAGATGGAAAGTGCCGTATCTCAGCCTTTCCTGTCTGTGTGCTATCTTGGGAATGCCATTCCTCTACTAACTTCAATTCTTGTCCCCTAAGAATATAGAGATCAAGATAGGTCCATGTTCTGAAGGTTTCATTCAAAAAGACATTCAAAGCAAATGTCTTTTTTATGGAATGGTTGTTATTTGGAGAATTAAGTGGACAAGATCAATGCCCACTGTTTCATGAAGGTTAGCTCTCCTGATATCACTTTTTCATGTCATATAATGCCATCTAGGAAATCAGAAGAAAGAAAAACATATTTAATACTCTAGTCTGAAAACACTGACCTCCCCTTATAAATCTAAATAATTGCAGAATATAGGTAATATTTTTGGGGCACTTCTTTTGTGTTAATAGAGTAATGATAGAGTAAGAACTTTTAATGTATTTTATAGTTCAATCCTTAGAAAGGCCCTTTAGGTAAGGTAATTATTCCCGACCTACAAATATACAATCTGTAGCAAGGAAAATTTAACCTGCTGATGAGCCACCATGAAAAAAGAAGGGAAGAACTTGGCTTTAAGTTTGTCTCTAAGTCTGTGATTTCTTTAGACTATAAAGAGAACCATGTGATAGGGATTATAAATGTGGCATTAAATTAATCTTTTGTTACACTAAAATAGTATTTAAACACAAGGCAGAAAAGATTATTTGAGAACCATCATTCATGCTCAGGTATGTTTTTCCTTTGACCATCTTTCTTTCCTTTAACCCTTGTGTTAAAATAACACACACACACACACACACACACACACACACACACACACACACACACATATATATAATTCCCCCAAAACTAATTAATTACTTGAAAAAACAATATTAAAGCCCTATAGGAGAAATCTTGATCTCCCCCCAACACATGTATTTTGTTTAGTGAATGGAAAGGAAGAGGGTGTGGTTTTCTATAGACATGAAGGTAGTGGTATATGTTTTAAAACAATATAACTTGCTTGTTTGCTCAATAAGAACTTTGTAGCTGGAGTTTCTCTCCAGGTCCTACCAAACCCCATGCAGTCCATTAGCTCACTTATAAAATAATCACTCAGAAGCTTATACTAATTAAAACTGTTTGGCCTAATGGCTCAGGATTCTTGCTAGCTAGATCTTACATCTTAAATAAACCCATTTCTATAAATCTATACCTTGCCACATGGCTCGTGGCTTACCAGTACTTTACATCCTGCTCCTCATGGCAGCTGACAGCATCTCCTCACTCAGCCTTCCACTTCCCAGAATTCTCCTCTCTCCTTATCCGCCTACACTATACTTCCTGCCTGACTACTGGCCAATCAGCGTTTCAATTATCAATCAATCAGAGCAACACATTCACAGCATCCCCAGCAGAACTTGCTTGAAAAGTTTCAGCTATTCTGATGACATTAAAGGGAGTCATATTTTAATTGTAATGGTCAGAAACAGCAAGCACTACATATGTCAGAGTAGAGGGTTATACAAGAGGAAGTAGTAATGGTGTCAAGATACACTGAATCCTGGTTCTGGGCCTGGGTGGCATGTGAGTTGGTCAGCATTCTAGCTTTTTCTCATCATCACTACCTTGGCAAACTCTCCACCATTGCCCTGGCTAGCTCACCCAGTGCAGCAGGCAGCAAGGAGCAGGGCTAGTTCTCCTGCTCTCAAGCCCTCGGGTCATGCTCTCCAGCACTCACACCACAATGGCCAGCTCTACAGTTTTGTCCAAATGAGGTATATGGCCTGCTCTCCCAATTGCTGCAGTTGCTGAGAGATAGGGCTAGCTCTTCTGTTCTTTTGCCCCCAAGGCCAGCTATCCCACCTGCTGCATTTGGCAAGGGGTAGGATGGGGTGGACTGCATCTTTCCCCCAACCATGCCACCATATGGCATATGAGGGAGGGGGCAGGTGCCATTCTCCTGCTCTCAGGTCCATTCACCTCATCTATGAACTGTTGGAGTATGTGAATGGGCCGGATCTGCAGACCCAAAACTACAGGATACCCATGACACCGGACAACAACAGAATATACAGGAGGAGTCCCACTGAGGACCCACTATCAATAGAGTACCAGAAGCCAGAGGCCTTGAGTCAAACTAAGTATTCATTGCAAAGAACACCTACAAATAAAGATGTATGGATTAAGGCATATACTGAGTGACTCATTGGGCCATACTACAGCTTCCAAACTGAAACTCCTTTCTTTCTTCCTTTGTTCCTTCCTTTCCTTCTTTCTTTCTCTCTCTCTCCTTCCCTTCTTCCCTCCCTCCCTCCCTTCCTTACTTCCTTTCTTCTTCCATTTATTTATTTTTTTTGAGTTGTTTTTATGCTATACTTTTAAATTCTGTCTTGTTTTTGGGAGGAGGTCACAAGGGCAGAGGGCAGGGGCAAGGGGGCAAGATGAGCGGGATCAGGATGTATCATGTAAAATTCACAATGAGTCAATAAAAAGTTTTTTTTTTTTAATTTTTGTTTTTCTTTTAAGATACACTGAATCTCCTTGTGGTATCTCCTTCTCAACTAAGGGTAATGATGATCTCTTAATCATGAATATTAACATTAGAGAAGATTCAATGGAACCTCCTAAGTCTATATGAATAAAGCTTCAGTGAAGATTACAGCATGGTCAGTGGTCTCAGGAAACCTAGATATGTTTTTTTTTACATATGCTGGTTGTTAGAGGACACAATCTAATTCAAAGATTCTCATCCTCTTATTATAATCATTAAAGCAATTCAAATAAAATGCAAGACTTGAAAAACCAAAAAAAAAAAAAAAATGCAAGAGACTACTGGAAAAACCACCCAAATGCAGATTGCCTTCTTTAACTATGAAGTAATTATCAGTTCACTGATACAAGTACCTTTAAACTTTGCTCCTTGTCAAATATTAAGTCTTAATGGATAACACTAAAGAAAAGACACAAATAATAGGCAAATAAAACCAATATGGCAATTTTTAGTGATTATAAACTGTGCATTTTGACAACTAAAGGTTATATACTCATATTTATAGCATTTTTGGTCACTAGCAGATAAACACCACATGATATTAATGTATCAATAAATAATTATGATGATTTCTTCATGGGCGTTTAAAAATCCTTATGCAATTTTTCAATTGGCATGCAATTCTGATTATTCTATTTGTCTTTCCAAGGTGTCTCCCAGCATCATCTGTGACAGCAGACAATACTTTATTTTACCAGCATGTTAAAATTGTATATCCATTCTTCAGAGTTTGCATTGACTTATTTTCAAATGTCCTCTCTTTTTCCAGTCACAGAGTTTCACAAGTTAAACCAGAACCATTTTTGCTTGATAGTAATGTTTATCTCACCACCCTATTCCCCTCCAAATAAAAAAATGAATATGCATGCAAAAACTGTGTGGATTTGGCTTAATTTGTGGTTTTAACCCCTACATTTTCAATTTCAGGGAAACATCTGTGCCACTAATCACTGCTACTTTCATTTCAACAGACAAGGCATTTAAATACTGATTAGACTAAAAAGATGCTGTGGACTTCCAGTGCATATCAAAGGCAGGAACAATGGACATCAGATTACAGTGGGAATGTGGCTGAGGACATTTAGACAGAGTATGTGTTGATACGGTAATTATTAGATGGGGTAAAATACAATGAAAAAGTCTTAACAAGAGCTTGTATAGTTTCTTTTTCACAAGAGAGGTTTTGCATTAGAAAAAAAAGTAATAAAGATTTCTTTAGCAATTTCCAAAATCACTTGCTTCAAACTCCATTGTAAGAATATTTTAAAAGTTTCAGTCTGTAGTGCATTATATATGTTTAATTTCAAGTGGATAATTTTTGAGCCTGAAAGCCATACCTGATTTGGTGGTTTCTTCTTTACCCCATGCAGTGAAAATCAATAGATTGATCTTGTGAGACAGCTACCTGGGGTGATCTGAAATGAAAAAGACATTTTGAAATTAGGGAAAGAAACCTGCAAACTTCAATAATGGTGGTACCATAATAAGATGTTTTTCAGTCAGTCAACAGCGTTTCCTGTGCATCTGTATACCAAGCCATTTCATGCTGACATGAGAAGCAAAAAAGAGAGAGAAACACAGCTTGTTATTGAACTATCTGTTTGAAATAAGTAGATGCTAAAGGAAATGTAAGAGGAGAATTAATTATTTCTATGGATTAATAGTATATAAACTATTTGGAAAAGAAAAACAAATGAAAATGTTATTAGTTACTGTATATTAAGTAAATTTTTCTAAAATAGGAGAACATAATTTCAGAATGGAAGGTACAAGAAAAAAATGTATTTGGTGGGGTTTAAAAGAAGGCTCCCAGAAGTTCACTTTATGGACGCTCTGTAGAAACAACCTGTTACAGACCTTCAACCACATTTCTGGAGAACAGCTGGCTCATGGAGAACATAGTAAACTTTATTATATACATATGTGTTATAAAGCACGCTCATAAACACATATGTGTATTATTATGCATACACACAATATATACAAAATGCACTATACATATATATATACACACACACATATATATATATATACATATGTATCACTTGTCATTTACATCTGTGTATTATTGCTATGTCACTTAAGGATATAGTTCTTAATGATTTAACACAGTCACAAACTGTATTCTAATGAGAATTACTTGGCATTGCATCAGAAAGACTAGCCTC
This sequence comes from Peromyscus eremicus, assembly GCF_949786415.1. Taxonomy (NCBI): domain Eukaryota; kingdom Metazoa; phylum Chordata; class Mammalia; order Rodentia; family Cricetidae; genus Peromyscus; species Peromyscus eremicus. Next base: position 105,567,957 of record NC_081416.1, read on the forward strand.
CATAGTCAACTATAAGGCATTCTGTGATGTACATTACAATGGTAAGTTGCCATTTGCTTTTATGTTTGTTGAAACAGGAACTGTGAAGGCAAATAGGGCTCCCAAATACCAACATATTCATTGCAAGTGTCCTCCATGACTCCCTGTCCTGAGACAGTCTGGCCACCTGTCCCCAAAACAGATAGAAAAGAGAGCATCAAACAGCTAAGGGTATTAAAAAAATTTGCACACCTGAAACTGGCTAGAAGGTAAACGCTTTCTAACAGAGATTAATATTGTTTAACCCATGATATAGAAATGCCTACAATGGGGATGAGAAGCTGAAAGCTCCCTTGTGGAGAGACAGCTCTGGAAATCTCTCAATCCAGGAAGTCAACATCAATGTGACATCAGGGTTTCCCTGTCATTTTGGCTGCATGTTTATGATGTTCACATCCACAAAAGGAGAATTTTTATACCAGGGTTTGATAAGCACATCTAAAATAATCATGTGGCTTTAAGATACAGTATAGGTTACATGATCTGTTTGCAATTTGGTTGCTTTTGAATGTCTATATTAAATAAATATCTGCACACATGGCCAGTTTTGATTTGAGGCTTATATTTTATTGGAAATTAACATCAAAATTCAAAATGTAGTTGAACCTCTTTGACTTTGTTGGCAGTTTATATGATCTACCAGGAAAAAAAATGCAGGCATTCAGCACAAACCAGTGGTCAGGGCTCACTCTCCTTCTGTGTCTAGTAGGTTCTGGTCTCCTAGTCTCCTTATCTCCTGCACTGACTCCTCACCATGAAGTGATTCTTAATGAGCAGAATTGAAGTACATGATGTGAAATTCCCAAAGAATCAATAAAGAAATTATTTTTAAAAAATCAAAAAGAAAGAAAAGAAAAGAAAAAGGTCAATCACTTCAATCCTCAAACTGTCACTGTACCTATTTTCTATAATATACTCTGATAATAGCACACTGATGCAGGAAAACATCAGTGAAAAGTACACTATGTTTTAAAGTTCATATTCTAATAAATTAGCCTGAGACCAAAAGTTTTGAATCAGTGGAAGTAGTATGAATTAAAGTAATGACAAAGAGCAATGTTACAGATAGCTACATGATTGTGGAGAAGGCTTTCATCTCCTGAGATTTTTGCCTTAAGGGGATGATAGAAGGGCTAGAGAGATGGCTCAGTGGGGAAAAATATCTGCCAGGGAGTCATGAGGAGTTGAGTTTTGATTCCAGTACCCACATAAAAAGTTTGGTATGAAGGTGCACACATCTGTAATCCCAACTCAGAGGTAGTGGTGTAGGATAGACGGGTCACTGGGGGTTGCTGACAGCAAACCTATTCCCAGGTTCAGTAAAAGACTCTGAATCAAAAGAATAAAGTAGAAAATGATAAAACAAGACATTCAACACCCCGACCCTGGCCTGCTCAGGTAATTACACCCATCTACACAGGTACTCATATTACACACACATATACACACATCAAACATACATACACACACCCCCACACAAACACACACACACAGAATAAGAGAGAGATTTTTAAAATACTACAATGGCATTATTAACGTAATACAAAAATATGTCAATGTTATATTATATAAATTATATCCAAAAATAGATTAGTTAATGAAGATTGCACAAGAATAATTACATTTTATTTTAAACTTTATTTGAACAATTGCTGTATAATGTCAATCTGCTTGTGTGTGTTTCTGATCAAAATATGATGATGGCGATGATTATAACAATTTTGATTAAGCTGATAGCTGCACTCTTATGTTTCAGTTTAATTTCACTAAGCATCTTTTCCCAACTAAAAGAAATATAATAAATTACAACATTTTCAAATAGAATATACATTATTGAATGTGGTTCTGACCACTTGCCTTATGCCCCAGAATCCTCCTTTCCTTGCATAGGCAACCTCCATTCTTTTTCATATCTGTCCAACTTAACCCTAATCTTAGATTCTTTGTTTTCTAAAAAAAATTCTATTTTATGTGTATGTATGTGTATGTCTATGTGTACATATGTGTATTCAGATGTTTATGGAATCCATATGAGGATATCAGAGCCTTTAGAGCTGGAAGGATAAGTAATTGTATGACATCTAATTGTGCTCTGATCGAAACTCCATATCCCATGACTGATTAGCAAGTTTTCTTAATTGCTGAGTCATCTTCTCAGTGCCTCAGATTCTTCCATCAACTTTTTTCTACTTGAAATATTCCCCTTCGTGTTTCCCTAGAATCCATAATTTGATCTGACTTCTAGATAACAGTCAATGACAGGGTTCTCTACCTTGAGTTATAGATGGAAAGCCCATCCCTGAATGAAGGGAGTGACATTTGCAATATCTCTCTTTGCATAATCATCATCGGCATCATCAGCATCATCTCCACCATGGTACAGGTCATGATTATATACAACAGTAGATATGAAGAATCAGCAGCAGGAGGGAATTATTACAATGCAGCCTTGAAGGAAGCGAGAGGGTCTTACTGATTACAACAGAATGGAAGATCAGAATGTAAGCAAAAAGAGTTAATGAAGATAGCCAGAAAAGTTCAGACAGGTACTATTATAACTATTCTACCTATAGCAAATGATGAGAAAAGAATCTGCCTGAGCTTAGTAATTTTTCATTGAAAAATATTGAATGCAGTGTATCTATAAACATCACTCGACACATTCATCACTAGGAGTGATGATTATGAAACAGAAAGTTTGAACATTTATTAGGATCTGTGAAGACTTACCAAATTTACCTAGTGAATTAATACTTAAAAGGATTAAGGTAATGGAAGAACTAGGCAGGCATTTTGCATTACATGGAGCTGTATTTTTTTATTTTACCTCATGTTAAATGGCTAAATAGGACCAACTATTATGACAATAACATTCTATATAGGATATGGCAGAATCCTCAAAGCAAAGCCCAAATTTCATATCATATTTTCATCAAAAAGGAAATTAAAAATCAAACATTTCAATATCTTTATTCCACTGGTAAGTACCAATGTCCAAACTCAGTTTTATATGTTGCATTTGTTATTTTCCTGTTGGTGTGAAAAAAACACCACGACCTAGAGTGACTTATAGGAGAATCATTTTTTTCTTTCATTTTTCTTTAATTAAGAAATTTTCCACTCACTCCACATACTATCCACTGATCCCCCTCCTCCCTCCTCCTACCACCCAGCCCTCTTTCCCAAGCCACCTCGCATCCCCACATCCTCCAAATGGAGGTCTCCCATGGGGAGTCAGCAGAGCCCAGCACACTGAGCCTAGGCGTGTCCAAGCCCCTTCCCACTGCACCAAGGCTGTGCAAGGTGTCACACCACAGGCACTGGGTTCCAGAAGCCTGCCCATAGACCAGGGACAGATTCTGATCCCCCTGCCTGGGTGCCCCCCCCCAAACAGTTCGAGCCAAACAACCATCTTCTGTATCCAGAGGGCCTAGTCCTGTCCCATGGGGGCTCCACAGCCACCAGACCACAGTTCATGGGCTTCCACTAGTGTGGCCGGTCATCTCTGCACGTCCTCCGATCATGATCTCGATGTTCTTGGATTCCCGGAGCTCAGCCTGGTGCCTGGCCGTGGATCTCTGTATCTGCCTCTATCAGTCACTGGACAAAGGCTCTTTGATGACAGGTTATTTGCTAGGCTGGTTACTAGAGTAGACCGGTCCAGGCACCCTCTGGACCACTGTCAGCAGACCAAGGTGGGGTCAATCCAATTGTGGATTCCTGGGAGCCTCCCTAGTACCCTGTCTCTTCCTATTCTCATGATGTCCTCATCTATCATGGTATCTTCCTCCCTGCCCTCCCACTCTGTCCCTGTTCCAGCTTGACCCTCCCATTTCCCTATGTTCTCATCCCCCACCCCTCACCCTCTGCCACCCCACCCCCACCCAGTCCACTCATGTAGATCTCATCCACTTCTAGGATAATCATTTATTTTGGCTTGTGATTCCACAATGGCAGGAAGAAACATGTGGAGAAGTGCCAGGCATAGCAACAGAACTTGGGAGCTGAGAGCTCACATCTCCACATTAAAATGAAAGCAAAGAGAATGAACTGGGCATAAGGAGAGGCTACAAACTCAAACTCAAAGCCAGCCACCAGTAATGTATTTCCTCCTGTAAGGCTCCAAGTCCCAAAGGTTCAGTAACTTTGCCTCAAACAGTACCACCAACCGGGGATCAAGCATTCTATTACCAATGCCCATGGGGGACATTTTCCATTCACTAAATTGCTTAATTTTAGCAGTTGATATATGCTAGTATATTCAAATCAACCCATACATAACTCAGTACAAAAGTGTTTTAGGTCTCTTCAAGATATAACATCTTTATGTAGATATTGTATTCACTCTAATAAAAAAATTCAGGATTCTGTCTATGTTTTTTGCAGTGTGAAGAACTGAACTCAGAGCCTCACGCATGCTAGGCCAGCACTCTACCATGCAATTGTAGGCCTATCTCTTTACATTTGAAAAAGAGATCATGCATGTCTTCTTTAAAGTATTATTATAATTATTCATAGGTCAAAATGCCTTGGTGAAAATTTTAGCTGTTTTTACTGCATTTTTCTTTTATTTGGACATATGCCTGAAAGAAAAAATATAATAGCTGATTTTTTTTTTTTTATAAAAAGAAGGCCCTGGTCATCTTTCAGCATTTTGCTACTATTGCAAAGATATCATCCTAATTTGAACAGACGGCTATAATGAATAATGGCAAATCAGTAATGGAAGCTTTTAGCAGAGCCTCAGTAAGTTATCAAAACTTAAAATATGCAGGGAAGAGTCACTCTGGAAAGGAGAATTACACAGAATTACACAAAGCTACACCTAATGTTTTAGCTTGGATACTGACTTCTAAAGTGGTGTAAGATATTAAGAAAACACATCAGGTTCAGAGACCTATAATTAATCTTGTCAGCAGATATGGCAGGGCAGATTGCTACTGAAACTTGCATCTTGATGAGACTTTCCCCCCATTTACTCTATCAGTGTGAACCAGTAGTGACCCCGGGGATCTAAAGCCATTACCGGAGTTTTACAGTACAGTTCATGCTCACTGCATGCCCTCCTTGTGCTTGAGGGTATTAAATATTTAACTAACTGTGACCATCATAGTGTGGAGAGAGAAGAAGCTTTTAGAGCACGTTTCACACACAGTATTGAAGAACAAATACAACATTTAAAAAGTCTGTGTCCATGACTTGAGGTAGAACAAATGGTTAGGGGAAAACACAATTTGTGTTTAGTTCCTGTAATTGAATTAGATTACAAATGTTTCTAAATATACATATGCATCACATCCTACAGTAGCTGGAGTAAAATGTGAAGTATTATAGGCATTAATGCTATTATTAAATTTTAATGTGCACAATGTGGCTGACAATGTATCATTCCAAACCTTGAAAGCAGACTAGAAAAGGCAAAAGATTTTCAATCTTGAAATATCAGTTAAATTATCTTTTCATAACATTTCAAAAAGACATACCAATTGCAAATTTGTGTTGAGTATGGGGTTGTTAGTAAACAAATGGGTAACTCATAGAGTTTTGTTTTGGTTGGACTTAATCATGCTCATTCAGTTTGGCTTGAGAAAAATCATTTTATATAAACTTGAACTATTTGTTTTGCTCACATACTTTGTCACACTTTGTATTTTAGGAACCTCTGGAATTAACCAGGTTGTGGCATCATGCTACTTTAGATCATAGTATGGCATACATTTCACACATTGAAGTAAATAAGAAAAAAAACAGACTAATGGAAAGTGAGAAGTGTTTCTTTTATCAGAAGAATAAAATAGCACAGAGAAAAACAAACTCTTATTTTTAAATCCAGGCAATTTGTGAGTGCATGTGGGAGGTATGGAGGTTGTGGGTGTATGGGTGTGGAAGGGCCCATGTGCACTGGTGTGCATACATATGGGGATCAGAGGTTTACAAGTCTGGTGTCTTTCTCCCTCATTCACTCTCCACCTTATTTTTGGATACAAGGTCTCTCACTGAACCTGGAACTCAAAGATTTGTTGACATTACCTGATCTGCCAGCTCTAGAATCCAATTGTCTTCACATCTTGTTTCTTGTCAGCACTGGGATTACAGACACACTAGTGTACCTGGCCTGTTACATGAGTGTTAGGATCCTAACTCAAATCCTCGTGATTGCTATGCAAGCACTTCTGGGTGAGCCACCTCTCCAGGTCTTTGTTTGTTTGCTTGTTTCTAATTTAGGAGATTTTTAATGTGCTTTGTGTCACAGAGGTGACATATGGTTTGCTCTACAGTGTCCATAAGAATAGTGACTATGGAGACCAGAGATGGCTCAGAGGCTCAGAATAGTCGTTGCTCTTGCAGAGGGCCTGGTTTGGTTCCCAGAATCTATAAGGCAGCTCATAACAAGCTATGACACCAGTTCCAGTGAATCTAAAACCCAGATACCTTCTCTGGCCTTTTTGGACACCAGACTCACCTCTGATGCGCTTACACTTACACCACATGCAGTCAATACATACACACTAGAAATTAGAATGGTAGGTACAAACAAATCATTAGTAGATATAAATCTTGGATTTATTAGATTAAGTTAGAATGAATCTATTTTATTCTACGTAGTATCAATGTATTAATTTGTTACTAAGCATTATTTTATACATTTTTATTGAGTATGAACAACACATTAGACAATTATTCTGACTGCTTGATTCTTCTTCACTACAATGGAAGTTCCATGGTGATAAAGTTTTTTAAATATTTTTTTTTACTTTTTTATTTTATAATTTAATTTAATTTTACATATCAGCCACGGATTCCCCTGTCCTTCCCCTTCCTCCCCCCCCTGCATTCCCCCCACCCCATCCCCCATTCTCATCTCCTCCAGGACAAAGTCTCCCCTGAGGATTCAGTTCAACCTGGTAGATTCAGTCCAGGCAGGTCCAGTCCTCTCCTCCCAGGCTGAGCAAAGTGTCCCAGCATAAGCCCCAGATTCCAAACAGCCAGCTCATGCACTAAGAGGTTCGAAGGAAAGAGAGATTAGGGGAGCAGGAGATCCCAGCTGGATCAAGAACAGAGCGGGAGAACAAGGAATAAGAGACCATGATAAATGAAGACCACGTGGGAATAGGAAGAAGCAAAGTGCTAGAGAGGTCTCCAGAAATCCACAAAGATACCTCCACAACAGACTACTGGCAATGGTCGAGAGAAAGCCCTAACTGACCTACTCCGTTGATAGGATGGCCAAACACCCTAACTGTTGTGCTAGAAATCTCATCCAATGACTGAAGGAAGCAGATGCAAAGATCCATGGCCAGGCCCCAGGTGGAGCTCCAGGAGTTCAATTGGCGAGAAAGAGGAGGGATTGTATGAACGAGAATTGTTGAGACCAAGATTTTTTTACTTTTTGAGATTATACTTACATCACTTCCATCCTTTTATTTCCTCCCTCTAAATTCTCCCATGTATCCCCTCCATGCTCTTTGAAATTCATGGCATCTTTTATTTACTTGTTCTTACATCATGTGTGTGTGTGTGTGTGTGTGTGTGTGTGTGTGTGTGTGTGTGAATATAACCAGCTCAGACTGTATAATGATACTTGTATGTATGTTTTTAGGACTCATAATTTAGTATTGTATAACCAAGAGGTGTGTCTTTTATGAGAATGCTCTCAGCATTCTTTAATGGCCTGTAGTCCTTGTTTAGTTCATATTCAAGCAGTCACATTGGTGAAAGATGTGCTGAAATTTTTTAAACTGCATTTCTTATTACTTTATTGACAGATATTTATACATGTTGGTGTATAACATGAAATTTTAATCCATATTGCATCAGGCATTTATCAATTATTTTGTTATTTTTTTGCTATCATATTCTCTTCTAAGTACTTTTAGCTATATATGATTGATGTCTGTATTTACTCGTCTTTTCCATAGAGTATAGAGATTATTTTTCTGCTAAATAACAATATTTTACCTATTGGTTAATTTATTTCTCCACTTCCTTTTCCATCTTTCCAGTCTCTGGTAACTACTGTTCCATTCAAGGTTATGAAATTGATTTTTTTATTTAGTATAACTTATTCCAGAACTATCAATGTAATGAATGTGTTTCATTCTTTTCATGGTTTTAAAGTATGTCACTATAGGTATACACCACATCTTTATCTCCCATTCATCTGCCAACATACCCTTAGATGGGTCTCTTAGTTGAACTATTGGGAATAGTGCTACAATACACAAGTAGTGTATGTATGGTTCTGGGCTGTTTCTTGCATCCATTTGGGTATATCCTTTTAGGGAGACTGTTGGGTCTTCAGTTTTTGTCCCAGTCTTCTTTTATGATACTCTGAAAGATTTCTTTACTTTGGTGGGTTGTTAGAAACCACTATAGGAGCCAGTCCACCTTATGCCTGGCATTGCTTAGTGAGGCTGCAAACGTTTTTCTTTGGGTACTTCAGTTTAGGTCTGTCTCCTCATGGGTCAGAGAAAAACACCAATGAGAATTTATTATGTACTTTAGAGAACATTTTCCAGAGATGCTACACACAATGTGTTCCCTTTGCCATGTTACTCCGGCACTAGTCTGTCTTTCTAGTATCTCTTACTTGCTCACTTACACCCAGATATTCTAAACTTCTTTGATTTCCGGCATATTGCTCATGTCTCCATGTTCACTCATCTTGTTTGTCTTACAGTCCATCCATGTAGAATCATCCACTCCTTCAACCACATTGATCTTTCTGGTTAGCTTTTACTTGCCTTCAAGATCATTCCAGTAGTTACCTCTTCTGAGGTAGTCTTCCTGACTTTCTGAACCTCAGTGTGGCATCCCATTGCAAGGTCTTATATCATTGTGGTATCTAATATATGGTTTCCATTCTTATTAACACCATTTCAATTATTTTGCAATTTAACTACTTCTAATAGAACAGAAGTCTCCTTTGAGGCTCAAGGTAATGATTGACAAACACTACGTTCTCACATATTTGTAATATTGTACCCTTGTATAAATATATTTATATGTATAATGGTAAAGAATATGGACTTGATTCAGTGATAAATGGAATATATTTGGGTCATGGAAATACATCATCCCTAATAGTTGTTTGTTTATTCATTTGCTTGCTTGCTTCAATACAGGGTCCATTTTGTGGTCCAGGCAAGCCCCATCATTCATATTCTTTGACAAACAAAAAGTGGACAATTCTCTTTAAAATACTTTAAATAGGAAATAAAGAGAATTTATTTTAAAAGACTTCCATTTAGCATCTCTATGGAATATTTGTCATGGTTGGCTCTTGAGAAGCCAGGATTTTGCCATTGGGAGAACCCAGATATCCAGTTGAACCCTTCACTCAGGACACCAGAGTAACTGCTGGATTTTAGGCTACAGTGTTTGTTTGTTTGTTAGTTGGTTTTATATTATATTTTTATGACATTTGATCTATGGGAGAAATGCAGGAAGCTGTCACAGTTTCTTTTGGAATGGAGCAAAGATGTATATTTTAGAACAGTCGACAATACAAAATATATATGTATGAAAATTTAATAGTGACTCCATTAGTTTGTATATTAGCAAAATTAATAAAAATAATAACACATAGTACTGCTAGCAGTTTTGAGAAACCATTTATTATAACATTTCATGATTTAATATTTGTCTAGGCCACTACTTTATATTTTCACAAGGACTTATTTGATTATTCTATAAAACAGTCTCTCACAAATACTAATCTTTTTGTATTCTCAGCATTTCTACTTTTATTCTTTGGATATCACCCCCATACACACATTCTTTAGGCTTTCACCAATCTGTCCATCCTTTACATTCTGAGTTACTTTCTTTTTCTTCTTTTAGAATCATCTGCAGAACGAAAATGTTCTTGTGCCATGGCTCTTTCTTGTGCACATAGCAAGCTGTTTCCGAATTGCCTGGGGGAAATCTCAATCAGTGTCACACAATTAAATTACGACAGGGGTAACATCCACAGTGGCAGGCCAGTATAAGATATGTGAACTTATATATATGGATTATGATTTGCGTCTAGAAATGTAAGCCAAGGTTTTTTGTTTTGATTTTCACTAATTATGTCCATGTCTTGTTTCTCTATGTATCTGGTCCCTGCCAGTGCAGCATCTTATCAGTGACTTAATCAGTCAGTGATCTGTGAATAGGCTCCCAGATAAAGAGGCAACCTGCTGATCTCTGAGGTAGGCACCGGAGTGAAAGGGGCCACAAATGACAGAGGGGAGGACAGCTGCTTTTTTTAAATTCTTGATTAGTGATGTTACATTAATTACTTCTCTATTGCTGTGATGCAACACTATGACCAAGGCAGCTTATAAAAGAAAGCACTTCACTAGGTTTATAGTTCCAGAGGGTTGAAATCGTTAAGGGGTGAGCAAAGGCATGGTGAAAGGAACAGATGAGAGCTCATATCTCTAACTGCAAGCAAGAGGCAGGAGAATACCAAGAATGTCACCCAGTGACACACCTCCTCCAACAAGGTCACACTTTTCTAATCCTTCCTTAACAGTTCCACCAACTTCTGACCCAGTATTCAAACATATGAGACTATCAGGTCCATTCTCATTCAAACCATCCTACCCATATACGTAGAGAAGCTTGTAGATATGTACTTCTGACAGGAGCCTGAAAAAAAAGGAATTACTAACATGATTTCACACATGTAGAAATTGAGATTCAACTTAAGTCACAAAATAACCAAGAAAAAATTTCTGAATTTGGATGCAAATATCCACAAATTCAAAATACAGACAGCTAGATAATTATACTTAGGACATACTATCTACCCTTTTCTCTGTACAAAATTCTCTTAGCTTAGAAATCTTGGATAAATTAACATTTGATCCCCATGGAAAGATAAAATACCAGTTTTTCCATATACCTTTAAAGAATCCATTAGATCAGAAAATAATCCACAAATCTCAAGGTATCAGAATAAGGACAAACCTCTACCTTTTTGCACACATGGTGCTTAGAGTCACCTGCCTAGCATAGAAGTGGTGCTAAAAGCTGCTAAATAGGATAAAAGAATTAAGAAAAATGCAATAAATAAAACCTCAACCTTATAATCCTCCAAAGATAACAAGAACTAAATAATCAAATGTGCTACAATTTTTTTTAACTTGACCCAACTTAGATTAAGGAAAATAATCTTCCATTCTCTTCCATTCTCATCTTAACTTGTTCCTATATGAAACTATAGAGAAATTATACCCAGTAATAACCAATCAAAGGACTTATCAATGTAGCAAAGTAAGCTCATGACATTTTATTTTACACGATTTAACTAATTACAACACTATCAGAATGTACAGTTTTCAGCCGCCTGGATCCTGGCATTTTGACACCTAATTATGCCACTTGGATCCGTGTGCTTTTCTCACAAGCAAGTATGTATACATTAGGCACTAGACTATAGACACTTCTCTTACGAAACATAGGTAGATAAAACTTTCATGAAAACATTATAAAAAGTAGGCTCATTAATTTTGCATAGAAAATACCCACTAAGATTTATGCAACCCAGTCTTGGTCCCAGGGGTAGGTTCTATTGAAAAGTGGTGTGTTGTGAGTATTGAATGAACTAGTAGGTGGAGGACTGAGGAGGTATATTTGAGATGTCTGTCTTGCCCATGGTCATAGGCCCAGAAGCAATGGATCCTAGCTACCATAGACCAATGTCTATGAAATCATGACCCAAAATAAAAACTAAGTCTCACACAGTTACAAATATGAACAAGATAATATAGATTCAAAACTGGGAATGGGTCCTATTATACAAGTATCACTAATATTAACTAAATGTGTGTCTATCTCCATCTAACTGTGTACTCACCCCTTTGCTTTACTTGACTGATTTAAAATTCACCACTAACAGGATATCAGTCTTCCATTCCCATTTCATAAAGGAGCAAAGCAAAGCTCAGGGAAGTTAGGTCATTTTCACAAAACCACACATGCAATAAAACTTAACTTTCTTAAGTGAATTTCTTCTATTTTTGTCTATATATAGTACCATTATCATAAAGAAAATCATGGACAGTCAAATATAAAATAAGCACAATAACCTACTCCTTGCTGATACTAACAGCATCTTCAGTATTATACAAGTGAAGCTTAAGAAAAAGCATTTACACACAAACTGGAAAAAAAATGAACATGGAAGGTATTAGAATTATGAATGTTGAAGGGCAAGTGAAATAAGCATAATCCGGTCTCATTCTAAAGAACCATATTGAAGGCAAAGCTCCAAAGCAAAGGGAACTCCAAAGCCATTACGGGAACAGGTGATTATTTATTGGTTAGACAAGTTAAAGGTATGGGCTAAAAAAAAAAAAAGATTTATTAAGCAACTAGTATTCACCAGCAAGTACACCAGGAATACTGTCTCAACTAGTGTATTCTATACAAACTTGTGGGTTATACATAATTCCAATGGTCTAAGGATGATGTTCAGTGTAATGACATTTCTGCCTATTACATCATCTTGTAGCAAAGGATTTAAAATTTCAAACTGAGGTAGCATAAGAAGAGGATGGACTGTTCCCCTTTGTAGGTGTTCATTTCAGTATGTCAAAAAACGGTACGCAATAAATTGGAATTAGCAGTGCTAGTATCAATACTGGGCATTCCTAACTGAATCAGGAACAGGGCAGAATGCCCAGATACAGAGGTGACTTAACACTATTCTCTCAAATGTATTTAAATTAAATACAACCTAAAATTTCACTTATCCACCTCAAGCAATTCTGGGGATTATCAAACAAACACAAAGTGCTTTGGATGGTTTAGCTTTGTTTTGCTTCTGTGACTGTATGAGGAGGGAGAGTCTCTTTATCAAACAGTGTTAAAGCAAAAGGCTTTCTTCCTTGCCAGGAGAGTGACTTCAATAATTACCAAAGGAGCTGGAGACAGGAGCTCCTCCAATTAACTTCTGTTACAGAGTGCTGCTGACTGCTTGCCTGACAGCCACGCACAGATGGAGGGAGAGGAAAGTACACTCGGTTTTTTTTTTCTTTTGCATTTCATAGTTCACAGATTAAAGGCAATGTCAAGAGCAAGTCAGAATGGAGGAATTGATTTCTTTAGCACCGAGTATGTGGCGAGGGCTACTTCTGAGTCATTACAAACAAAACTGAGGGACTTGAATATTATGTTCTGCTTCTTGGTATCCAAATCCAACATTTTTTCCCTTTTCAGATGATTTCCCTCTGAGAGTCTCACTGCTAGAAAATAATGGTTAGTTAGCCCAGTTTCTTTAAATCCAACATTTGCAACCACTAAGGTGGTAGCTGTTGTAAACTCCATGACTCTGGCCAGTTGCTTGCTTTAAGATTAACATGGAGTATGAGGGCAAAGCAGCTACCAGACAAGTGAAAGATGCCAGAGAAAATGACATAGAATAGAAAGAAAGCACTAGATTGCTAGATGCAAAGGGACCTTGTGATAGTGTAGGAAAGAATCATAGCAATTAGCCAAGTAGCACCTGTCTGTGCTGGTACTCTCTAGAGGCCCTTGGTTCCCCTTTCCTTCTTAATTTTAATATTTATGACATTCCTAAGAGGTGGCGACTGTTATTATAATCACTTAACAAATGAAGAACCTAAAGAATAGGAAGCTATTAAGTTGCTCAAATATAAACATTTTGGTATTGGGATTGGATAGTCAAATCAACTCCAGGTTGTGCTTATCTAAAAATGCACAGATTTAGCAAAGATGGCAAAATAGTTGCAGTGTCTAAATGTGACATTGGAAAAGTACTGTATATACATATAAATATATGAGTATTCACAAACATGCATGCATACAGACATATGTGTATATGTTTACATGCATGTATATGTGCATGAAGAAATGTAAACTGGATATCCCAATATCCTATACCTCATCAAAATTTACCCTGGATTTTCATCCATTGACTCTTTCCTAATACAATCTTTACTATGGTGATGGGAAATCTTACTTTGCCAACTACTGTACCCCACATACAGTAACTTGAGGAATCTTACAATTTTATAATCATTGAAAGCCCTCCTGTTTCACCCAATGTTTGATATATTAGTTTGATCTTTTTATCATTTAATATGACCAAATTAATTCCAATTTTTCAGTGGTCTATAACTTGGTGTTGAACTTGATTATTTCAGTATTCTATTACAGTAGATTTGAGCAGTGCAAATCCAATCCATCTACTTCCTGTGCTCTTTGGACATGTCTCTTGGGTTGGCCATAACACTTTCCCACTTTCTAGCATTACAAGATACTCCAGGCTCACCTCACACTCATTTTGTGAAATTCCTGGAAAAAGCTCCATCCCTGTGAGTCCCTAATTCATGAAAGTGAGAAAATAGAGTAGACATAGAGGAGATGGTTTGAATTCATGTGAAGCAGGTATCACTCTAAACAGAAAGTCGATTATCTTGTGAAACAATAAGCTCCACATCAAAAGAGTTTTGTTAAAAGCAAAGAAATTCATTCAAGTAGGAAATTGTATGTTACACAATTTTAAGTCATTCTGCCATGGCTGACATTCTCGGTTTTCAATTAGCTAATGTTCTTAACAAAATTCATGAGAAAAAGACAGCTTGAAGCTTAGCCTAGAATTTCTGAGGGTTTTTGCAGCCTGGGTCATTTTGTATAAGATTAGTATTATTTATAACTCTTTATTGAAACTATTTTCCCTGATTCTGAGATATTAGGACTCCAAATTGTTCTGGTAATCTCCAAGAGAAATGGGCTCATCACTGTCCTCTTCAGAGTTACATTTGTGCTACTGATGGGAAGGTGGTATTCTGTGAATGAATAGTGAAGGTGTGACTGAATGTGTGAAGGAATAAATGAGTGGAAAGGAAATCTTTTTCTCCTAAGTAGCATAGATCATTTTAGCTGTTCTCTGATTAGATAAAAAGCATATCAAAAGTCAACGACATAGCCGAGGACATGTCATTCTGAAACTATAATCCCAGAATACTTCTACCAGAGATCTGTTTCATTCAGGTTCACAACTAACCTTACAGGGATCATTTATTCATTCAACGATGATATTATCTGTATTATCTTATATTCTAGATGTTGTAGGTGCTTTAAGGAGAAACTGTGGTTTTGCAGTCCAGAGGGAGAGATGCTAATCAGGTAAAGAAATTTGTGATTACAAATCTAGTAAATATTAGCAAGGACATGATGGTGATCGATACAGTGTTGGGAGTGATGAAAGAGTCCCTTTAAAACATCTGGAGGAACTGAAAGTCTGAATAAAACAGAGATTCACTGCATATGGATACTACAGGGGAGTGACCAGCAGCAAACAAAGTAAGAACAGGAGCCTGGGGTGGGCATGTGTATATGTGAAAGAGATAGACAAGAGCAGAGAGGTAAGTGTGAACAGATTAGAGAGAAATTTTTCCTGTGACTGGAGTTGGGAGGTCTATTTAGACTTTCTGGCACACTTAGAGATATCTTATTTTATTAAAAAGTAAAAGTAATCATCAAAAGACAGAGAATATAACATCATTTGCTTTTCTCTTTCAAAGGAGACATTAGTGTGACTGCCTTGTATATACCATGTCAAAGTATAATATATTGTATTATTTAGACAGTGGTATAGCACGAATCTTAACAGGTCTTAATAATAAAATCAAACCTGATGCCAGTTATTGTGCTGAATGCTGGAAGATCAGAGAAGCAGAACAAGCCACAGCCACCTCACCTCACCAATTCCTCAGCTGATCCTGTTTCCTCACTGGAAGCCTCTGAGTCCTCACCCGAATGAATCTCAACTGAACTGTTGCTTAAAAGCCTAAAAGCTTAACCAGCATATAGTTCCTCATCCCCACGCCTTAAATACCTTTCTGCTTTGTGCTATCAGTTCCTGGAATTAAAGGCATGAGTCACCATGCCCAGCTGTTTCTAGCGTGGCCTTGAACTTACAGAGATCCAGGTGGATCTCTGCCTCTGGAATGCTAGGATTGAAGGTGTGTGTGCCACTCTTTCTCTGGCCTCTGTATCTAGTGGCTGTTCTGTTCTCTGACCCCAGATAAGTTTATTAGGGTGTTCAATATTTTGGGGAACACAATACCACCACACAGTGGTAAGACTTGTATGTTGAAAAGACTTTCCTAAGGTATCTAGCAACAGATATATTGTATACTACATAGTAATACAGTACATTAGCTATAAGGAAAAGAATGACTTCTGACTTTGGAGACTATTCCATTGTGATGAAACAACTTTACTCAATGTAAACAAAGAGAGGTTTTGCAAGTGAAATAATAGGTTAAGTTTTAAGTTTCAGATTTTTTGGGGGCAATCAAATTAGAAATATTAAATTGAGGCTATATATCTGAAAATAGGTTCATCGTAGAAAAATGGAATTACAAATTTTGAGGATTAAAACATTACTGAATATGCTGAATACTGATTAAACATTTTGAGTAAATATAGTATGAAATGGGAGCTATAATATAATTTTATATAATTATAATATATTTTAAAGTAAAACAAGAGAATAAGTAACATGTTTACTTAGCACTTTCTGTCTGTATGTGACTATCTTAAACATCCAATAAGTTATTGTTTTCAAAAGATTCCTCTGGAGTTAGAGAAATGGCTTAGTAGTTAAAGTGGTTGAGAATAACTCACTTCTCTTTCAGAAGAACTGGGTTCCAGATCCCAGTATGCATATGGCACCTCATAACAGTAACAAGTTCCAGAAGATCTAATGACCTCTTCTTCCCTCTACAGACATCCCATATGTGGTACACAGAAATACAGGTAGGCAAAACCCCCATACACATAGGATGAAACTAAATAATAAAAGAGAGCATTTTGATGACATTAACATTATAACTAGCAATAGTTTTCAGAGCAGTTACCTCTGTTATGCTTTCTTTTACTGCTAGCTTGGGTTGTAGTCAGGATTTGAACCTGGAGTTTTCAGCTGAGGCTAGTTTCAAAGCCTACACTCACAATTATACAGAGACAGTCTGTGGGGAAGCATAGAGGGAAAAATATAGAAGAGAAACTCCAGGAGAAAGAGTTATGACAAAAATTAAGGGTTGGTGTTGTAAGGAAGAAATAGTCCTCAAGTTGATAGCTAGTGACCAAAAGAAAAAAAGTGAGAGAAATGTTACCTACTGCAGGGCAACAAGGAGGTCAGCGGATTCCCTCCTTATAAAGGGTGGAAGCAGAAGACCCCTTGAAGTAGGGAAGGGGAAGATTGAAAGGGAGAAAAAGGAAAATCAAAGATAAAATATCTGAAAAGTTTGATAATCAAAAGGGCTAATAACTGTTAACTGTTAAGAATAGAAGCTAGAAAATGTACATTTTGCTTAAGAGGAAACAGAGTTTGAACATATTCTCCTGTCAGTGGGAAGTCACAGCAGAGAGAAAGGAGGTGAAAATATGAAAGACATTAATCAATACTGACAAACAATGTGGCTAAATTCAAAACATAGCAGGAGTGGTAAAGATATCAGCCAACAATGGAAAGCTACGTGGGGCACTGAGATCAAGCTCCATTGATGTGACTGGTAACAAAACAGACTATGGAGGTAGCCAAGTTATAGAGTGATTGGCTAGCATGTAAGAAGCCCTGTGTCGTTTTTGTGGTTGTTTTGTTTTTTGTTTGTTTGTTTGGTTTTTTTTTTTTTTTTTTTTTTTTGGTTTTTCGAGACAGGGTTCTCTGTGTAGCTTTGTGCCTTTCCTGGAACTCACTTGGTAGCCCAGGCTGGCCGTGAACTCACAGAGATCCATCTGGCTCCGCCTCCGGAGTGCTGGGATTAAAGGCATGTGCCACCACTGCCCAGCAAGAAGCCCTGTTTCAATTCCCATCAGCACATAAACTGGGCATGGTGGAAAATGCCTGTCAACCCAGCCCTAGAGAACTACAGGTAGAAGGTTCAGACATTCAAGGTCATCCTCAGCTCCATAATGAGTAGGAGGCCAGCCTGGGCTATTTCAGAGTTGGTCTTAATTTTCTTTTTAATAAAATAAATAAAGTAAACAAGGGAATAGGTATCAGACAGAACATAAACAGGGGAAGTGGAGGTAAAGAATTATAGCTGGTTTATTTATTTATTTATTTATTTTTTTGTGAGAATGGGGCTAAGTTATCTGTCCCGCATAAGAGAAAATATTAATTAGTGGGAGATGTGCAGAAATTTATAGATCACAGAGAAGGTAAGATGAATATCATTGTTATCATCACTGTGACAAAATACCAGACAGAATTAACTTAATGAAAGGAAAAATGTATTTGTCAATGAATTAATTCAGTCTTTTATGTTAAGGAGGATGTAGCTGAATGACTCATATCATAACTGATACGATGAAAAGGGACATTCCAGCCCTCTTCATGTTTTCTCATTCTTGCCTCATTTCACTCTATTTGAGACCCAGCCCCTAGAATGGTACCACAAATATTTAGTTTCTAGGCTAATGGTTACAGAGGACTCTGTCCATTATACTAGGAAGGACTAGATGAGGCAGTTCACATTGTAGCAGACAGGAAGCAGGGAAAAGGGATTTTGCAGCTTTCTTTTCTTTCCCTTTGTATTCTATATACAGTGCCAGCTCATGGAATAGTGCCACCCACACTGATGGCATGTCTTCCCCTTTGAAAATCTGCTGTTACTGCCCTCAGAGAAATATCTTGTGGTGAGGTCCATCTCCTAAATCATTCTAAACCCAATCAAGTTGACGATGAAGATTAACCATCACAGAACAATCATTTCAAGGCAGGCAAGGGAAAGACCACTAGGCAGTGGTGAGGGCCAGGCAGTCACAAACTCGACACGGTCACAGAGACACCAATTACCTATACAATGTTTTTACTTAAAAGTGTTAAGCTAAAATCTGCAATAAAATTTCTTAGTACATTTCCAAAAAGTGATATTTGCTTAGACAATGGAAACTATGCTTGGGGCTGGGGATGCAAATCAAATGGTGCAAAGATTTCACATGAAGGATGTGGATGAAGAATTGCTTCTTTAGTCTTAGTATCATGATACTGTGGATCAAGCCATGGGTCTGTTCCTCACACAGAATCATCTCTTCATCACTTCTTTCTATTTTTCCTTCCTTCTTTTCTTTATTTCTGTAATTTTATTGTTTTTTCTTTATTTCAGTTCTTTATTTTCTTACTTCTTCTAATACTTCTTTCTTTTCCTCCACATGTACCAAGGAATAATTTTCAATCCCAATTATGTCACTTGGAAAACTTTTAAAAAGTACCTTTGCATGGATCACATCATAGTTGAAGTAATTTTAGAACTGATGGTAGCAACAGGTGTAAACAATATGTGAGCAAGTGGTATTCAAAGTCAAAAGTCAATAAAATTAATTTCTCCTGTAGATATCTCCCATTTAATGATTCGCTAGCTTGATAGCATGCATAGATGTAGCACCAACAATGCAAAACAAGAAACAGGTGCTATTCACCCCTCTCCATGTGCCTATAGTCAGGCCAATAATTCAGTGTTTCTCCAGTCATTCCATGCAACAGCATTCCTTGTATATGGCACTGTTCCCTCTAACAAGAGGATGCATTTTCCCCCAATGGAATTAATGTGAGGGAACAAGGGTGAGGTCAGGAATCTCATAACACTCTTCCCTCTCTGTGAAAATGTAAACAAGTGACCTTCCCCTCAGTGCTCTAGGCATCTTGTTTGTAAGATGGAATAATGATACATTCTCCATGGAAGTTTCATACAGAGAGAAAGCATATAGCCCCTGGGACCCAGACTGATTTCATTGCAACACAACAGAAATTTATCAAATGCTTTTAACTCAAGCACCAGCAGTTCACATTAGGTTGACCTGAATGATCTCAAGTGACCACACAGGTTTTGTAACAATCTTTGAGTATCTGATGCTTTATTTAAAGCAGAAAATTTGTTCTGGTGATAACAAGTTCTCAGATACTTGTATTTTAAGTTGTCTTGGGGTCATAATTCTTCCCTCAACTGTCAGAGGAAATTTTTATGTTCAGAGTAAAAATTGAAATAACCTGCATACTCATTGAAAAGGTCCTGGGGAGACTGGTAAACCACATGTTTTATAGTTGGAATATCTTCTGTTAGATAATGGTTATATTACCTGAGAGGAAAGAGGGGTCATTCTAGTCAGGACAAATCCTAGCCTTTGACATATATAAGTGACCCTTACTACTACTTTTGATACTTTATTTCTTTATGTTTAGGAAATATCCAGTACAAAATGGCTTGACATTTGAGCCCATACTGAAAGCCTGATGGTTTGGGATACAGTTCCAAGCTTTCTGGAACTTCATTGTCTGCCAGACTAGAGTGATCACACAGCTCCTATGCAAACCTCCTGGAATCTCTTTATAGATGGCAGTCATATCTTCCAGACAGCAAGATCTTTGCTCTGGGACATACCTGCATTTCATGGGGCTCCAAGATGTCTGTTTTTAATAGAGTCCTCGTGGACTATGCAGATAGGCACATTTTAAACCACATACATTATCACTGTTGAAGAAGACACTATTTGTGGAGTATTAGACATGTATGGTAGCTCCAATGGATTTTTCCCTCCTATAATAATGAAGCAATTATATAATTTTATACTTGTCTGTCCATTCACTAACACATGCTTGCTCTGTCAAGTACTGTATCCTATAATGACTGTATCAAGAAGGATCTCAATATAAAACAGATGACAAAGTCCTTAATCAAAGCTTCATAATCACAATTCAGTGAAGAAACATGTGTTTCTATCATCCCATCTTTAGTCAGAAAGGAGCTGCTGTAACTGTGATCAGCAAAGGCTAAAATTAATAATGTAACCTCATTCACTCTTTAACTCCACAACTGGCTCCTGCTTAGCTTTCCTATTGACTGAAACCAGCATGAAGCATGAAAGGAAGGTAGTAAGAGTGTAACCTTACTGATCAGACTCTCAGTAGCAAACACATAGATTGGGATGGCAAGTCTATCCAGAGGGGGGAAATGAAGATAATAGGTATGGTGCATGGTTAGAATAAACAAACAAAAATAATGTGAAGGAAATATTTGTACTGTAGTTTTCTTTTAAAATATAATCATATGGAAGCTCAGTGACAATGAGCCTGTCTTTTCTCCTCATTCATGTGGTCAAAGTAAAGACAAAAACAAGGGTCACAACAAAGCTAGTTGGATTCAAGCAACATGTAGCAGCATTCCCTTTTCACATTAGTTACATTAGCTTCTTTCCATGCTTTGAGGTATCCTACTGGAAAGAACAATTGGATTTAGTTGAAGAAATTCAGTTCAAAACTAATTTTGTCATGTTAAATTGATGTTAGTTAAAGCACTGAGTCTTCCTTTCTTAATTAACCTGGAAGATAATGGTATCATTATGGACTTTTCATTCTTTCACCTTACCCCCTTCCCCCTCATGCTCCTCTTTAATATTTCTGAATCTTAATTTCTTATCCATAACCATGAGATTAGTAGCACCGACCCCTGTGCATGATGCATAGAATTAATTCATGAAAAAAGTATTTTCATAATTTTTTAATATTACAAATAAATAACATAAATATCAGTCAAAAACTACCAATGATATTTGAGAAACTATTCTTCAGTTTATTACTTAAAGAGTTAAAAATTAATAATTTCTATTTCATTATTAGTATTGCCACTTCATTCAGAACATGGTGATAGCAGGCTTATTAATAAGAGTTTTAGCCAGCCAGTGGTGGCACACACCTTTAATCCCAGCACTCAAAAGGCAGAGGCAGGCAGATCTCTGTGAGTTCAGGGCCAGCCTGGTTTACAGAATGAGAATCTTTGAGTGACACCCCCCAAAAAAAAAACTTGCTTGAAGTAGTTTCATTCGAAAGGGCAGTTGGTTTAAATGATGTTATTTTATAGGGTTGGATACAAAGACCCTAGAATCAGAACTGGGAAAGCCAAGCTTCAGGAAAATTCCACTGTTATCTCTGGTGGAAATCCATTCCCTTCTCTCCCTTTAAAGAACTTTCCTCCATCTTGGTATGAGTGTGTGCACCAGAGCTCTGGATTCACCATGCTCCCTCTATAGAACACTAAACAAAAACTAAAGTCCCAGTTATCACATACCACTTGGAAGGTTCAATATGTTTCAAGGATTTTCTGCAGCTCACCCTGCTGGTGAGTAGTGATGTAATTTTATTCTTGTCCAGCAAACTATTAAAATGACTGTCTAAGATAGAACCATGAATACATGCTATTAGGAACAGAACATAAATGATATGTGTGGGAAAACAATAGAGTCTGGCACCTGTGGGAGAACAGATATTTCAATGAAAAATATTAAAAGGATTGTACCATCCTCAGTTTATTCCACAACTTCAATATTACTACCTAAATGTCCATGGAACTTTTCTTACATACTACAGTCATTTTATCATTTACCACTGTCCTTTTTATCATAAACATAGCTTCTGCTCAAGCACAATTTTGGCTTTTATTTGTAATTTTATGACAAAAAATATTAACTATGAAACTAGAGATATAGCCTAAAGGAGATCTTCAAAACCCATTCAAAAATAATGTATGTTAATTACTTGAAATTTTGCACTGGCCTTTAACTTTTCACAGATGGTGTTTCATATGTCTGACCTTATACTTAGGTGTTCCATTTTAAAGTGCTATTTGCAAAATAGTATTTCTTAAAAGCATTTTATTGTTGTTCTTGGTAATTCCATTTTTATGTTTTGTATTGGCTATTTTTTAAAATTACCAGTTTCTCATTAAGTCAGTAGTTATTTGATATTTTTACTCAGACCAATGTTAAAACATAGATTAGAGTTTCAATATATGTAATCTAAAGTTTTTATAAGCATGTTTGATTACTTACATTGAATTCCTTGTGATGGAAATATTCAAGGAAATGTGCGATTGCAACAAACTCTGTGGCCCCTGATATAAATAGCAATACAGAAGACTGTGCCAATTTGTGTTTCAGCCCTGCATTTGATATGTCAGCATTTAAAGGCATCTGCAAGGCAAAACTTCATCATCAACAAACCTGATTGCTGGAAATGATAAAGCAGCTCATTCTTTTAATATATGATTTTAGTAATCATTCATGCTGAATACATTTAAATTATTGTAATTGATTGGCTATATTTCAGCTCACACTTTGTCATACACACCATGAGGAAGTTTCTCTCTGTGTGTCTTCAGTGATGGATTTACATAACCCAGGTTCTTATCTCATTTTAAAATCTTTCTCAAAAGAGCATAGACTCTGCTGGGACACTCAGTTTGAAAGATGACTGTGGCATGCTAAAAGCATTGCCAAGAGGGCACTCAAACTGGGCAGAATGCAGGATCTGATACACACACTGTAGGCTTGTAACTTAGCCTCCCTTGTGTTCATTTAAGCCCCTGCAAAATGGAGACCAGAGACACTACCTGATATGAGAGGAATCCTTTCTTCTCTTAGATTTGCTATACATCATCACTTCTCTTTCATGACCTACACACATGTTCTCTACATTCTGGAAATATTTCACTTGGATTTTTACGTAGTTTTAATTTTTATATAACTGCCCTAGCTGTCCTGGGACATTCTCCATAGACCAGGCTCTCCTCAAACTCACAGATTCTCCTGCCTCTACCTCCCAAGTGCTGGAATTAAAGATGTGAACCAACATCCCTAGCTTTGTTTTACTTTTTAAATACTTATATGCTCAAGACTTAACCCAGACTCTTGATAGACATGCACTCTAATATTGAGTTATATCAACAACTCACTTCAGAATATTTTCTTTTTATATTAAATATTCTGAATTTATCATGCTGTTCCCCATTCTCTATAACTTCAATATGATATTTCCTTTGCCTAATATAATTTTCTCCCCCAACTTCTGGTGCTTTACTATTTAAATTTTATGTCCATATATAAATCTCCCTGGGATGCTACACATGCTACTTTAATCTATCTAATTATGTGCTCCAAAACATCTTTTATCATTATCTTTCTATCTGGTATTTTTATCCTCTTAATATCTGTGTTTCTTACAGATTACCTCATGGCTAATCATTTCTATCATTTCTGTAATGTTCATGCTTCTCTTCCCAGTATTTACATAGCATAGCATCAGAGAACCAATAAATATTTGGGTAAATAGAAGATCCCACAAACCATTTTCTGATTCTGAATAATACATCTTCTTTATAAAATATTGTCTGATTTAGGTAGTGGCAGCCAAGACAAAGCTGAGTTTGTCTGGAGGACTTAATTTCTCATGCATCAGATTATGTAATACTAGGTAAATTTGTGATGACAGTTTAAATACATTTAGTAAAAATTATTCTTAATAGCTTTATCCATGTTTTTATTATGATCTTCAAGGAAAGCAATGTAGTTTTCCCATTTTGATGGATATTTAAAGTGCATTCTGGTGCCCCTTGCTCATAGAATCCCTCTTCTCTGTCTTTGACTGGACTCCTGGAGTTTAGCCTGTTGCTTGGCTGTGGATCTCCTCATTTGCTTCCATCAGTTACTAGATGAAGTTTCAACGATGACAGTTAGGGCATTCACTAATCTGATTACCAGGGTAGCATAAAGAGGCATCAAGATTATGCTGTGGAAATGTACAGAGACAACCAAATCAAACTAGTGGGAACTCAGCTGTGGACCAATAGCTGTGGATCCTCCATGGGACTGGACTAGGCCCTCTGCATAGGCAAGACAGTTATGTAGCTAGACCTGGTTAAGGGGCCCTAACAGTGGGATTAGGATTCATCCTTGGTGCATGGGTAGGCTTCTTGGAGCCCACTGCCTATGGTGGGACACCTTACACAGCCTTGGTGCAGAGTGAGGGGCTTGGACCTGCCTCAATGGAGTGCATCAGGCTCTGCTGACTCCTCATGGAAGACCTTGCTTTGGAGGAGGTGGGAATTAGAGGTGGGTTGTTGGGGGGAAGGCTGTAGGGTGGGAGGAGGGAGAGGAGAGGGATCTGTGGTTGGTATGTAAAATGAATAGAAGGTTTCATAATAAAAAATTAAAAAGTGCATTCTGCAAGAGAGTTTCTTCTCTTCTGCATTTGTAAGAGTCTTACCCCTATTCCTCACCTTCACCACACTATGCAAATATTTAATACCAGGTAGCTGACAAAAGATATGGTTTGAGCCTATTTTAGGTGTGCAATTGCCTTGTGAAAACTTTCAGAAGTCTCTTTTTCCTGATGCAATAGAGATTATGTTCTTTACGTCATTAATATTAATGTGTCTCCTGTCAATCTGGACTATTGAGGGATCAACTAATGGGAGAGAAATCTCCTTCATTCTCAGGCCCCTATGATATTTTTATTGTGACCAGAATATTAAGGTCTATTGATGGAGTTGCAGGTTATTATTATTTACTCATGTCTTTTCTGGTTATATCAGTGACAATAAAAGTCATTTAAAATTTATTTAATTAAATATGTGATTTCTAGAAATATATGAAGTACATATATAATGCTGCAGTCTGTTACATGATCCAGCATGTCCATTTATAAGCCACTACCCCCAAAGGAACTAAAATCAGCTACTTGAACAAATATTTTTGCAACCACATCCACAGTGTAAGTATATACATTAGTCAAATGGAAGCAAAGCCCAAATGTTCACTGGCAGATGAACGGATGAACAAAATGTGGTTTATATGTAAGGAGAGGAGCATTTGGCCTTTCAAATACATAGAATTCTGATGTAACATACAATGTGAAAAAACATAAAACATTTTACTGGTTAAGCCAGACACAAAATGACAAATTATAAGGTATTACTTTAACAGACAAATTTATAGTGACAGAGAGTAGGAGCTGAAGGCCAAAGAATATTGGGAGTTAGTGTTTAAACGGTTTACATGTCCACTAAAACAGTGAAAAGGTCCTAGAAATAGTGGAACTGGTTACACAACAGTGGGACTGTAATTGATGTCACTGAATTGAGTTCTTAAATTCAGTGCATATTCAAATTCTGTGTGATTTATATTTTATAAAAATATAAAATAGTTTGTATAATATTTATATATATTAAAAAACACTCTAAGATCAGGCTGAACTTGAACCTGTAATATTGCCTACTGTTTACACTTTTTGAGAAGCTTTGATATCTGTCATCCATCCTATCTTACTATCTAAAAATAATGTCATTCTAATGATTAGCAAGATAAGATGCAGGCATTACAGAAACCCAAATAATGCTTCTACTTGTTTTGTTAAAAGTTACATGTTCAAAATGTAATGGGACACTGAAGCGCCTTCTATTTAATGTGCTTTTTTTTATAACATGAATTTGGTTAGCAATCAAGTTATGAAAACCAATTTTTCCTGGAAGAGTTATTTAATATTTTATTATTTGAGACATCCAACTTTCTTTATTCATTCTCAATGTCTTCTGACTTTATAAGAAAAGGGAGAGATTTAATATTTACTATCAAGTACTAGCTGCCTAATCCCTAAAAGTCTATTACTTTTAACCTTCTTTGATGTTTACCTTGCTGAAATATAGTTAAATGAAGTTAACAGTAGACAAAATGGCCAACAGCCAAAACTGACAAAGACCTCTATCCAGCCAGATGTAAGAAGATCTTTTGTGATCAGTGAACTATTTAGTCTAATAAATATTTATGCACCTTGTTTGTAAGCAGATCATTAATAAGTAGAGTTTAATTTTTTTAAATAAATTTTGCATCAGCTGCCTCCTATGTGGACATGGTATGTGTGGGTTATGGAAAAGAAAGAAATAACAATATTTTATAGATGATAGTCTAAAACAGCTAAAGTCTTTTGTGGGAAATTGATTTGGCACTTATCCCTGAACAATATCTCCACTGATAGAAGTGATGGATTTAACGAGTTAAACTCATTCAACAGGGGATGGAGAGCTGGACTAGCATTCAGAGAACTGTTTGCTCTTCCAGAGGACCCAGATTGGATTCCCAAAACTTACATTGTGGCTCACAATTACCAATAACTCCAGTTCCAAAGGATTTGGAGGTCTCTGCTGCTATCCAGGGGCACCAGGAGCACACCTGGTACACAGTTGAAATGAAGGCAAAATACCTATACACGTTAAAAATAATAATAAAGTATTTTTTTAAAAAGCTTCAGTACTCCCTAAAATAAAATTTGTCCTATGTAATGAAATCATCTTACAATTTATGTATATGTCATGCTATTCTTGGCTCTTTGTCTTTATCCACACTCTGCCATGCATCGCAAGCTCTACTCTTCTACACATGTCTGTCTACATACTCTACCATGGGCAGAGCTGATTTATTTGAAGTCAGCTCTTCCAATTGCACCATACAACATCACCTTCATACTAACTTCTAAGAGCAGGTTGCATGTTCTTCTGTGTTTGTCTTCTGTTAATGCCTAAGATGATGCCATTTCCTTTTATTTAAATTTAAAATAGACGGAACAAGAAAAATACACTGCCCTCTATATTTATATCCTTAAAAGTTTCAGAACATTATTACAAGGTAGGCAATGACATATACTTTCAACTATGACTCTTACAGTTTTGGTAAATAGATAGAAAGAACTTTTCACTTTGTCTGGGGACAATGACAACATAATCTTTCCATTGTGGATGTTGCAAAAATTCCACAAATATTTAGTTTGTATCAATATACCTTTTGAGAAAGTTATTCCCAATAATTCTCATGCATCTTGAACATTTACTCTTTATTATTCTCTATATTCCATTGTAAAACTTTGACATGAAATTTTTATATGCAATTTAATACATAAAGATAATTAAATAATCTTATTAATTAGATTCATAGTGGTTATAGCAAAAATAACTATGTTATGGGTTTAAATTAACATTGTGAATTAAGGATATATCCTCATACAATGAGGAATAATCTTACATTATTAACATAATGGGCCTCCATTTTCAGGTCTCTAAACATTTAATTTGACTCACTGACATTAGAATGCTATTGTTATAGAATCCTTTGTCCACGTGATTCTATGCTTCTTAAAGACCACTATATAGTGACTACATGTGCACTGCTATAATGAACATAATGAATAATGTAAATAAATAAGGTAAATTTAGTTTTAGAAGCAGTAAATGAGAAAATACTTCATCAGTCTTTTCTACTTGCCTCTTGAAATACAGCTTACATTTCCTTTATTTAAAAAGCTTAAAACCAGATGTGCTTTGACATTTAGGCAAGATTTTTTTGACTGTGAAATATTTGCATAAACATAATATCTTAGGGGTAGAACCAAAGTCTACACATAAACTATGTTTATATTTCATATGTACTTTGTATTAATAAATTAAAGATAATTTTATGAATTGCTTTCAGTAGATCTATAGTTTGACTATAATCCATCTCAAGAGGTCAGGCATGGAATTTTCTACAAACAGTTTATGTCAACACTACAAAAGTTAGATTTAGGAGGTAGATGTTCAGATTAAGGATATCAAACCCGTATCTACTGTACTCAAACTCAGAAAATTGGAAGGAAAATAATATAAAATTCTTTTTAAAGAAAAAATTGTATTTAAACTAATAATTCCACTCTAAGATTATTTTCCTCTTTGGCTGATTGTGTCTGGCATTATAGCATGGGAAAGAAATTTTACTTTATAGTTATATATGAAATATATTTTGATGTCACTAACATGTACTTTATTTGAATGTTATATCTAGAATTACAGTTTCTTTTTTATTAAACCAGAGAAAACTATTTACTCTATTATCTATAATTTCCTAAACTTATTATCACATGAAAATTTCATAGTCCTTTCATTTATTTATCTATATTACTTGATTATTACATAATATATATGTATGTTACACATTATATTGTACATAATACTTGATATACATGCATTTAAATTTCCTACAAATAAATTAGGGCTACCCACATCAAGCTTTACCTTAAAGATTGAGATAGATTAAGTAATCCTATCATTAATATTATAAATCATAACAACAATAAACATTATAATACCTTGTTAGGAAGTGCGTGTATTTTACATTTAGCTTCCTGAATCCTCACATAACTCTGAAATCAGCTATCATTCTTTATGTTTTGAAGGCAAAGCCAGCACAGACTAGAAATATTAGAAAATCAGTCTGTAGAAGACCACCAGTTATTAAGTGGTAAATTTGACCTCTGTACTGAGATTTCTCTTCTTGTCTTCAATTGCAGTCCTTTGAGAATGGATCCTGCACACAGCTGTTTTCTAGGGGAGGGTGGATTTCTTTGAATGTTCTTTATTTTTGCTTTCCTGCATATTGGACTGGTCTTACTTCAAATTGACTTATTTATTTTGTCACCTTGTAATTCTTCTCCTGCTACAGCTGCCACTTCCATTCTGACCTGTGATTGGATCTGGTTTGAATTAGATGATTGAAAACATGTGCTTCAAAAAAAAAAAAAAAGAAAGAAAGAAAGAAAGAAAAAGGAGTCTTGACATGCATACAACTGACTGGCCTTTCAAACAGCCACTTGATGGTTAGCATCATTTGTCATAAACCTTGGACTTCTGATAGAACAGATGTAGAGCAGGAGAGATGGAACATAGGGAATCAATTAGTAGAAAAGACAGAACGGTAAGATTTAAAACTGGACAATACTAGCTAGATACACCAGCCTTTTGTAGATCTAGAAATCAGGACTTTTGCTGTCTCTCCTGTGATTTTTCTGGTGAGTCAATGGTCATTTCTGTCTGTGGGCATTATCCAGCTGTCCTTTTTGAGTAAAGTGAATGTTTAAAGAAAACAAAGAAATTCTCTTTATCTCTCTGGCATGGGAGAAGTGAAATAAGCCCTTTGAATAAATATCTTTGGACTTGACAATTTCCACCTTGTTTGATTATTGGTGTCTCTCCCAGTGTCAAACAAGCTCCCTAGGGATTTTGAGTGTACACAGTTTTCAATCAAATCAACACAAATATCATTGGAGGATTCAGTTTGACTTGGAAATTACCCATAATTTCTCTTTGATGTAAGATGTAGCTTATGGATCTTTTTGGACCACTTCAAACAACTGCTTTGGAAGGAGCTCATGCATGTGCTCTAACATATTATGATGCAGC
Organism: Peromyscus eremicus; assembly: GCF_949786415.1. NCBI lineage: Eukaryota > Metazoa > Chordata > Mammalia > Rodentia > Cricetidae > Peromyscus > Peromyscus eremicus. The sequence goes on from NC_081416.1 coordinate 105,598,055, forward strand.
TCCAATAGATTTAGCTAAACAGATTTGGACTCTTTTCACAGGCTTTCATAATTAACAAGACAAGGTAACTGACATCCCATGAGAAAACTTGGACTCTGTAATATAAATAACCCATTCAATTTGTTGTAAGTCAATGCCAACCTCAAATAATGAGATTAAATGATCTTGTGACATTCATGACACTTTGGGGAAAAAAAAATCACATGTAATACTCGGATTCAGGGAGAACCTAGAACTACTTCTATGTGACATACACTTTTCTTCCCAAGGGATTCTTGATAGAAATGCTGTAGGAACTTAAAAACAAAATTTGCAGGATAAAAACTATCCCATTTTTTAAATGAATTATAGAGTTCATTATGGAGCAACTTTTGGACACAAGCTCACAGTAAAAATCACATAACAATAATATCAAGCACATTTGTCTCCTAAATTTGGTCTCCACTCTTCTCTCACCTCCAGGCCGCACCTGCATTTTCATCCTGTTTCTCAGACCTTGCTTATTGTTTCTCCAGCACTTTGCAAATGCAGATTGTTTTTCCTGAGAACCTCACTCTGTGCAGAAGTTTCCCTCCTGGCTGTTTGAGTTCTTCTTATGCTAAGGACTTTTCTTTATCGTGTTTTTTTTCTTCAAAGAGTTTTCTCTACATTTTAAAATTATGAATCAATGTCCCTTCTATATAATTACCATGGCATCCAGTTTATCCTGTCAATGCCTTTTCACACTCTGTAAGAATTACATTTCTGTCTCTATTCCTTATGAGTTTACAAATTTCTGAAAAGCGAGAACACTCACTCTGTTTATAACCACTTGCATAGCAACTAATATGTAATAGACACTCCTTGACTGAATTGTGATTACCGCAATTACTGTAGGTGTTACTTGAAAAAACAGTTTTGAAGATTTTACATACATCCGTTATTTATATTATTATAGAATGTACACATTGTTACCTGAATTTTAGAGATGAGAAAACAAAAATTTATTTAGGTTAAATCCTTTATTCCAGATTCATGATTCCCAAAGAACTCATGTACCATCCATCACGTTCCCATAGATTTCTAAGAAGTTAGTGTTCTCACATACACCAAACCTCAGTTAAACAACTAAACAACAAAATTGCTTCTCTGTGATATCAAAAAAAATCTGCTTAAAATATTTTAAGTAAGACAATAAATTTTAGAAATCTGTACTATTAGCTTGAAGGCTTCTTCTTAGCACAATGTATTTCAAAGCATATTATACTTTTTTTTCCTTTTTTTATTGGTAAGAAATTTTCTATTAATTTTACATAACAACTGCAGATCCCCTCCTCTTTCCTCTTCCTGTCCCCCAGTTCTCACATTTCCCAAGTCAAGGTCTCCCATGAGGAGTCAGCAGAGCCCAGCACACTCAGCTGAGGCAGGTCCAAGCCCCCACCACACACACACATGCACACACACACACACACACACACACACACACACACCAATTCTTGATCTATGTTAGTACTCAGACTGGATGAGAGTACTATGAGAGTATTCAATAATAAGCTCAGGTTATTGAAACTTTGGACCCTACATCCTATTTCCTAGGTGACACTAGATCTGTGAACATTAGCTCTGCTCTTCTTTGGAATTAAAATTATCATCTGAAAAGGCGTTTGGCCTTTGTTAAAAGTTCCATTTCTGGAGACTTGGTATTCCAGGCTATCCAGAAGGAGATGGAGGGATTGTTACCTTACTATTCCTGCCCTTAATTCCCTTTCCAGTGAGGATTCTTACGGAGGCTTCCATATGACAGCACTCTGAAGTCTCTGCCATGCAGTCTGTCCACTTTTGAACAAAGAAAGCTGTAACTTTTCCCTTTCCTCCTCTTCTATTTGTCTTTTTAATTCCACTCTAGTATAGTTGAAGATTTAAAAGAGCATAATACTAAAAAGAAGGAGCTGAGATTGTGTTGGTAGAAGATGAGGCATATCAAATAGGTTTAGGATCTGTTCTGAGAAGTGTCACAGTAATCGACTAAGAAATGTTTGTACACAAATATATTTAAGTGCACTTATTAGTTATGGAGCATGACAAAATAGAACCCATGTGTATAAAGTGATTCAAAACTGCATATGCACATATACAAATGTAGAGACATGTATGTGCATATACACTAACACATACTAGGGAGAAGGAAGGAAAGCCAATGCTGATTAGCCTTCACAATAAACACTGGACCAGATATAAGTATCAATAAAAGTTAACTTTAGAAGGATGTTTGAATGGGGAGCAGGCTACATACTCACAGTCTTAAACTGTTTCCCTATACATTGCAATCTGGTAGTCAGGGGGAAATAGTAGCTGCATGGTGGAGAACATAGACAGTGCCTTGACCTATTTATGGAGGAAGAACATAGACAGACACTGTATCCTTCCAGATGTGGTCTGCCAGGTAGTATTCAGGGGCTCCTCCCCAGTATTCTAGCCAAGAATTCCTGAGCTGAACATGTCCATGAAGAATCATCAGGGAAATAAAAAATGAAGAATATTTCATTTGTATAAGGATAGAGAGTGCCATTATTACAATCTGTCAATGTCAGGAACACTAAAAAAATAAACAGCCAAAATAACAAACAAAGAAAGCCGGAAAAAAGGTTCCAAAATAAAACTAAACTCACAGATAGTTAAGTATTAAATAGGCTACCAACCCTAGATTTAACCCTATTTGGAGGGAAAAATACCATAAATGATATTATTAGTTAACTGACAATATTGAAATATAGTTGATAAAATATTATCATATTTAATGTAATTTATAACTGCTTCTGTTTGCATAAGAGATAATTTCAGCTTCCATAATATGCAAAAAGGAAAATGATGAAGCATATTTGGTACAACTTTAGTAATAGTTTATTCTGAGTCAATGTAATTGGTGTTTATATATCATTTTTTGCAATTTTCTCTAAATTGGAAATTATTGACAAATAAGACATAAAATAACCAAAAGTCTTGAAATTAACCCAATTGCGGGGAAGTACATACTTTGCAGCTGGAGCTCTAACATGTCTTCTGGGGCTCACACAACTTCTTTAGTATGCATTTCCTGGCAAGGAATATCAGTCAAGATTCTCTTTTTTTTTTTTTTAAGTAAAGTTTTTTTTTTGTTTATTTTACATACTGACCACAATTTACCCTCCCTCCTCTCCTCCTGTTCCCTCTCCCCACCTTCCTTCTATCCCCCCATCCACTTCTCCTCCATCTCCATTCAGAAAGTGGCAGGCCTCCCATGGGAGTCAATCAGTATGACACATCAAGTTGAAGCAGGAACAAGCTCCTTCCCCTTGCATCATTGACATCATGAAAATTGCAGGCAAATGATGGAACTAGAAAAAAAAATTGTCCCAAGTGAGGTAACCCAGACTCAGAAAGACAAACATGGTATCTACTCACTCATTAGAAAATATCAATCATAATTCTTGTCTTCTGGAACCATCATTAGAAGGGAAGGCTTAGAATCAAATTTTCTGAGTTCTAATTCTCACTCTTTGGCAAGCTGCATAATCTCTTTCCTTTTCAATCCTTCATCTCAAAGTTAGGATAGAATTCCAGAATTTACATCTTAAGGTTGTTTTGAATGTTAAAACTTATGGAAGCTGCTTAATAGAGATGCCTCAAGTAATCCCAACATTATTATTGGTCAAAGGAGGAGTCAGAAATCCTCATACCAGCTTCTAAAATTATTTTTTAACACATGTAACTCACCTTGAATTTTTAAGCCATAAAAAATCCACCAATAAAGGCAGTTATGATTCTGTACATATAGAGAGAGAATGGTTTAAGTTGGGTATCCTATATGTCTTTAAAGTTCCCACACGTAACAGAATTCTTGCTAGCATGGAAGCCATCCTTCCCTTTAGTGTACTATACATTGCCTCGTAAAATCACTTTTTGAAATAGTTAATCAGATTAGGTTTATGCATACAGAATGCAATTCCCATGCGGACAATGCTTTCCCTAGTTTAGGTTCTACTCACTAAAATTTCCATCTGGTTTGGAAGCAGTTATTTTCTTTAATGATCTTTTTGAAGACAAAGTCTTTACCTTTTGGCTGTGAGATCAAACAATGCTCTGTAAAATGTAATACCCATTTCTTGCCTTTTTGCATCTTGATGCATCTTTTAAACCTCACACAAAACAGTTGCACTAATTTTCCCTTGACACTCTCATGTATCTTCCTGCTTCTCTGCTTATTGACTAAAAGCAAACTGGGAAAAATATAACTAAGTTCTCTTCAATAATTAGTTCATTGGCATTGGCCAAGGAATAAAAGTTGGCTGAGGAAAATAATTAGCAATTCTGTTCTGTCATTAAAGCCTCATTATTTGGGGGCCCAGTTAACACCGTTTTATAAATTAGAAGTAAGAACAGCTGGTGGATACATTAAAAGATGCCAAGAGCATTTGATTCTCTGTACATTCTGCCTCTCCCATTAAAGATGAAATATTACTATTATAAATAACTGCAAAAGTGGTGGCGAAGTTGACATTTAGGTACATGAGTTCACACCATGTAATATAAAGATACTAAATCAGTGGACAGAAATTTCTGTATTGAATTGTACCTTCTTTTGTTGATTATGCTTAGTTTCATACAGTTAGCATTTAATATTTTTAACACTTACAGTGTATCTTAATTCTGTACAAGTACATATGATGAATAAATTGTATAAAGTATGTTTATATAGTAAGACACTATAGAATGTTCACAAATCTTTATGTGAATCTCTCAGTTTCCAAAAGTTGCTTATGTGGAACCCAAATTAGCCCTATAAACTTTGGCTGAAGAACTAAGGTCATCATCACATGTGACACCAGGCAGATCTCTGTGAGTTTGAGGCCAGCCTGGTCTACAAAGTGAGAGCCAGGACAGGCACCAAGACTACTACACAGAGAAACCCTGTTTTGAAAAACCAAAAAAAAAAAAAAAAAAAGAAAAGAAAAAGAAAGAAAGAAAAAGAAAGAAGGAAAAAGAAAGAAATAAAGAAGAAAGAAAGAAAGGAGAAAGAAAGAAAGAAAGAAAGAAAGAAAGAAAGAAAGAAAGAAAGAAAGAAAGAAAGAAAGAAAGAAAAGAAAGAAAGAAAAGAAAGAAAGAAAGAAAGAAAGAAAGAAAGAAAGAAAGAGAAAGGAAGAAAGAAAAAGAAATATCTGCACCAATCCAGGAAAGTTTAAAATTATTATCAAACAGGTAATCTTGAATAGATTAAAATAAGACCTTGCAAGACTGCTGATAAAACTGTACATTCACCATGAAAAAGAAGCAAGTAAATAGAAATCCGAAGATTACTCCTTCTTTCACTAATTCAGTCATGGATCTCCCATACTTAATAACTGCCCTACACTACTTCAGTGATGGATTTCCCACATTTAGTACCTGCTTTACATTAACTCAGTCATGGATCTCACATACTTAGTACCTGCCCTACACTAATTCAGTGAGGGATCTCCCACATTTAGTACCTGCCCTACACTAATTCAGTCATGCTCATACACTAAGGACAGGTCCTGGTCCCACTGCCTGGGTGCCTCCCAAACAGTTCAAGCTAAAACTGTCTCACTTATCCAGAGGGCCTGACCCAGTTGGGGGCTCCTCAGCTGTTGGTTTATAGTTTGTGTGTTTCCATTCGTTTGGCTATTTGTCCCTGTGTTTTTTCCAATCTTGGTCTCAACAATTCTCGCTCATACAATCCCTCCTCTTGCTCGACAATTGAACTCCTAGAGCGCCACCTGGGGCTTTGCATATGCTTCCCTCAGTCATTGGATGAGATTTCTAGCATGACAGTTAGAGTGTTTGGCCATCCTATCACCAGAGTAGGTCAGTTCGGGCTTTCTCTCGACCATTGCCAGTAGTCTATTGTGGGGGTATCTTTGTGGATTTCTGGGAACCTGTTTAGCACTTTGCTTCTTCCTATTCTCCCTGGAGGAGGTGGGAATGCGGGGGTGGGCTGGGGGGAAGGTGAGGGGGGGCGGGAGGGGGGAAAACAAGGGAATCTGTGGCTAATATGTAGAACTGAATTGTATTGTAAAATAAAATAAAATTTAAAAAAACACTGAAGACAGCTTATGCTGGAGATGATGTGGAGCAAGGGGAACTCTCCTCCACTACTGGTGGGAATGCAGGCTTGTACAGCCACTTTGGAAATCAATATGGCGCTTTCTTAGAAAACTGGGAATCAATCTCCCCCAAGACCTAGCTATACCACTCTTGGGCATATACCCAGGAATGAATTTTTTAAAACAAAATATTTTTTAAAACAAACTAAAATATCATATTTGAAACAAAAACTTATTAGTGGGTTTTAATAGCAAACTTGATCAAGGTCTTGAAATAATCAATACATTTGAAGACAGTCATTTAAATTTAAACAGATATAGGAACATAGCAAATAAGATTGAATAAAGTTTTAGGCACTTATAAGACATCATCAAGTAGAATTGTATAGTCATTATATGACTTCCCAAAAGAGAAGAGAGTCAAAGCTCATTTAAGGAAAGCATTCCATTTTCAAGAAAGGAGAAAGCCAACCAGATTCAAGAATCTCCCAAGTCAATTACAAAGAGAATTTGCAAAACATCAAGAAGAGGAAAAAAGTAAAAAAAAAAAAAATAGATTGAAAGAAAAAGAAAAAATTGACAAAATAATCTTTCTAACACAATGAGTATATTTTCCACCACAGGTTTTGCACAGAGTCATGTTAATAAACTGCCTTCTAAAGACTCATGTTTGTACCCATAACTTAGTTCTTTGTTCAGGCTTTAAAGAACCTTCCTACTGTATGAGGCAATGGTTAATGCAAAAACACATAACTGGCAGAGTACACAATAAGCAATGATGAAACTTGGACTGAACTGGGACAATTGTCACACACTCTACAAGGCTCCGGGAATATCACAGATTAAGGTGTTAAAGAGAAGGGCGCAGGATAAGGAGATGTGCAGCAAAAAGATGTCTTTTGGGCATGGCATGGCCATTGCACTAATGAACTCAGTACAGTTATTTGGTCTGATCAACTTGTCATGGTAAATGAAAGAGAGGTCCATGAGACCTCATCCCTCCCAGAGGGACTTATTGCCAATTAACACTTATGGGAGTGGGTGTCATTTTCTTAGTAGTATAGTCACATATCCATTGCCTTTGCTTCTCTGCATAACTTCCAACCCTATTCTTCAGGCAAAGAACTCAAAAACTCAGTAGGTCATACACAAGATGAAAACATAAAAAACAAAAAGAAGGAAAGGGGTAGGTTGTAAAGAAGGGTGCCAGTGGAAGACGGCGGCAAATGAAAGAGAAGCATGAAATGAAAGGGAGTAAAATGACAAAAAAAAATTCATTAAGTAAATTTACAAAACTGTAAAATAACAACAACAAAAATGGGATGGGAAAGCATTTCACAAAAAAAGAGGTTTCCATCAAAATGCTATGTTTAGTAAAGTGGCCTTCAAACATGAACTTTTAGAATAATTATCTCTAGGAATCTAATGTACAAGGTGGTAATATAGTTAGCAATATATCCATCTACTCCTTTTTAGAGAAAGTTATGTCTCAGTAGTCCCACTGTACTTTGAAAACACACAAACATAATAAAAATATCCTGCCTAAGGAGTATCACAGCTGAGCAATGTGCAAAATGGAGTGTGTTTGTAAATCTTGTACTCAGATGGTTAGAAGCTTCAGATCTCTGTTGCTGCCTATTGCACAACAGAGTATTGGAACATATCACTAGCCCAGGGGGGAAAAAAAAACTGAAAACACACTGTCAACTGAATGTGCATTACTAGAGCTTTATTACAGACAGAAATTTGTTAAATTGAGCCATCCTGAGTCAAAACTGAATATCATACTCAGAAGTGATTGTATTATATTGGCATTTGCTAAGAAGGCAGATCTTGATTGCACACTCATACATGCACACACTTATGTAAACGCTGGCACACAGACACAACAAATAGATGTTCACCAAATTCACTTTGTGACCATTTCACATTATGTAAAATGCCATCCCACATTATTCTGATATAACTGTAAACATTATTTTCTAACTATCATGCCTTCCAAAGCTGTGATAAATGAATTTAAGGGACTAGAGAAGTCACTCCAGAAACCTGAGTGATTAACTAAGATTATTATTGAATTTTTTATTGTTCATTAATAAATGTTGTTTTATTAAAATAAAGTTCAGAGAGGGTAAAGCAACTTACAGTCACTCAGCAAGAGAAAGGGCTGGGACTCTGCAAAATCTTATTTTCCTAGCAATATGAAGAGAGAATTTCATAACAATTTGAGATATGTGTGTGTGGAAATAAGATCAACCTAACTACAGTATTGCTCAAACCACTTGAGATTATTTATAGCTATATGTAGTCAGACAGCAAAGTAGATGGAATCTATTTTTACCTGTCTATTAAATGGCCAATCTCCCTAGTTCCGTATTTTCAGTGTTCATATAATGTTCTCAGCTTGCCTGATATTTCTTTTCATGCATAAGAAAGCAAATTTGATGGAAAGTAGGAGAGGAAGGACATGGTTTGATTTTAAAAGAGGAAACTCAAGAATTTATTGTGCACTACAAGCTTAGTGCTATGCTAAACATTTCGTACATGTTAAATTTTCTACTCCTTTCCCATTATTTCACACATTCAAGAAAAAAAAAAACTATGGCTAGGCAAGGTTAAAGTTGCCTACAGCTAAGATCAGGCAGGTGTTCATATTGAACTACACTAAGCTAATTACTTCAATGTTGCCTCTCAACTATTCTCTTAAAATTTTGTGATGGTTGGAATGAGAAATACTTTTCATAGTTTCAGGCATTTGAATACTTGGTTCACATTGGTGGGGCAGTTTACGTAGTCTTAGTAGATGTGGATAGCTGGAGGAAGGATGTCACTCTGGTAAGACTCTTGGTTTAAAACCTACACACCCTTCTCATTTCTGTCTCTGCTTCCTGCTTGTAGTTCCTGTTGTAGATTCCCAGCTACCAGTATCCAGCTCCAGCCACCATGTCTGCTGCCCCCTGCCCTCTGCCCTCTGCCTGCTGCCTGCTACCTCCTGCCATGCTGTCTCCACCACTATGCAGCCAAATTCTCTGGAACCATAAATCCAAAAGTGTTCCTACTGTAAGCTGATTTGGGCAGGATGCTTCATCACAGCAATGGAAAAGTAACTAAGACAAATGCAAACCCCTCTTTCTTTGTGTTAAATATACCTTTAATCCACCCAGTTGCCCTCAGAGGTGACATGGAATTGACATGTCCTAGATTGCTACACAATGCAGTCCTACACAATTTTATACCTTGGACGGTGACTTTGAAAGCAGCCTGTAAACTGAGAGATGGGAAATGCACAGAAGAACCTTGGGAACAATCTGAGCTATGGTCCCCAAGAAAACAGTTTTATTATAGAGAAGATAAAAGTGACTATTATGCTCACATAAAATTAATTCCATAGTGGTTCTTTACCATTGAGTATATTGGAAACATAAAAATACCCATTGTCAATGAATGAAACAGTTGGCTTATTAGAGGTGCGGGATTCTGTTTCCCCTACTCCACTTCTTCTTACTTCTTAATCGTTTTTTTCCTCTCTCACTATTGCTTGTTTTACAACTCTGTTCTTCCAACACACTTTTAGTGTATTTTCACAAAAGTTACCATGAATATTGGCAGTGCAAAATGAATATTACTATTTTGTATTACTCAAATTCTAAAGTGAGAAAATTATTAAAATAAGAGAATGAAGGTTAATAAAATTTTACAAGAGTCTTAAATGCAAATAAAACATTCACAGGAGGGGAAGCAGTGCTTTTTTCCCCCTACACTAAGCAATTTCCATTATAACCTGGAGCAGCCCATCTTCCAAACAGCCTTGCTTATAAAAGCTGAGTCCATATGCAATGATAGTAGGAATCTAGTTTTCATAATGAAAACTACAAAACAAATAAATGTGCAAATACAAATGATATATTTGTGCTGTGGGATGGTCTGTATGTCAAGTGTGTTGCTGATTGGTCAGTAAATAAATCACTGATTGGCCAGTAGCTAGGCAGGAATTATAGGCAGGACAAGGAGGAGAAGAATTCTGGGAAGTGGAAGGCTGAGAGAGAGAGACACTGCCAGCCGCCACCATGACAAGCCGCATGTGAAGATCCCGGTAAGCCATGAGCCATGTGGCAAGGTATAGATTTATGGAAATGGATTAATTTAAGCTGTAAGAACAGTTAGCAAGAAGCCTGCCACGGCCATACAGTTTGTAACCAATATAAGTCTCTGTTACTTGGTTGGGTCTGAGAGGCTGTGGGACTGGCGGGTGTCAGAGATTTGTCCTGACTGTGGGCCAGGCAGGAAAACTCTAGCTACATATTTGTAACCAGAGTCCAGGCATTCTGGAATAGAAGCCAAAAGGCAAGAAGGTGTGCAACTGAATTTCTTTTGAGAGTTGATTTAGATGATATTTTGATCCTGGCAGGAGTTGCTAGTCCTCATTGCAACTTAAGAAACACACAGAGCGATGGACACTTTCTGTTCACAAAGAAAAATGTCCATTTGTTCTTTTTATAATTTAATCTGTAGCTGTTGAGAGAAGTATTTTATCACTTATATATTCTTCCAATAATTAATGATGATATGCTATCTATGTACAAGACAGTGAACTATTAGTTGGTAAGAGATTATAAGTTATAAGATTATGTATGTGTGTGTGTGTTTGTGTGTGCACATGTACACATGTGCATGAAGTTTACAATTTGTATCTTATAAAAATATACACTCAAGAGACTTCCAAAATTTGACTCACAGTGTCTTTTTTCTATAGCTCTGTACTTCACTTACCCTACCTGTTCAATCTCTATTGCCAACATGGAGTCTTGTCTCCCTTTTGATGCCTTTCAATGATAAATCACAAATGGAATTAATGACTTTCTCCAGTTCTGAATCATTTGCATCATTATTTTCATTGCGAATATCCCTGTCTATTCCTGTTGGGT